>NW_023339807.1:9976798-10014311 GCF_004916995.1 Morone saxatilis | reverse complement strand
AAATATATATTATATATATATATATATATATATATAATGAGGGATATGGACCTCACAGTATATGGTTTAAAGCCCTTTTTTTCTTTTCTAGGCCGCAATCTTGCCCATATTATCACCATGCTAACTATGTGTGACAGGCACCATGCATATTAACGACATTCATTTTAGTGTCAAACCATGATGATGATTTGTCTGAAAATATGCTCAATTAGATATTAATCCTTTACCTCCGTGCAATTAGCATTCTTTATGGAGGAGGGGGAGATGGGTGCCTGGTTATAACGGTTTGGTTCCAGAGGTACAGGAGGTTTTCAATCTGATCAATAATACAGGCCTTAATGAGGCGCAACTTGCCCCCAACTGGGAAGATTTCATCCAAAATTCATTAATTTCCTGTTTTATTAATCTGGAACCACAAGCTGAGATGTTCAAAGCTGCAGGAAGGCCAGAACCTGTGGTGCAGGGAAAGAGGGCAAATAAGTGAGAGGTAAAGAGACAGAGGAATTATGTATGCATGTTTGCCAACACTTCCTCAGGAGCCCCTACCATCCTACCTTCAAAGTTATCTGGAAAGTCACTAAACTCTAAGGAACTGTACTGATCCACATACAAAGCTGCCTTTCATCTTTATTTCCACTGTGACATGCAGGTTGGAAAGGTTACAGTAAAATATTTCTTAGTCATGTGTCATAAAAGTGTGATAATAGTTAGTTAGGGTTTATTGTACAGTAACAAGGTGTTAAAGGTATGTGTGCAGCAGCACACATATGGGGGCCGGACACAATAACTGGAACACCTGCACAATCTAATGCAATTAATATAACAGCTCTATAATAAACGTTTGACAAGGAGCTGGGTTGATTCAACTCTATACGAAAATAAAAAGCATCTTTGGTGCTGTTTTATAAGATTACATAAAGTGTTTAGTTAATCCAAACATGTATATGTGACTATACTATATAAATATGTCTCTTTGTAGTCATACAACTTAGTTGTAGACAAGATATTTGACAATTTTTTATTCAGCATTCAAATAATTTATAGGAGCTGAGTCTGGAAAGATGTGTGTGTGGAAGGGAGTATTTGCAGAGAGTACGATGGACCTGTCATAATTTACTGTTTAGCACTCTTTGCTTCTATTGATTTGAACTTTCCAAATCCAGCTTCCTCACGGTTCATATACATTCATTCAATTTTTTTTTCGCACAGACACACACACACTCACTCACAGTTTTGATGTATGTATCCATTAATTTATCTGGTGTGGATGTGGAATGCCGTCCCAAGGTCACGGGGTGTCATGCTTTTAAACTGACAGGGAATTTTGCATCCAAACAGTGTGAAGGGAGATGATGGGGAGAAGGGAATGAAGAGCCAAGAGAAAGGATATGGGGAAAATAAACACTGAATGACAGAGAGAGAGAGAGAGAGAAGACATAGGTAATAGGAATGCTGAAAACATGGAGAAATTAGCAAAGATGGAAGAATGGATGGGACAGAGGGGAAAAGCTGAGAGTGAAAAGAGGGGAGAAAAGGAAAGTTTGAGCTATTATTGCTGGGTTACACAGAGAGTGAGCCATCTGCTTGGTATAACTTTTTGCTGGTGGTGTGACAGAGCTTATATGACATGATTTTGGGGTTTTTCGTTCAAAGATGTACACTGGTATTGCGAGTGGTCAGTGGTGTAAATTGTGTCTAGTAATTGCAGTGATTTCACTGAAAGGAACTGATTTTGATCCAAAGTTCAACTGCTGAAAAAGCTACTGTGATTAGACTCCTAAATGCTGGAAAGCAGTTGTGTCCAAAATGAGAGCCGGGCTTGGTTGGAGAGAAAGAATATTTTGGTATCTCTGACATAATTTAAGGAAGATGCAAAGAAAGGAAAGGAAGGAAAGAAGTAACAATGACATAAAGGTTTTGGAAAACATAATAAAAAGCTTTTTATGTGTCATTATGCAATGGGTGAGATCAGGAGCTCGACAGTTATACACTTCCTGTTTATGCAAATAAGGAAGAAGCGACATAGTCAACAAACAGGGTTTTCATACAACTGTAACAGCAAGATGGATCAGGCTTTAGCTCCTCCGAAAAAAAGTTTTTTTTCAGAAATCTGAACACTCACTTACGTCTTTGAAAATGTTAAAGTATGATTATGTACTTATTCCCAGTTGTCCAGTATTTGAAACCCCCCTCATTCGTCTCTAGTAAGGGGTAGGCCTTCTGTGCTCTTTGAACACATCTTTTTTTAAGTACAGCCTTCTCAAAGCTCCTGGACCTCCCATGGCTGCCCTTGCCTCTATTTGCATTCATTTTCATGATTGCTCCATGCCTGTCTCTCTCTCTTCGCGCCTCGGCCTCCTATTACCTGCCTGTCCACTTGGTTTTACGTCAGTCTACAGACAGAATTCACTATATTCGCCTCCTTTTCAAAACCACGGGCATGGTTGAGGGGAGCTGTAGTCGGAATCGTTCAAGTGTGCTCGTTCACTTTTTTTAGGGGCTTGTCATTTCACGATTCTACCTTTTCCAACGCTGCTGTCGGATAGAAGGGGATTAATAGGCATCACCTCAGTGCTCTTCAGACCTGATTTTTTCTTTGCCTTTGAAAATATTAATATAAATTCATTTTTTGCTGAATTTATGTATTTTAAAACATCCTTTCCTGACCAAGAGCATATCAATGACATTTAACAATCAATGCAATGAACAGTGTTTTCTAAGATCTACACAGGTGAGAGTCCCACAAATGTTTTTGCTTTTCGTGCACACCAACTTTTCGATTCGATAAAGCAGTGACTCTTTGAGAATAACTTTATTTTTAGATATATATATATTTTTAACAATGTAACTATGCCATTTACAGGCTCAGACATTGGGCTGCAACCTATTTTAAACCTGAGCAACATCTAGACATTGAATTGTGTCAAAGCCCAGACAATGAGGTTAATATGGACATGAAGATATTTGATAAGTCTGACAATGGAACCTGAAATCAATGAAATGTTTGAAGGTTTCCAGAATTCTTCCTAACATACAGCACAGTTGAGGTGATTGAAGAGAACCTATTTCCTTTCTTACAAACAATAAATCTTGTTTTCAGTGTAGTGAAACACATACCCATACACAATACCCTTTTTACACCAAAATTACCTGCAACAATTGCAGAGTCATCTGACCCAGGAATGAATGCAGATTGTACCATTTCCCACTGAAAACAAAAGCCAAATGTCAGTGGAGTCTACTGCCATGCTATGACTCTGTGAGGCTGTTCTTAGGCATAGTGTTACTTTGAGCTACTGTACATGTTAAGGTCAGCGTGCCAACATGCTCACATAATAGTGCTAGCATGCTGATGTTTAGCAGGCATAATGCTTACCATGTTCATCATCTTAGTTTAGCCTGTTTGCACATATTTTCTCATTAGCTCTAAACACAAAGCTGAGGCTGGTGGGAGTGTCCTGGAGATAGGCAATTGGTCATAAACCAAAATACTAGACAGAGATAATTCAGGACCAAAGCTGTCTGAGAGCCAAAAAATGACACAAAGCCAGGTATTTGAAAATGCCTCAATTTCAAAACTGATATCAGTTTAGAATTGCTTTACTTTCTTACCTCTTCTGTCTTCATTTTCTTTTGAAATATAAGATTAACATCTATTATCCAGAAAAGCATGGTCACTTACCCTCGAGTTCTCCTGTATGACAGTGTCAGTTCAGAATGAATGTTTACTGCTATATGTGCACAATGAGAAAAGAGAGAGAGCAGAGTTTGGTGTTGACCATGCCACACAAGGTCAGAATTCAGTCAGATTTAACTATCAGCTATATAGAGCTCTGAGCCACCCTGGAATATCAGACAGGGCAGACATGAATGATAACTGAAATGAAAGCGCATAGCAAGTTAATGGCTCATTTACTGTAATGCAGGAACACTGCAGATACAAATGCATACTGCATGCATAGACACGTTTTTATTTTTGTACTTGTTAAGGGTCCAATACTTGAAAAAATCCAAACTGATCCTCAAACCTTCAATGCCTATGCACAACCCTGACCTGAAACTAATTGTGATATGAAAAATAAAAACAGGTCCACCTGGCAACAATTTCCTCACTTGCAAAAATAGTCCTCACTTTAATTAAGATAGAAGCACAGGGAGACACACAAACACATGCCTCTCTGCATTTGTGATGAACAGTATCATGTCACTCTCACGTCAGGGAACTTATCAAGGCCTGGCTGCATTGTGAAGTGCCTATAGTATAAAAAATAAAACCACTGTCATTATAATATTCATGAGCTTTCACATCACTACCCTCCCCCTTTATGTTTTCCTCTTCTCTCCTTTCCACATTCCCTTTCCTCTTTAACTCTCCCTCTCCCTCCTCCCTTCTCTCCGGAATGCCAGAGGTGACAGACAGAGACTTTCTTGTCTCTTCACCACAACTCTTAAATACAGAAAAGGTTAATTCCTTCTGTGTTTACGGACCTTATTTCAACCATCATTGTTATGTCCCCGCCCCCGTCTTTTAAAGACAAAGTTTAAATTTTTAAAACCTGCATGTCCTAACCAATTTAACTCCAGCTGATCATTCTACAAAAGCACATGGCGCAATAAAAAATGCATCACAACCAATCTTCCAAAGTTTTTAATGGTTGGGATGAAGAAACACAAACACAGGTGTCTCATTTTCAAAATGAGGAGGACTTACAAATTTGAGGTCTAAGAAAACTTTGATATATTACCACATTTAATCTAGATGTCAAGTAAAATACATTGGATATGAACTGGTACTGGCTATCATAAATTTGAACTTGCATGTAATTCACCTAAATTCAAACAGAAATGTAGCACATGTAGCCTGTTCAATTGTAGCTCATCCTAAATTAGGTAGTGGCTGTGGTGATATGATTTGGCTTCCCATTGCTCTCTGGAACAACACATAGAAGTGATTTTATAATCTAATGCCACTATCAACAGGATTACATTTCTGTTTCTAAGCATAAATTGTTATTTGATCTTACACCCCAGTGGTTAAGGTTTGGTTAGGTTTAAGAACAAAACAAACTTGGTTAGGGTTAGGGAAACCTCATGCTTTGCATTAAATGAAGAAGGGAGGTTAGAAGGTTATGGGGACCTCCGTTTATGACTAAAAAACCCAAAGTTGACTGCCAGTATGAAATGGGAAATGAAGTCCAACATCCATCATCATGATTACAATATCAACACTTGATAACGGTTAGAGAATGACAGCAGTAATAGTTAAAAGAAACTGATATTGACTGTTGGTAGGAAACAACAATGGATGTCAACATTTTGTTGAGCCAAACATTCACCCTGACTTCTTCCCTGCAGACTTTGCGGCTCTCAAACAACATCACACTACTTCCTCCTTTGCGCCCAACACACAAGAGTTACTATGGAATTACTACAACTGCTAGAGGGCTTTGTTGTTTTGCTGAAACAACGAATGCTGTCGTTTTTCTTGGGAGGACAGTCTCCCTTCAAAGCAGTTGTGTTTTACAAAGTCAACAGGCAGTTGTATGGTATATGAGGCAAAGCCTGGTGCCCTTATCTACTGAGATTTTTGAATTTGAAAAGGTGATTACAGATTGAATGTTAGGTATATTTAAATAAAAACTGACAACCCAATGGACTTTGACTATGAAGTCAGAAACAGAGACTAAGATGGGTTCTGCGAGTGCATGATTTTTGTAGGTTCAAAGTAAGCACTGCTCAATACTGACGCCACCGAACTTCACCAAGTAATAGACACATCAAGTGTGGACCATTCTTGTGTTCGGAGCACCAAAGTCCTCTCCAGTGGCTCTGTGGTTTGATTTCCTCTGTCAACAGCCAAAAAATCGGGGATGAGAAAAGGTGTGTGAATTCTCTTATGTCCTTGCCAGGCAGTGTTCAACAAACAATCAAGAATTACTGCTACTTATTCCAAGTTTGTCCTCAGCACACTTCATACAAACTGTACTATGGAAGTAATCAAGCCATTACTTTAAAGGTCAACATTTAGGAAAATCTACTGGCAAAAATGGAATATAATATTGTATGTTTCCATTAGTGTACAATCACTTGAAAAAAAGAATTGTTGTGTTTTCGTTACCATAGAATGAGTTTTTATCTACAAAGGGAGCAGTGTGGAGTCATGTTGAACCACTGTTTCCACAATAACCCAGAATGGACAAAAAAAGTGGCTCTAGATTTTCTCAACCATGGATACACACTTGGAAGGCTGAGCTCTATTCAAATGATTACAATCTGCAACTTTGCGAACAACAAACTTGCTGGCAACCCTGATTCACCTCATTTAGAGGCATCCTGTTGGCGCAGTATTTACATACTGTACAAAGTAACTGTAATGTCCAGGCTGAGTCAGGCCAAATAACTTGTTGTATGTCAGTGGGGGAGGACCCCTTTCCCCATACCCCTGTAGCCATTCACTGTCAGCTAACTAATAAAGGCTAAATGTCCAATCAAAGGTTTTCATCTTACAGCAGGAGTCCATGTCTTTTAACACAGGGAAATATTGCTACTGCTATTTTATCCCACATACCATATACTACACTGTACTGTACACTCTCTACTTTAAACTGCATTCAAAGTCTCACAATCTCTCACTCACATATTGCTTCAACTACTCAATGTCTCTCTTTCTATCACACACTCATGCATACACAGGACCTATCTCAGTCTCTGTTGCTCACTCTGTGTCTCCTTATCTCTGGCTTTCCAACAAATAAGACAACAGCAAGCAGAAAAGTCTGCTGGACGTACACAGACGTGCACGCTCACGCCTTCACCCATACGCCCCTGCCGCAGCATCTCTGCACCGCAAACAAGCATCTGGTTGTTATCGCTCTTCGCCATGCTTGCTGAGCAAAGTTTAAGCTGATTCGGTGACAACCCAAACCGAGCCACCCCGGCATTTCCTTACAGCGAGGCCCCTAATCTGCTAGACTGGGGGAGAGACAGAGAGTGGTCCGCTCTCTAATTCGACAGAGAAGCGAGGCTTGAAACAGCACAATTAAAAAGATACTGTTGTGTTTACACTCGCTGGCCTGTGTAACTGCTGAATGGGGGACATAAACAGCTTAGCTGCAGCCAGTGTAAGTGGCCAGCGTGGGCCTCCTCCTGCTGAATGCGAGAAGAGCTACTGTATACTGTCACACCGCATTTGACAGGAATTTGAAATCTGCTGCATTATGCGCTGCCCACAATAAACCTTGTGTTGTTTGAAAAGCCGGCATTAGACAGCAGAAAACTGGCATCAGAGTAGGGAAATAATTTGATTTTGTCTAATCTGGCTGAGGGGGGGAAATATTGTAATCCCTTCCGTGCTCTGTGATTGCATATGTGCATGTGTCTGGCTGTGTGTTTGTGTAAGTTTGTGTATGTGTGCTTATGTAGGATTGTGCACATGCATTTGTTAACCATCCGAGACAGAGGTTTTTGAATAATTCTGATATTTGGTCCTTTGTGAAATTGTTGATATTGCCTTTTCTGTTGAGGTTCCCATAGGTGTTTCTCACACAGCTGATAATAACAGGAGACTGATTCGAAGCTGGAAATCCATTGTACACACACACACACACACAAACACACACACAGCTATGCCCAGTCCTTGCGGGCCCATCAGAGCTCCATTGTAAAAGCTTATGAGGAGTGCAGATGTAAATCCTCACATTCTCTGTGATATCTCTCTGGCATCCTGTTGTCTCTATCTTTGATCACCTATCTTCTGGGAAGTGATGAGTGCTGAGAGCCAGAAACCGCAAACAACAGACACATTAGGACTCTTGTATTTATACCCGCCCAGAAACAATGGACCTGTGTCAGGGCGATTGTTTCCCCCAGCGACTCTCAGGAAAGGCTTTGAAAATTGAAAAACAAAAACTTTCTGTTTCACACAAGCCTGTTCCATCTTTCACCGCCATTGTTGTTCCTCTTTGATAACAGGCTTGAACAAAACCCCAAACTAATCTCACATGCTTTCATTCATTACAATCCTGGATCATAACATTTCCGGATTGTTGTTTAACCAAACTCTTTGTTGCTTTTTTTTCATGCCAAAATTTTGTGTCCAGTTATTGTTGTTTGCTGTTTTGTTCGATGAATGCGACTATATAGTTGCGACTGCATAATAGGTGATCAGGTGTTGTGAGAAAGGGGCCTTTTCTCACTTTGTCCTTGTTACTGGAGGATCAGGGGAATGATTAGCAGGACGCACTCACCCAGGGAAAGGAGACAATGAGCAGAGTAGATTGTCTTGTGTACGACGATAAACTAAGAGGCTCATTATTATCTGAACAGTGATAAACCACATGGATGGTTCAGATATAACGCTTATACAGCTGCTGTGTGGTTTGGTGTCGTGCTGCACATTCCACTGGATTAAAGCATAAACTTTTGCTGAAATTACAATAGTTTTCTGAGGCAATGCATGACGACTTTGTATACAGAAGGAGAACAAGAACAAGAACAAGAATAATTTAATATAAATCAGCAAAAAAAAAATAACCCTACAGCTTTAGAGTGTATTTGTATTTGCTGTTAAGGCAGACGTGAACACTATGACTTGTAAAGCTGGTTTTCCTATTAAACTACTTTGTCTCATTGTTTAAAGCTATTTCAAATTGTTCTTTTATTGCAAACCGGTCTATATTAATAATTCAGAAAGGCTCACTCTCAGACTAACAACAAATAAGCAGTATATGTTTCTTCAGACATTAAAAACACAAGACTCTTTGTGTGACTTATTTACCTGTCCAGCCTCCCTGTGTACAGCGTTGTCAACAAGATGTTAGCACTCAAAGGGGAAAATAACTGCAAATATAAACATGGTGAGGTACATCTCGAGCTGGAACAAACCTGCTTTTCTGACAGCTTGACAGTCACCTGAGGGTGAAACAGATTCCAAAATCACTGTCCAACCGGCCACACATTGTCTTGCTTTGTCTGATTTATACTCACACACACATAAACAGATGTGTGCACACAAACACACAGACACACACACACACACATAGCAGTCCGCAGAGGGGCCAAGCAGGAAAAGAGGCTGTCTCAGGCTGTACGGTCAAGCAGAAATATCTGGATGTTTCCCCTCCAGCAAACTGCTAGTATCAGTGGTGACAGACAGACAGACTGACAGTCAGACTCCCTCTCTCTCTTCCTCTCACACACAAAAACATATGCACAAACACACACACACAGACACATGCACACACACACAATGATCGACGGAGAGATGGACAGACAAGACTGACAGACAATGAGACACGTTCTGTACATTGCATGTAGGAAGAGAGACATAAAAACGCAGTGATGCACATTCTCTCTCTCTCTCTACACACACACACACACACACACACACCAACACCGATGGAATTAAATCCTTTATTTTATCTTTTAAGGTAAAGACTTTGACAGAGTGAGAATATCTGCCCTGGTCCTGAAGACAACTTGCTTTTGTTAAATCGGTACCAATTGTGCATGGAAGATTGCTCACATGTTTTGGATATCGATATAAAGCAGATATAAAGTTTTTATATTGTCTCATTAAAATAGCCGTTAAGAAAAAAACAAGTCCGACATTTTTACATTTTTACCAGGTCTGAAACCTATTGTTGGGCTGAAATTAAAGTCATTAAACTTCATGTTCTCCTCCAATTCTGTAGTTCTCTTTTCAAACCATAGAGGTCACTGTTGCTTTACATACTACTTAAAACAGTTGGGCTCAATGTAAACCTCATTTTGTCACTTATAAAGTATGTTGATACACACCTTTCCTTTATAAATGCCTCTTACTTTCTCATTAAATTAAAAGTCAATGATATATGAAAGGGAAATGTATGTATATACACACACACATTTACATATATTCTACATGTGGTTGTCAGATTCTGGCTGTTGCACAGTTGAACATGAGGGAGTTGGTAAATTGTAAGGGAGTATAAGCACTTAAAGCGTAACCTCAAACTAACCCCAAACACTTTGCAGAGCACTTAGGCTCATTTCATGTGGTTAAACATGCTACAAGGAACAACATATTTTTTTAGCAGATATTATAGAGAACTTATTTGTATAAGTACTGCACCTGTTTTGGACAGCAAAACCCAACAGTTAATGTAAGAGAGTAGTGAGTAATATGGGACGACAAACCAAAAAGGTGGAACAGACACTATATACAACAACTTTTGTCTAGTGTAGAAATGCCTTTTTATGCAAAGTAAGTGGATTTTTAATGGTTAGTATAAGTGTGTAAAGATACTTTGTTTTACTACTCCAACAGCACCCATGAATCCCCACATTTCCTGCCAGCCCACCATCTCAGTTTGAAACACCAACACTGAGCTGGAATCCTTAAAATGACTTATCTTAAGTGTTTTGTTTTTGTTGTTAGCACCAGAAATGGCAGTGTCAATCTTATGTCTGCAAAGGAATTCAGTGTAATGCTGAAAGTAATCAACTGTTTCTGAAATGTGACGTCAGGTGCAAAGATCTTTGAACAAAGGTAACTAGAATGAAAAAACTAGGTGACCTGAAGACCAAAATACAACTTGGAATGTATGTCTTGACAACAGCTCTAGCTTTAGGCTATGATGTTTAGTGTAGCTCACACTAATCTCTGACTCTTCTGTGGAAACTCCTGTCAGTACTACTGACCTGACTGACAGCAGTCATAAAAAAATAGCATGTTTACACTGGCAGTCATAAAACACAATTTCTGTTTTAGTACTGTCTAAGCATTTGAGTTATCATTTGTAATTTATAAGAGGCGTTTGAAAAAAAGACGTTAACTTCCTGGAGCAGAAAGTGCTTCTACTCTATGGTGTGATTTTTTTGTTTTTCACTTGGGTTTTTCATGGTCAAAAGCAACAGATGTAGAAACCAAAACTGTGTGATTAAGCACAGTTCCTATCTCTGAAATACACACAAACCCACCTCCAACCCAGTCTGCTTGCATATAGTATTACAAACCGAAGCCACCAGACAGGCAAGTGTGTGTCTGTGTGTGGGGCCTCCGTAACCTAGACATGCTGTGTAAAAGTATACAAAGTGTGCAAGTGTCCATGGGACATGCTAGGCAAGTTCAACACACCTCTATACACGCTGACAACCATGCCCACATTTAACACATGAACTGCAAGTGCCAAGCGTTCAGGCTCTGCTGGCTTGTTCTGGGGGTTTGCGCCCACACACACACACACACACACAGACACACAGACACACGCACACACACTCCTGGAAGAACTCACTAGAGACTTTGTGGCTTGGTATATTTGGCCCATCAACATTCTGTTTCCTTTCTGCCCCTCTCTCCTGAAGTCTCATTTCCATTGCCTGACAAACACAAAGGCAGGATCCTCTCTGCCCACTGAATCTGTTAAAATAAATAAATAAATCTCCACTTCACTGTACATCAGTTAATTATCTGTTTCACTGAGTGGCAGACTGTCTCCACCTTACTTTCTGCCTGGATGTTTCCACACACACACAAAGAGAAACAGAGCGAAAGAGAGAGATGGCAGACTGCCACAGTGGCTTTCATTGTGAACCTGTTTAGTCAAAATAATGAGTCGGAGGATTATGAAAGGCTGTAATTAGGTGTTGCCGAATGATTGTGCAAAAGAGTGAGTGACTGCACAGCGTACTCCTGACTTACCTTGTTAAAAAGTCCTTAAGGTGAGTTGGCATGTCATTCAGGCCGTAATACCTTACACCTAGCGGGGGAGTTTTAAGTCATTTTGGCATGTAATTATCAAAGGAACACTTTGTGATAGATGGCAGAGTCAACGACGGAGAGATCAAGGGAGCAGGAGGAAAAGAAAGAGTGAGACAACCAGTCTAAACCTCATCATAATTAGAGGATTTCTCTGACTTTGATCCAACAGATAAGAGTTTTCTCATGAATCCTTTTTAAAGTTGATGTACTAGACCCTATACCTGAGACACATCCGTGCACCTGTCAAACAATCCATTCTAATTAGTTGTCAAAGGGAAAACCTACTAAATGCTAACCTTTGGTGATACCAAAGTGGTGAAGTCAAAGTGGTGGGAAAAAAAAGCACAAATAAAGATTTGTCTATGGAAAAAGGCGTTTTCGGTTATGGTAATCCTTTAATATGCCATAATGCTCTTGAGCTTATTACTCAAATTCAGGCATTAATTTCAGCAGGTCCTAAAATATGAGAGCTGTAGGACATATTGAAATGATTAAGTACTTGGGGTCATGACCCATCATGTCCATTAACGCCATTTCCATGTTTACCTTAGGTCTTGCAATAGTCTAAGGCTAAGAACAACAGATATGTAAGAGCCACCAAACAGAGATAAGATAGAGAGGTTTTGAGAAAAGGTTCCAAATTAGTGTTTTAGTTTGTAACACATAGAGTTAACAGTTATTAATGTAAAACTTCCCATAAAAACACGTCCCAAATAGACGCGGGTCTCCTTTACGAGCTTGGTGTGGTTACATGTAAATGTACGCTCTGGTATTGGACCAGCCAGGCCTCTATTGGAAGGTCTCCAATTCTCCACAATTCTTCACATCATTAACAAGAGTCCTTACGGTCTGTGTCCATTCCTCCATTATTTATATTTATTTATATAGAATCAAAGGATTTCATCAAAATTAATCAGAGTTGTGAATATTGTCATGTGAAGTCTATCACATGAGAGTACACTCTCATTGAAGTCTATCACATGAGAGTACACTCTCTGTACGCTGGGTACCGTAAATCTTCGTGTCATGGTGGCGGCAGAGAGAAAAAAGTACGCCCTGAAATTTACCGTAAGTTGTTTGTTGTCAATTTTGCTGAACAAAACTCAAGAGAAGAAGTATAGTTACAGATTATTTACATCTGTGCTGAGAAAGAGTTGTGCTAAAGGAATTAAAGGCCTGTCCCCAATAAAAGCAGAGGGGGGTTCAGTGATTTAAGCAAAAATGGAATATGGGGACATCATACTGTTGACAAGCTAGAAGGTCTAGAGGGTTGTTCACATAGTGACTAGTTGCAGGGCTAGTTGGTGAATTACTGTTGCTGGGGAGCTAAATGCTAACACACTAGCCAGATGGGAACATGCTAGTGCTAGTGCTAGTCAGTCACAATAGATATCTGTGTTTTTCTTTCTGTTTTCCCCACTGTATTTAATTCCACCTGGGATTTTGTTCTCAGGATTGCATACCTTTTAATTAAACAAAATTAAATATGTTTGTTAATTTAGTTGCTAATGGGATAAATCCACAAAAGACATATTAGTACCATTGTCACCTGTCTCCTAAGTGTTGGCCAATGACTCCTCTTTTGTGGAATATATTATAAACTTTAACAGAGGATTTTAAATACTAAATTGGCCCAAATACAATAAAAAAATAAAACACGCTTTCACACTAGTCCTGTTGGGAAAGTTTCCCTGAGATATTATTAATCCAAGGATAACAAAGGTCCTTATCTTTGAAGCCTTTAAAGGTGAAACATGAAATAATACCATAAAAGCATATAATGTAAATTCCACATTTCTATCAATCACATACTCACACACTCCCTTGTCAGGCTTTTGGAAGCAGTCACAATTATTTTCTGTGGCAATTAGCATTTATCAGACTGTTATGTCATTTTTAGCTCCTCATCTTCTGTAATAGCGATACTTCTGTCCTGCTTGACAGATGATTCAGTCTAAAGTGAATTTATTTCCTCTGTGGCACAAAGCACATTACACAAGCCCTCAGAAACTCCTGTACGTTAAGCTGGGCTGGCAAAATGTTTGTACTGTGACTAACTCTAAAAGACGCACTACTACTTTTTGCTATCCTAGCAACATAAAGGCTACAGACAACCCATAATGCAACACTCATTGTTGGAGCTGGTAGTCTCTCCATTCAGAAATTACATCTGATGTTGTGAACACGTAATGATATTTTTCTCCAAACACCAATATGGTGATAGTGGATGTTGCTGCATAGCTAATTAGCTCCAATAGCGTCCTCCAATTTGGACTCCATGGCCCCTCAGAGGTCAGCACTGTCAAGAGGGTTTGCTGTTGGTCAATGGCACACATCTGCATGCCAAATTTGCATGTAAAAGTCCACCAAAGCTAAACTAGATTCAAACAATTTGTCCGGATTTGCTCCAAGTGTCATTACTGATTGAGGGAATTACATAAAAATTGCAGCATGTGTCAGTTTTAAAAGCTAGTGTTTTGATGTTGTTTTACAATAAACAATATTTGAAAAGTGTTGATTCCCTAGAGAAAACAAAATTAAGACAGAATCACAGAATCAGCTTCTATATCTCTATGCCATAATGTGACCCTCTCACGGTTAAGAGCTATCATTGAACTGCTGCCATGCAGAGGAAAGGGCATAACGATTCAACTCAGAGATGCAAGCCAAATCTGTTCTGTACATATGCATGGCATTCCTGTTTAGAGGATGTGTAAATACAGAACAGAGGTTAGTTCAAACACAGAGACCTTTGGAACCTTTTACTCTCTAATCTGCAACATTTTCACTCAGGGAGAGGGGGAACATGAACAATTCACAATTAGGACAAAATGTTGTAATATTGTAAATATTGTAAATATTTTAATTACAGTAACAAATAGGTCATCACAGGCCCATAATCAGAAACATTAAAGCCTAATCTGCTATTCAGCCTTCAGGGATAAATTCATACAAATCTACTTTGTCACCAAAATAAATGCAATGGCAAAATGACCTGCTTTTTTTTTTCTTCTTTCCTTTCCTTTCCTTCCCTTCCCTTTCAATTTCATCTTCAAACATATTTCACTATAAATCCTCAATTCTGTTCAAAGGAAATAGCCATTTATCGTCAGGATTTATTTAAAATTAAATACAACAAAGAGATTTCTGGGAACATTCCTTTAACAATGCAGGAGAAATGCCAAGCCACATAGAAAACACAATACATTACACACTCTGAAAGAGACGTGCCAAGGGACAAACACTTTCTACTTTTTTCTTTATCCAAGTCATATTTATTTTATTAGGTGTATTCTCCATAGGCTTCACAGTGGCAGGATAGCCATGCGCTCAGACACTCACTCACACACACACCCACACACACACAACAGAACTCCATGTCCACTGGTGCATGTAGTGATTCTATGTTTTTTTTTTTTTCCTCTTGGAGATTTTATTTTTTTCTTTCATCCAGGCAGGATAACAAACACCAGCAACCAGACATAATTAGTATTGGAGAAGACACAAAGAGTAGCTCCTAATGACTACAAACATCTATGTGGTTGACTTTTGTGTATGTAATTGAAAGGGGGTGGAAATCAATAGCATTCAATGAAAACTAATTGCGGGAGGTGAGAGTGGGGAGCTGTTAGGCGCCTATTAGAGGAGGCAACAGCAAACCACTCTGAAGATTCTTCAGTCAGTTAGAAAAGCGCTCTGAGCGCAAATTTGTGTGAAACTGTGCGTGAAAAATGGCTGGATAAAATACCCATAATTCTTCTATTATTTAGTAACTTTCCGGCAACATGGAGTGATGGGAAGAAGATAAAAAACAAGAGGAGAGAGAGAGGCTTTGTCTCGGAGTCTTTGCTGTGGTTTTGCAAAGCGTTTAATGAAAGAAGAGGATTTCATTTTGCAAATTTTTATTTTTGGGATTTCAAGCCTTAATGGCAAAATTGTTTTGCCAAAAATTCCTACATGCCTTGTGAGTGACCCTTTACTTATGTATAGTACCATACTAAAAATTTAGCTACAATTGAAATAATATGTTCAGAACATACACAAATAAATAAAATAAATAAAACAAAAAAATACAAATAAATCCCAAACTTATTTTTGCTAGTTTTTTCTATCACTCCTTCTACTTTACCTTGTAATTCCCCAGTGTCCATCTTTCTACTTTGTATATCAACATTTTTGACACTGAGCCTGTATGGTTGGAAATTTGAAATACCCCCATCAGTCAGTGTGTTCGAAAACAGCTCTGACCTACAAACCTATAAATCCTGCAAAACATCACGCATTTACTGAAGTGATTATTCCTATGCAGACTGAATAAACAGGATATCGATGGCGTCAAAGTCAAACACTCAGGCCACCAGGAGGATAGATACTGGCTACAGACATCTGCCAAGTTCACAGGGGTGCATGTTTACACTGGTAGTTGAAGCCTGGAGTAACAAAGGGCAAGCACTGACAAGCAAATGAACACATTTCTGTCACGGAAAAGGGACCCCTAATAAGCCTTTAATTTATGCCATATATTGTTGTTTACAGTATCTCAGTCATACTACAACTCTTATCAGGTGGTAAATTACAGCCTATGTAAAACTTTATATTTTACACATTTTAGAGACACCATATTGTCAGCACTTTGCTGGTCCTGGCTCTGCTACACTTCAAACATCACCTGTGGTCCTGTAGACACACACACACACACACACACACACACACACACACCATCACACACACACACACATACGCTCACAATACACAAGATTATGGGAGGCCACTGCACAACAACCCAGCCCTCCACCCTCATATACACACATGCACACACACAATGTCAGTTGGCCGTGGTCGTTGGCAGTGGCCTTGCCATAATCTCTCTCTAATTATATACACAGCCAGGCTTACTGTTTCAATGCAGAGACCTGAGAAAATACAACGTACTAATCTTATTTGCACACAGCGGCAATAACCTGCTGGGTGAGGGGAGAGGAGAGGAAGAGGAGAAGAGAGAGAGAGAAAAGAGCGGAGAAGAAATACAGAAGAAAGAGAAGGACTGGTTTTAAATTGTATATTTTCAATTTATTGCTGATACCAGAATCATTTTCTAAATGTTTACACTATTACTTCCTATAGCTTTATAATACAGAGTTTAAATTAGTAACCGTAATGTAATTCACTTGCTTACTCAAATCAAGCAAGGATGAAAATTTGATTTGAATGTAATGAATTATAACTGACGCACAATCGTTTTTATGACGTAACAGGACGCTGTGTCCCTTCAAATACCGAACTCAACCTAGCAGATTTTGTCCCTTTTTTGTATCTCCTAACTGAATCAGTTCCCACTTAAAATATCAGAATACTCGTTCTTCCTTCCTCACCCATCCTGGTTATGAACAGTGTCAATGACAATATTTCCATTTTGACCCTCCTCTCTCTGACTGTGTATATAGTCTATATGGAGAAAGGCTGAGTCTTTGTTTCCACTTGGATGCCCTGTGATAGAATATATGCCTTCATCAAAAGAGGCGCAATGCAGACAGGGTGTCTCACACAGACACACAGGCCTACACAGCTACACACACTATGTAAATAATGCATGTGTCTTAAAGGGTTTCACCCCACCACAGCTGGCCCACTTCAATTAGAACGCTTTGCACTCATCGTTTCCCTCCTTTCTTGTGTGCTCTTTTTTCTCCTGCCAATATGCATGCTTTTCTACTGTTTGCAAAAAGACATCAACACAATAAAATATCTAATATATATATATATATATATTAATAATACTCAGAATGGACAAACTAAACACTGACTCCAGATAGGTGCAGTTCCATGGCCACTACCTGCTTTGAAGGCTGAGCTGTATTCAAATGGTTGCAATCTTAATCTTAGCCACTAGATGTGCGTATATATATATATAGACACTGATTGCATCCTATTGTCTTTTGAATTTCCTGCTTTATTCTTGCAGTTATATCTTATTTTTATTTATTTGTATCTGCTTTAATTGAAGGGCAGAATTAAACTTGCTCAGAGAAGTCAATGCAACACTTGCTGCTGTGCACCATGTTAAACTGTGCCACAATGTCTCTTGCTGTGATGCTTAATTTCAATTCCAGCTGATCAGTTCCAAGGTGAGGTAGCATTTGAGTGTCGAGTCAACTATCTCCCAAATATCACTGGCTTAAAACTTGTGTAATGTTTAAGCTTACTTTATCTTAATTTCTGTCTCCGTCTCCTGATCTCTTAAATTTAGTGGTGGCCTTGTGTGACCCTTGCTCCTCGACCATAACACTCTCTCTTTGACTGCACCCCCCCACCCCCTCTCTCTTTACTTCCACTCACCATAAGTGGAGGCCCTGGCCTGGTCTAGTCTCCTCCAAACACATCTAATTACCCCAATGCCAAGCATTTCCCATCCATCACATTATCTTTCAGAGACGAGGTATTAGTGCTCCCCATCCCGTCAGCCAATTACCTGCTGCCTTCTGCTTGAGTCACCTGCATTGCAAATGTGACCTTTACTTAGAGGGCTGATTGCATGTTTCCTAGAGTGTGTGAGAGTACGCAGGGTTTTTGAAGTGTGTGTGAGACCCGAAAGGGTGTGTTAAGAGAATGAAAATGTGTAAGTGCAGGTATGTGTGTGAGCCTGCATGCACGTGTTCATACATATTATCTGAGAGCCTGCATATGCTACGGATATGTCTTCAGGTGAGTTGTGTTTGTGTGTATGTGCATGGATGAAATGCAGACTGTGTGCGCTCGTGAAATGCCTGAAGGCCCTTTGCATGTGTATGTGTGTGTGTGTGTGTGTGACTGGACTGGGGCAGTGAGCAAACCCTCTCAGACACCCTTCTGACCCCCCTCACCCTCCCTCATGTGACGGGCTGTCGTGAATGTTAATGTTCTGTGATGGCTGTGGAGCAAATAAGTGTTTCTGACACAGTACAGGCTCCCATTACAGGAGCAGGCCAAATGGGCTTGCTAGTGCCTTAATGAGCAGGCAGGTCAGTCAGCCGCAGCCACTGTACCAGTCCCACTCACTGCTTATGCAGGGGCGAACCTCAACCACCCCTCAACCAGACACAGGGAGAAACAGGCTTCCTCTGCCGTCTTCTTATTTAAGTTTTACTGATTTCTTTCTTTAAAGTAAATGTGGGCTTCTTAGAATCTGTTAAAGCCTCCTGACTCAATCCCAAATTATATATGGAGATATATTTCTTATATTATGATACCTCTCAGAAATATGCCCAAATATTCCTATGCACTTCTTCTTAAATGTAAATGATATGATGTGTGTTGGATCTTGTACTCATTAAAAA
Organism: Morone saxatilis; assembly: GCF_004916995.1. Classification (NCBI taxonomy): domain Eukaryota; kingdom Metazoa; phylum Chordata; class Actinopteri; family Moronidae; genus Morone; species Morone saxatilis. The sequence goes on along the minus strand of NW_023339807.1, from coordinate 9,995,258 downwards.
AAAGGCATAATGGCTAATGTAACTTTTAAATTTGACATTTTTCATTTCCTATAAGCAAGTTATTTTAGGAAGCTATTTCAAGAGTTCCTGAGCAAGAAAGTTAGACTCTTGAATGTTATTGTCAGTTTGAACTTAGTGTTCTACATTGCACAACAGAGTTATAAAACATGTCCATTTCAATTATTTCTTTCAGTACCAGAAAGACCAATAGCATTGAAGAAAGCCTTAAACAAGCGCTTGTCCCATTGTTTTCAGTGCTGATATGTAACCGTGAAAACTATTTATTTTTACATTAAAATCCATGTATTTGGATGCTGAGGTAATTTTGAAGTGGGTAAATGCCACCTGTCAAATAGGGTACAAAAATATTCCACTGAATGGGAAACCAAGAGCCTTGTCTGTCATAAAGTCCCAGTTAGCCTGACAGCCTGTGGACACTGTAAACTCAGTCACAACCAGTCTAGTGCAGCTACAACCTTGTGAACAAAGAAGCTGTCTTCCCCTACTCCCTCTGGATTGTCAAGAGAAAGTACAGCATGTAGGTTGAACAGTTAAACAGTTATTTCTGAAAAAGGTGGGAAGCACATCGCTTGGCTGACTCATCATAATTTAGGAGGAAAATGAATCCACCTGAGGAGAGGAGCGGTAGAAAGAAAAGCTGAGAGGAAGGAGAGGGAAGGGTAAAGATAGAGAAGCCAGGAAGCGGACATTAGGCTTGATTGAGACGCATGGCAGACGGAGAATCACCTAGCGCGTCAGAGCACATCCTCACAGTTGGCCAGGCTGTCTCTCAAAACTCTCCAAATAGTCCAAATTCGACCTGTTGGAGTTACTGAGTCGTCACACTACATGTTGTAGCCCAGGAGCAATGGGCCCACAAAGGTGTCTCTTTTCCTTTCTCTAAGGGACTTGTTAGAGGTACTATTTTGGAACCTCTCTGCCTTCATTCTCACTGCTGCAAAACACAAGACCACATACTTTATAAAACTCTGGTTCCTGTTGAAAGCAATCTAAGGGAAATTGTTGAATTTGAACTATAACATTGTAGATGTTTTCATAGAAGCTAGTGCAAGAGCAATAACTAGTTTTCATGCATGACCCCAAAGCTACACTCGTGTTTATGCTTTCATAGTACAGAACACAGTCTTTGCCATGTTTGGTCTCTATACTGTACATCAGATCTGTTGATACTTCATGTCCACAAAGACATATAGAAAAGGCTGGAGCCACCAAAGGAAAGATTTCCTTACAAAGGGAATTCAATTTTTCCAACATCATCATCTTGTAATTGGGGTAGTAAGTATAGTTTGGACTGAACTGGCTAAGTCATATGAGGACGGAAAAGGAATTTACGTTTTGAGATACTAAAAATACCTTTCTGTTAGCATTCTTGGTGGGAAAAAAACTTATTTCTGCATTACACCATGTCAGAGGACACCATTTTCAAATGATGTAAAGTGCCAATGCAGAAACCTTTCCATATAGTGAAACTCAAAAGGTCACAGCAGCACTTAAAGGGAAAAACCTTCATATGCAAACAAGACAAATAAAAGACCACAGATACTTTACTAAAGGTAATTGCCAGACAGTCCAGCAAGACACCACATTGTTAGATATATTAGCATGAAAGTCCAAATGAAGCTAACACAGAAATGATAAAAACTATAGTACATCAAATGGCCTCTTGAGGCTGGCTACAGAAGTAATCATCTCCATAAGGCCCCATATTAACATGCCCAATTACTTTATAGCAGAAACCTTTTGTTATGGTTTTTGAGCCAGCAGAGTGAAGATTGCCAAGATGGCGATGGCCAGAGCCACTGCACTTTGAACTTTACTGCTCTTCAGGAACCTATGAGTGACGTCACACAGACTATGTCCATTTCTAATTATACAGGCTATGGTTGCTCCGAGGAAAAAGTTATGACTGTTGGGATACAACCCAGTCACCACGAGAATGTCAATATTGGACAATTTGGTAAAACCATCAATTAAAAGTCAAATTTTGTACTGTGAAAAACCCACTGTACACTAAGTGGGCTAAAAGAAGAGTGAATATTGGACAGCTCCAAATGAATTATAATGTTGCTCCCTATATGCTAGATGTGTAAATAAGAAAACATTTACTATCAACTTGATAATGGTCACCATGGTCATCTCTGCCCCCACGTTGCCAATAAAAATCACATATTGCAAGTACAATTTGACAAAGTGCTGTGAGTTAATGAGACACAATGAAAATTCAAATAAAAAAACACAATATTGTGGGACAACAAATGAAAAGAACTGTGTTTGAACATTTTGCTGATATAGTCAGTACCATCATTTAAGTTGTCATAATTCATTCACCATCAGGTTTGTTAAAACGTATTGGCAGTTGCATTAGTAGTATAAACATAATTTCTAGCACACTATGTTGCACAGAGCACTGTGATGCCAGTGTCCAAATTCTATTCTAATAACTATAAATGGAATGAAGCACAGCACAATGGAGGAGAGACTGTGTCAAATTTCTCCTGTAATTTTTTAAAGGAGATTTATTGTACAAGAAAAGTATCCAATACTTTCCACAGTTAAACACCCACGCAGCACTTTAAGAAACCTTTTATGTCCAGAGAAACCTGAGGGCCTCATTTGTATGTTTTGTTGGACCTCCTGAACACAATGGGAAATGGAAGCAAAGGTCAGTGTTAAGTCTCCCCTGGCTTTTGTTCTTTAAAACAACAATATTGTATTGATCTGCCCTGAATGATAAACACAAATGTGTTGGTAAAACACAGTCTCTTTTGACCTTTAGCAATTACTTTTACATGGCTTTAGCAGTACTGTAGATGAAAAAACAATGTCCAACTCATTTTCTTTTGTTGTTTTTTTTCTTATTTTTGCGTGTAACTATACCCACATCTTATTCAAGTACAGCTGGCTTACATAACCAAAGATTTTAGTTAAATTTCACAGATGTTGCACTTTACAATGTGGTAATCACAGTAAACACATCACGACTACATGATGCTGTGGCATTGCTATAGTAGACTTACAAGATTTGACTCAGAAATACTGTTTCAACCATATGGGAGCAACTTAAAATTTTGAATATGCTTTTGACCTTTTTTTGATGGGTGTTTTGCCAAACATCATACCCATAAGGAATATCAAGTGTGCATCCCCTAATGAGATGACAAAATGTCTTTAAGTCGTGAATATTGGGTCTTTGTTTCCACCATTCCAATTCCATCAAGCTGCCTAACTATCCTCAGTTCTATGAATAAGTGTGCTACTGCTGTAATATAAGATATCCCATGAACACAATGGGATTAAACCAGTCTATAAATAAAAATCACAATTCGGCCTCATAATAGACAGCAAACAACTCAGATGCCTGCTTATAGAATCTCAGTTATCAGTAAGTTGTCTGACAGAGTTGAAGTGTGTTGTGAAGACCCACGATTAGACCCTCTTGACCTTTCCTCTGACCTTTAGAAAGTGTGACTTTTTGGGGGCGCTACAACCACTGGTAAGTATAGTAAGGTAATCAAGTAAGCTAAACTCCAATTTTGGAAATCTCTCTATACTTTATATTCTGCTAGTTTGGAAGAGAACATAGAACCCTGTAGACAAATAGAAAGAAATCTAATTGTCCTTTTTTTGAGTTTAGAATAATTTTAGAATACTTCTATGCACCTACGCATATCATATGAAAAAGAGTAGTTTGAGACGGGATATCATTTTTCTATCTATACATACACACTCAAAGTTTAGTCCATCAGACTGAGATGGCTGAGATGGTGAAAAGCGATGCCCCTCAGGCTGAAACCTCTTGACCTACAGAACCACTGCAGGGAAGTGATGATAGAGGCCTGATAGGGGCCAGTCACTGGGGCCTAAAGGCACATCCTGGACATGTCCTTTTGGCACTAGGGCTCTGAACATAGCCAGAAATACACACACATGATCACACACACACACACACACCACCACACACTACACACACACACCACACAACACAAGACCATTCTCCAAGCCAGTGGAGGAAGAATAAGAGAAGGCACTTCGATTTAAAAGTAGGGGTAAAGTATTCTGCACCTCTTCCTGACAGCTGTGGCAGGGCGTCCTGGTGGCTGGTGACTGATGACGAGAAAGATGCAACTCTCACTCATCAAAAACATGGAGCTCTTATCTTCTCTACTCTGCTTGGGGTATTACTCTGTATTATATCAATATATTCATTTGCTAAGATCAGCCGTGCCAAGAATTCACATAAACTGACATTTAGATGTAATTTAAACCTCAGAAGAAAATAAAAAAAATAGAAGAAAAAATGTTTTTGAAATGATATGATTACACACCTACGGGCTATTTTGTTTATCGTGGCTGTGAATTTATATTTTCTAATAATAATGTGCTTCATTTTAATTGGAATAAAAGGCCATTCCATTGATTCTTGAAAGGGGACGTTGAGGCCATAACAGCATTAAGCCTTCTGCTTCTGTGTGTGTGTGTGTGTTTGTGTGTGGTCCCTCCACACTGCTCCTTGTGTGAGGTCATGCTTCAAATTTTCATTTAAGTTTTGATCACATTACCGCTATTCTCACCATATTAACGTTAGTCAATGAATAGATTAAATATTCAATTAAGCCTGTGTGTTTGTGTGTGTGCAGCAAGCATTCGAATGGGACTGCGTGTGTGAGTTTTGAGTGTGTGTATGTTGATGTGTAATGATGTGTAAATATATTTATGGCTCAGGGTCACTGTGGTATTAACCTGACCCAGACTCCCTCTCTCTCTCTCTCTCTCTCTGGGGAAGCTTCATGCTGCTGATTGTTCTGTGTTTCAGCTTTTGTGGGCCTTTGACCACTAGGAGCACAGCAGAATGTGTGTTTGACAGGATGAAAAAAAAAAGTAAAGAAAGATGGAATAAAACATTTAGGATATCATTTGAACCACTGTGGAAAAAACTTATCTTCAGACAATCGTGTTGCACAGGACTAGTGGTTTAGAAAGTGAGATAAAGCTTTGTATGAATCCCTTGACTCAGCTACCTCACAGAAGGACTACATACTGCGCTTACTTACGTGCTGCTTTTACCAAGTGGGGAAGGTATTCAGTTAAATGTCCCATCAGTCAGGCATATGCCAAAGGCTTACATCTTATTCAAGTTTTAAACCTCTAATTGGTAACGTTTAAAAGGCGTTTAAGAGTGCCCTTTCTTCTCCCTTTTCTCATTTCCCATTTAATGTGTTGTGTCAAAGTCTATTACCTCAGTTGGACGTTTCTGTCCCTTAAGTTGAAAAAAAAGAAAAAAAGAAAAGGGAGGGGGTGAGACAGAGAGGGAGAGAGTGAGAAGAGAGATAGAGAGAGAGAGAGAGAGAGAGGTAGGGGGTGAAAAAAAAGAGAAGCCATCAGCTGAGGTTTGCCAGGTCGATAAAGCTTTTAGATTTGGAGATGTTTTCAGGGGGAGCCCATTTCCTGCGGCTAAGAGTTGTTAATGGAGCTTAAGGAATTATCTTATGACTCTCGCTTTGAGAGGAGTTTATTTCAGCCCGGACCCTGCTCTACGTGTCGGGAGTGGCTGAATATGCTGCTGTCAAACCCGCTTAATGAAAAGTAACGCGTCGCTGATTACAGTTTTATTTGGTCTCTATGTAAAAAGCCCCTGTTAATTTACCATCCCGCTCCCTCTGTGTGTTCGTATTTGCCACGGCTGAATGATTTAGTTATAGCTGGCTTCTCTCTCTCTCTCTCTCTCTCTCTCTCTACTTCTACACACACTCCCTCTCGCTCTCTCACTCCATGTCCCTTTCTCTCAAACACAAAGCCACTTGGTTCGCAGGGTCTAATAAAAATCTGTCTTCATGCTAAATTAATTAAACGTCGAGGCTATATTGTCTTATCTGTGGGGACTTTAACCCTGGCCTAATTTTTCTATCAGTAGCCATGCAAAATTAAATACACAATTTTGCATGTAGGCTAATAAACATGCCCACATTAAGGGCAATGCGAATTAGAAATACTCCCCTATAAAAATAAGTGCCTATTAACTCTTCATGTACTTGTCAGAAATCTATTCCCTGACAACGTTTATGTCTCTCCGACAATTTATTTTGCGGACATGTCAACTTTGCTTTAGAAAATGCTGCAGGCAAGGTTTTTTTTCCCCCGAGCTAAGAAAGCAAATAAAAACATACATCCCGACTCCGATTTATAGAAAATCCCTTTTGTAAACCGTAGCACTTTCTTCCAAGAAGGGGGGGAGATGTGCCTTTCCCTATTAAAATTCATCACCGAAGCCTCCCCCTCTCCCTCCCTCCCATTGCCCCCTCTCTCTCAGGACAGACTGAGTCCCTCGAGAGCTCCACTTTCGCCATTACTGTCAAGTACCCTTGACTCCTTTCTTTTTGCCCTTTTATCTACAACAACTAATTCGAGTTCCTTTGCCCTTTTCACTTTTAGACGACGTGAGTGCCTCTCTCTCTCTCTCTCTCTCTCTCTCTCTCTCGCTCTTTCTTTCTCTCTCTCTCTCTCTCTCGCAAAGCCCTCTCACTTTTCAGAATCGGAATCAGCATCCAGGCTGTTTTTTCTGCAGGGGCCCCCGTCTCGTGTTGAAATTGAGGGGTTAGTGTCAAAACGAAAACTCTTCACTTCAAATAATTTCGCAGGGGCCTCCGTTTTGAACCCATTAATGGACGTATGGCGAATAACTTACCCTTTTGACAGCTGCATCAAGGGCGATGTTGAGATGTTTCGATAATATTATCGGAGGGCAGAGAGGGGAAATCAATCGCCTGACATGAAATATGACTGCGAACATCCCAATTACAGCCTGTTTAGAGGGAATTAATGAGGCAGATCTTAGATACTGATATTGTTCTGTCTTGAGGGTTGAGCAGCCTCATTTTCTCGCTGTCACTAAATGAGAGTGGATGTTTTCTGAAGAATAACACATGGTGGGAAGTGTTAGATTGCGGCCGCTTTAATTGGTTAAGAATGAGTTGGGATGAGGAAAAAAAGCTGCTTATTTAGCAGTAGATTGCGTTTAAAAAGGGGGCCCTTTCTTCTCAGTCGTGTAGTAGGCCCCCAATGTGTCTTGGTTATAAAGGACTGGGAAGAGTTTTACATGGATAAAAATAAAAAATGCAAAAGAACAAGAAAAGGGGTGTGTCCTGTATTTCAGCACCATGGACAGCAACTCCTACTATGAACCCAAAACCACAGGCGCTCTTCAGAAACCGACTGCTTTTTATTTTCAGTGAACAAAGTTGAGACGCTCTCACCCACTTCCTGGGAGAGCTGTGCATTTGTGAGAGTTTTTTTTTTTTCTTTTTTCTTTTCTTTTAATAATGATACTCAACTGCTGAGACCTAAATAATATTCAATTACATTTGCATGCGCATAGTAAAGAAAGAAGTAAAAAAAAAAATAAAAATCATGTAAACCTTAGGCCTATTTTTTTTTTATCCCCAATATGTAAACTTTTAGTTATACATTTCGATACGTTTTGTGCGTGCGTTGAATCAAACAAGCCAAACAGATCCGGATATTTCACTGGTGTAACAGTATATAGCTACCATTGCTTTTTTTTTAAAAAACAAAAAAAAACAAAACGAATGAAACTTAATGAAGGAATCATGGAGACGAAATAGGCTTTTCCATCCTACTTTCAGTCAGTCACACAAAGAGTCTCTCTCTTTTTGCAATAAAAGGGTAATTTGGTTTCGTTAGGAGCAGAAAAGTTTGTTGATAGTTTTTGGGAAAGTCATGGCACTGTCTTTGGAGGAGTCGTGATGCTGCTGCTGCTGCTGCAAGGCCGCCGAGCTCCTCTCAGCCTCCAGAATGGCGCCTTTGGTGTTCGTGGTCCAAGAGACGGTGGTGTTGGTCAGAGCCTGGCTCAAAGTGCTGTGCCTGAACAAGGGGTCGTGGAAAACCCCGTCCACCCAGTTTCTCAGGGTCGTGACCGGCGAGTCCTGCCTGTTGTCCAGGCCGGTCACGGGTGAGGTAGCGGCGGGGGATGGGCTGAGGGAGGAGGGCGGCGGCTGGCACCTCAGCATGCAGGATGGGTACTCAGTCTGGTTCAGGGACGTTGCAGTTTGGGCCAAAGACCAGATCCGAGGTTTTCCGTCTAATATCTGGTGCCCTTGCTGCTGCTGCTGCTGCTGCTGTTGGTTATAGCATGCTTTCACCTGCTGTCTGCTGTCCGCTTGGAAATCCTCCGGGTTCGTTTTGAGACAGCCTTTGCTCAAGTCCTGCTCCCCTCCCAGAGAAACAGGGATGGAGATTTTCAGAGACGAGTCCTTGATGAGGTGTTCGCTGGGGCAGTCGCCCGTCGTGGACATGTGTGTGTTCATGTGGTATCGGTGCTTCAGCTCACACTCCGAGCTCTCAGACTCCAGCGTGTCGAAATCGTCCAAGTCGCTCAGCTGGAGGTCTTTATCAGGCCGACTTCTGGTCTCTGGGAGGAAGAGAACAGAGAGGAGAGAGCAAGCATGTTAGTGGAAGATGTGGCTTCAGATCTGACTCTGGAGTCAAGAGTTGGACTTGGAATCACACGGGTAAAATTACAGTTGTTCGAGTTGAATCAAGGGAGTCATGTTTACAGCCTGATTGTGGCAAATAAATATTCAGCCGGTGACCGTCATGAGGAAAACATTTTTTTTTAAACAATCAGTCTCATCATAAATCAAGTTCCCCCCACATACATTAATTTATGAACGACTTCAAATATTAACTTTATGAATTTAAGCCCATCAGAAATGTTAAGTCATGATCAGCTCAAAAAGAAAGAACAACCTCAACATTAAAAAGGAACCTAAGCTTAGTTTGATCCATTATATCCATGTGTGAAACTGACAGAGGCCTGTCCAGAGTTTAACGTTTGTTATGATGACCAAAGTCATCATACTCTGCTGATGTAGTTCCATTTTAAAAAAATACAAATACATCTTTTTTTTTTAGCACAGTGCACATTAAAATAATAAAATGTTGAACTAAACAAATTGTAAGGCCTCTTTGTCCTTGGTTACTTATTATCAGTATGATGCAGTTTATAACAATAACAGCATCATACAAATACTTTTCTTTGTTTAATTATGGCTATTTAAAATAAAATAAGATGTAAGACTTATGGGGTTTTAGAGAATCAAATCACTCATAGTATATTTTATCAAATCTCATTCCAATGAGCCATTTTTAAAACAAAAGAAACCAGTTTATAGCGTATCTGATGTGAGCAGATTTAAGTTTTCAGTATCTGTGCTAGGAGTGTGATCATTGTTATTGTTCTCTTAGTTGTTCTTCAACGCTTATATTGATTCATGCTGATCACTCCACGTGAATAACTGTGATAGTAATAGAGAAACAGTTGCTAAAACTGGCTATTTACACGTGCTCTCATTGCAAGCTAAAGTTAAAAGAATGGTTAAGAATGTTTCTATTTCAAAAAAGTGCCATTATCGCAACCACAAAGACACTTTAAAGAGCAGATGTCATGAATACGTAGTTTTTAAACATGCTTTTGAGACAAAAGATGCCTGTAATATACTAAAAATAATTCAGCATTAAGCTTTATAGTCTTTATTTCTACAGAACAACACGACATTGTGACACTAACCATCCTCATTGTTCTCGCTTTTTATCTGCTCCTCCTGAGACCCATCCTCATCCTCATCATATCTCTTCTCCTCTGAGCCCTTGTTTCTGGGCGGCCAGGTCATCTTGTTCTCCTTCTTGAGCCTCCTCCTGGCATTTGCGAACCAGGTGGAGACCTGCGTCAGGGTCATCTTGGTGATGATGGCCAGCATGATCTTCTCCCCTTTAGTTGGATACGGGTTCTTCCTGTGCTCCTGCAGCCAGGCCTTCAGCGTGCTGGTTGTCTCACGTGTGGCGTTCTTCCGCCTCGTTCCCCCGTCCATGGAACCATATCTGTTAATGAGAAGAACACAACCACGATGGTTACGAGAAAGTAAACATAATACGTGATGCTTGTTGCATGACAATTTCGAATGTGCTGTCCTGGCAGTTTATCTCCTGAAAACCATGACAGAGCCATCTGCTTCCTGGAATCTTCTTAAATTTATGCATAACGTGCACTATAAGCTCAACAGTCCCACTCATAAACCTCTCTGCTGCTAGAACTGTTTTAAGATCTGCAAATTAAAAGTAGACATCGCAAACAAATGTCAGTTAAGAGACATAATAAATTAAGTACAGGAGAGGGGCGGGTAAGGACTAAACCAGCCCCCTTTAAACACACCATACAGTATGTATTGTTGATATAAGCATTGGACCTACTAGGATTATGGGCAGTATAGTGTCCAAGATGGAAGACAGGGGTGACTTTGTTTTACTTAACTTCCCTGAAACCCTTCCGACAATACCTCTGCAGCGTCTAAACTGTTATCTAAAGTAAATCTGCTATCAGTATCTTTTGGAAATATATAAATGATTCTACCAAGTAAACTGTTTTGCCAGTAATAATGACAAGTGTATCTGGACTGCTGTATACAGATATATATTTTTTTCAGTGTCAATGTATTAAAACAATTCTTAGTGCAGTTTACGACTCCCTCGCTAACCTCTCCAACCATAGACCTACATTTAAAATGCACGGTGTTGATTTTCAGTCAGCAGTGAGCTGTAAAAGTCCTCTCAGGGGAGGCTTTTATGAGGCCTTTATTGCTCCGTATAGCGTAGTGCAGGTCAAGCACTGCTAAGGGAATCAAAAGGAGAGGAGCGCTGCACCTTTCCATACCCCGTGTTGTTAGATAAAGTAGACTGTAAAATTGCTTTATTGAGTGTAATGATGAGCCCTCAGGTGAAAGACGGGCGCAGACAGAGTGGTAGTGCTGTAGGCCTGAATGTTTCTCTCAGTGCCGCTAATTCTGTTTCGCCGTAGATCTAGGCCTTTTGCTGCATGTGCACTTAATGGCACTCCTGCTGACACCTATTGCACTTCATACTGAATTTAGAGTGATTGGTAAAAGAAGCTGGATTAAGTGAACTCTCATTTTGCTATGAAGCTAATCAATATGACACTTTGCTGGTCAATTAACACACAATATTAAGAAAACAAGAGCGTTTTCTGTGCTATCCCAGGCTGTTCTGTTAGCGCTGGCTTCCTTGAAGTGGCTGCTTCAGTTCAAAGAGCATGCTGATCACAATTAACCGAATCAGGTGTAGTTGTCATTCATGCCATACATTTTCAGCACATCGCAGACTTCATTGGGATGTCATCTCATTATTGGGAGGACCTTTCGATATGGCAGGCATGCTCTTCACAGCACTAAAGAGGCCTCATGTCTTTCTGAGAGGGGCATGGGTCTTCTGAAGCACATCACCTCATCAGGGAAGAAATGTGTCATGAGATGAAGGTGATCACCCAGTGTTGCTGGACGTGATGAGAATGACCTTGACCTCTCAGGGGTGGTTGATTTAATGCTGGGAAAACTCAGCCTTCACTAGTGCACAGTACTTTAAGAGTTATCGGCTGCCTAAATGTTGATCACATCCTGTTTTAGCCACTTAAAGCAGCTGACATAAGCCTGGAAACCTGTGTGACACTGGACTCAACTCAATAAAGGTCTGATCTAATCCTTACGGGACACATTGATTCTCCATGCTGTACTACATTATATTAAACCATACAGTTCACTCATGGTGGTTTAACGTTAGAAATATCAACAAAAGTAACATTTTCACAGAAACAACATACCTGTCATACTGATACTGTCCCAAAGTAGGATCATAAGGATAGTAGGCTGTTGCCTGGGTTATTCCTGCATGTGCAGAAGCTGTGGCATCTTTAGTATCAAACGTGCCCTGCAATCATACACAAAGACAAGAGTTTTAAAGAGTAACACAAACAGGACATTTGTTTTGTTACATAAATGACTCACTTGGTGCTGAAAAATTATAAAGATAAAAAGATTAGAAATAAGCTTTTAACGGAACAGGTTTATAAGCTTGTTCATCGCAGGGATCTGAGCAAATAAATCTGTGAGAGAGCTCCAGGAGAGTTTCTTTTTTTTCAATTATTATAGAACAAATCATCAATTCCAAAATCATATAGCTTTTTTAATAGTCTTCTCACCACAATTTTACCAGGCATGTTTGCACTTAATGTATGTGAACACTAAACCAGCTGGAACAAACTGCATTCTTAGATTTTAGAGGCCCATATATTTCTGCTGGGGTCTCCTATACTTCAGAATTCATTTTTAACAGCATTTTGATAATGTCATTAAATGCTGAGTCTTCAAAGTTTGTAAAAAATCAACTCATTTCCAACGTAAACCAGTTTGTCTCAGTATTAATGAAACGATTTAACTTTTTTTTTCTGCCTTGTTTCTTCAAAACAGTTTGTCTCAAAGCAAACTCTGACTCAAGAAAGTGAGCCTATCTTGCCCTGCTGAGAAGTATTTTTCAATTACTAAAGAAACGTTGGCTCTAAGGGTGATATGAGGATAAATCACCTACTGTAAAAGGTAGGTATTTTGCGGTGTGGAGCATAAAAAAGGAGGAGAGGTGCGCCTGGCTCAAGCGTCAGCACCCTGCGGCTCCATTAATCAATGCCAAGAAGGATCATATGAAGGGCTTACCAGCGAGTAGAAAGCCGAGGCGTCCGTGCCGTATGTAACGTAATTCCCATAGCCTTGACCGCCAGTGTAGGGGCTCCCGTACACGCCCAGAGCGGCGGCTGAGCTGAGTTCATGCCTCGCCGTGGCCAGCAGCCGGCTCTCGTACACGGGACAGTAGACCGGTGTCTGCCCGGACGCCGCTACACCAGAGTCGGCTATGGATCTGCCGGTGGACTCGCAGCAAGTGGTCAGAGAGTTGGTTGTCATCAGGAACTGGGTGGAGACCGAGAGAGAATTGATCTTTTTAAAAAAAGTTACTGGTATGCTTCATTTGATTCTACATTGAAACTAAATCAAATGTTACTCTTAAGCACTTTGATCTGGAAGTTAGTTTATAACTTTTATTTGTATTTTTTAATAAGAAAAAAATCGTGTCAGACAAATAAACACGATTATGTTTCAAACATTGTTTAAGTGTCCGAGGAATTAAACCTGTTAGTAAGTTTTTGACAATAGATGATTTTGCTCACATGAACTCGCACATTTTTTTTTTCCAGAATTTCAATCTATAAAAACTCAAATTCAACATCAAATGGCTTGGAAAGGCTGATATTTGATAAAGAATGATATTCTTGTGGTAATGTGCGCGTAAAACGTGTCCAAAAACGACTCGTCTGTTAGCTTTGCTCCAGATGAAACACATGCGTTACACACAGACAAGACATGTTTTCCCAGCATCGCCCAGTAATACCAAAAGTAATGCCCAAATGATTTTTTATGGCTCAAAGCCAAAACAAAACAGCAGCCGTGTTATGGCGCAAAGCACACACAGCGTGTGCAGAACAAGTTGCCATGTGTGTTCCAGCGCAGATAAACATATGGTTGACATTACAGAGCGGCTATTATCTTGCAGAAATCAGTGATCGGGAGGTCGGGGGTTACGCTGTTTTTTTGGTTATCCTCTTCTTACCCCTTTTCTACCGCTGCAGGAACACAGCTATCACTGTCTGTAACGCAATACCTTTCCGATTTCCGAAAGGACTGTGACAGCTTCCCTGATTCTTGGCCAAAACGCGTAAAAGGATCACGCTTAAATCGATGAGTCAATCAATCGCTGCGATATGAAAACCAAAACAACACATTAAATGAACAAAAGGCGGCTGCATGAACTTACTTGTGGAGCAGACGAATAGGGATATCCAAATTGTGGATATGACATGGTAGAGAGGTCCCCCAATATCCAGAAATAAAGCGAGACTGAAGGTCTCCACTCTAACGCAGGCTGCGGCTCTGTTTGACTGTACCAATTGATTGGTAAGCACAGACTCCTAGGATGCTTATAGGGCGAAGCAGAGTAGCATGTTTAATTTGTGTAAAATGCCCCCCACTCAAACGCCTTTCAACGGGGAAAAAAAATAAAAAAATAAAGTAAGAAAATCTTGTAGCGTTCCCTTTTCTTTCTTAAGACCCTTAGAAATAGATACATGCATTAAGGCGACGTAGACTTTCTTCGCCTGGAATAATCACTTTGTTGTCAGATACATATTTTTGCCTTATAAAAAAGTAGTATAAAAGACGTCAGCAGCAGAGGCAGGTTGTTTTAAACGGCGGCGACTCTGACGTCAGAAGTTTCCCACTCTAAAAATGACCAGACTGTAACTTTAATATGCACTTCCTTTCTCAGGATGACGACGAAAACAGAAAGAAGAATCAAACAAAAAAATCTATGACAGGGTACATGGGGAGGGATAACTTAAAAGAAAAAAAAAAGATGTCCTGGAGATTCATTTGCTTTCCCAATCAATCAATTAGGCCAATCAATGTCTTGAATATGCAAACGTATGTATCGGTTTAAATGCATTAGGCCTAATTAAGCCCATTCTTATCATTCCTGCGCACTGATGCTAATCACACGGGGAACTAATTGATTTCAAATTAATTAGTAAAGAATATTTTCATACTGAGCAGAGAAACAAGTTTCAGCCCATCAGCAGTTTAAGAAAATACGTTCACGAAAACAAATGCATTTGCAAATGCACAAATATGAATATATATATAATGTTTAGATTATTCTTATCATTATTTCAAATTTAATTGCCAACTTAAAAACAGATCATCATTTGGTTTCACATTATGCTCATCCACCTGGAGCAATGAGTCCCTGGGGTGTTGTAATAATTACCCCAATGCTTCCCCAACAGTGCTTAATAGGATGTCGTTTGAATGAACTTTGCGCCTCTGCACGTGAACTTCACACTATTATTGGTGCAAACCCCGAGATGTGCTCAGGAATAAAACATATGTATCTATCTATTCTAGTCTAAGTCTATTATCTATCTATCTATCTAAATCTAATCTAATCTATCTTATCTATCTATCTATCTATCTATCTCAGCATCCCTCCCTCCCTTTCTGTAATGCACGCGTGTTTTGTTTCAGTGTAAAATGGTGAAACTAACCAAAACAGCCCAAAAAGCTCCAAACTCGCTCGCCGGTGCGCCGGTTGCTTGGAGAATCCCGGGTTGAGACATGTGGATAGCCCCGGGGGTCACTCCTCAAATTAATGATGATGTACTCCTCCTCCCTTCTCTCCCTCCTCCTTCTCCTCCTTCGCTCCTCTCCAGCTGGATCTCTGCCTGCCGGTGACAGGTCGATTGAGAGTGATTGATGACTATCTAGGGGACCGGGGCCAACATAATAATATGATACGGGCACCTTGCAATAATTGCTCGCTTTCATTTACAGATGAAAGAAGTAATAAACAGAAATAGGGACGCGGAGAGCGTCGGTTAAGTAGTCTAACTTTTGTCTTTCTTTTTCTCTGTTTTTATTTTGCGAGGAAGGTGTGGTGGAGGGGCGGCAGGGTGGGCTGTATAAAAATGTCTGTTCTCTCTTTCATTTTGACAAATTGAATTATAGGGGGTTAGTACCTCCAAGCAAATGACCGCATTAACGCTGTGAACGGGGGGGTGGGGGGGTCAAAAGGGATCAGCCAGCGCTTTTTAATTTGCATTAACTCTAATGCCACCTTAACATTAACAACCCGTCTGAACCGCTCAACCATACACTCACTCTCACAGACGCACACACACACTTTTGTCTTATTAATTTAGACTTTTTCTTTTTTTAAATTCATTGGGGTTAATGTGGCACGTAGTGCATTAAGGCAGGGCGGGACCCAATTTATCTTCAACATCACACCCTGTGGATGAAACAGAAAGTGTTGACACGTTGATTTTGGAGATGTGGGAGCGCACCTGACAGCACAAACACACACACACTCACACACTCACACACAAACAGGCGCGCACTCATACACGCATACTTGGCATGCATTCTTTCATAGAGATATATTCTGTAATACTTTTCTTTATTGCCCTTTGCACCGACCTCTACCCCTGCGCGTATAGAATTAGGCTGGAGACAGTGGAAGCATCTGATCGGCACATTCACTAAACTATACTGCCCACATACCCCCCCTGTATACCTTTTCATTATCCACTGCGTTACCCAGTGTTATCGGACGCCTATAATAAAATATTTAGGCGCACTAGTATATGCTTTTAGACGGAAAATGAAGGAGACGGCAGGAGTTCATGCTTGTTTAGCGTTAAAAGATTAAAACAGAAGCTTCTTCTTCTTCTTTTTTTTTTTTTCTTTTTTTCTTGGACAGATGTGGGGAAGCAGGGATGCTCTGCGTTTAAAACTGGAGCAAGTGAGGGATAAGATGCTATTCCAGTTCAGGACAAAGGAGCTTTGCCTATAATGGTCTCATTCTTTCTCTTTTTTTGTTGTGAAATTAAACACAATGATCAACGAGTTATTATCAGTTCTAAATTATCCAGATTAATGAACAACCTGAAGATGATTTCACTGTATAGATTAGGACAGATAGCAGCGTTCAGCAGTGATCTAGTGTAGGAGCATCCATCATATTGATGAGTAGCATAAATCAACTGCTTCACTGGAATTAGACTAACTAATGGGGCAATTATGATTGTATCACAATTCAACTTTGGAGTCCTACATGTAACCATAAAGATCTTTGGTTTTATGTTCATTTAGTTATGTATTTAAGGTTCTTTTTTTAAATGTTTTATTTATTGTCAGATGGCATCGACGTCAAACTACTGTAATCTGAATAATAACTGTGTTGCACTTTGAGGTAAGCCTGCTAATTTGCATCTGCTTTCCAACTAAACTCATATTAAAAAGTTTCACAGAAACATCGTAATCATGAAGGTGTCACTTTCCTGATAATCTGTCGTTGATTAATGAGCCACAAGGAGGGGAGTGTGTGAGTGTGCCTCTGTGTGTGTGTGTGTGTGTGTGTGTAAGTAAGAAACACAAAGGGAGAGAGAGAAAGAGAGAGGTGAAAGGAGGAGGGTAAAACACTTCCTTTTCTCCCAAATTTGAGTCAGCTGAGTTTCAAGGGAGACAGGCTCCAATACAAAGGTCATCTGTGTCTGCTCAATCTTTCATGGCATGGGTGATTGTTTTATGTCTTAGGTTGCTTGTGAATTAACACATTTATTGACACTGACCATGGGTATTATGGCTCAGAGTATTATGGTAATCCCACCTCACAACACTTCAATTTAAATGAACCATATGTTGTGCAGATTGTAAAGAATTTTTTGTTTTGATGATTAACAAATTTGACTTGAATCAACTTGATTTACACACAGTAGTCTGTCCATCTCTTCAACAACAGAAATCACTGAAATCTGCACAGTCTCAATCTACAACATTTGAAAAATACCCTCCTAAAAATTAAGTTTAATGCCTTTTTTTAGTAGCCTTTACCACAAAAGACCAGAGTTAGTGACCCTATATATAATATATAATATAAAATAAGTAATAATCAGTTTATACAGTGATGTGGTGGAGTTGCAGACTAGAGCTGCTGGAATATTACGTCCCTGATTAGAGTCACATGTCAGTTATAATTTTATAAAAAAATTATAATAATAATAATTATAATTCTAAAAAAAATTAAATGAGAAACAGTTTGTCTGATTCTGGTCAGTATGATACATATTTGTGAACATAAGCAACTTTAGGAACTTTTGAGTCAAAGTATGAAATCAACCATAGTCTGCAACTTAGGGATGCTGACAGCAACCTGTTAGATCGCTTGGGTTATTCATAATCTTAATACAACATTTATTTTGAACTCCAAATCAGTCATATCAAACTACTTTTTACACAAAAAACAAAAACAACACTTTTTTAAAAAAAGGGATTGGTTTTTTTTTGCTGGCAACACTTCTGTCTTTTGAGTAGGGGAGAGTTGTTCTTGCCTTGAGCTAAATTTGTGCTCAAGGTAGCTTTGAGTGAGCAGTTTATTTTCACAGATTCAGATTGGAGTGGCTTAAGATCACAGGCAAAATGTGTGAATTTCGCTCTGAGTTTTGGACAGTACTGAGGGTTGAGTGAGCAAAGAAACAGGGAACTTGCCTCAATCAAGTGCGGTTCAGTGATAGTGCTGATGTTGACCTCTGCCGTGTTCAAACTCCCCAATGTGGGTTAGAAGCAGGTGAAAGAAGAACTCAGTTTGTTGACTTCTTCAAAATGTTGTTTTGTATCTCCTCATCTCTCATTCCGTCAGTTTTGAATCTTATCCTCTGTCATATTTATTAAAAAGTTCATGTTTAGCCAAAATTGTCAGCTTATAACCTTCTGCTCAGTTCTGCTGTTTTGTTACATAAAATATGAGTTCATTCCAAATGTATTGTATTTCAGCCTGTGAGAGGATAATGTTTCAGCGCTCTGATGTCTTATGGTCCACTGTCTCAGGTGCTGTTTTTTGAGTCAACAATGTAGAAACCCAAGCTGACCTCAATAGTTGAAGACAGCTACACAGGCCGACTTGCTCTATGACATGAAGC
>NW_023339807.1:9965041-9976698 GCF_004916995.1 Morone saxatilis | reverse complement strand
AGAGAGAGAGAGACAGACAGTTGCACAACAACAGTAGCAACAACTACACTTAGTGACTGATGATCATGAAGATAAAAAGACAAAGAAAAATAATTTAGCATACATTGTTGAACAGGGGAACAGAAGTACTGCACTGAAGATGCAATCTTAAAGGTTAAAGGTAGTTCACCTGAACTTTACTAAACTGAACACTGTAAAACATAGTGTTCTCATTTATATGTAAAATTCTGGCATTGGAACTTTAAAATAGTCTTCCTTTAATAAAATGACCTTTGCACCCACGTAATGTTCCTGTTGTCCTAGAATAATCTAATAATAATTCATGTTAAAGTGAACCCTGCTGGTCTTTCTCTCTTGTCTAACAGAACCAGTGACAGCGAAGAGTCCACTACATCCAGTGTGTCCTTCAAGAGTGATCAGTCAAAAGAAGAAATCATTAATTTCAAAGACGGACCATCCGCTCTCAGGTAAGCTTTATTAACATTAATATGTAACTATGTTCATTAACATTTTGCATACACCCACACAACCTCTGTACTTTGAGGCTCCATAGCAACATTACACTACTTAATTCACACAGCCACTCTGTGTCAGGGAAATGGAAATATAAGTAGACAACTGATGCTGTTGTTTTTCTGGACAGTCTCTTTAGTCTCACCTACAAAATGTTGCTCCATAATGCCTTCCTGTCATTAGCCTTATTAAAACTGCTGCAGTTTATTGCGTCTGCCAAGGAGGACAAACAAACAGTGTTTTTGCTTGTTTGTCTCTGAGCGAGATTACGGAAAAACTACCGGCCGGATCAAAGTTGTTGGAAGGTTATAGCGTGGGTCAAAGAAGAACCCATTAAAGTTTTGAACAAATCCGAATCAGGGGTGGATAAACATCTTTTGTTAACATTGTGAGAAAGGTCAACTAACACCGATGTCTATGGCAAAAGAAGCTGAATTCTACGCACATGAGCAAACATGTTGTAATTTAAGTAATTTAAAGAATGGTGTGCCACCTTAAAGAAGAAACAACTTAACTAAGACTTAGAGTTCAATAAATTCAGTTTTATTCAGTTTGGTTTTGAAATCTTAATGCTATTTTTTACCATCTGATCTGAGCTGAAAGGAAAAGCTTTATATTTCTTGTTATGCTTTTATTTCAAACATTTAATTAAAAGTATTATTTATCAATGTATGTATGTATGGTTTAATTTTTTTTCTAGTCTTCAGACAAAACCTTTTACCTCCATTTACATTTCTAAGCAAACTCATACTTATTTTGTATTTGTAGTAGTGAAGTTGTGTAGAGCATTAAAATGTCACTAAGTCAGTCAGTAAAATCTTTTATGGAAGATAAAAACAACTGCAAATGCTGGGTCCTAGAACAATCCCATAAGATGGAGTGGGATTAATGGTGAGAAGGATCAGGAAATGATCCAGTGGGAACAGAATTAAATAACATTTCTGACACTGTGTATCCAGCAGTTGTGTTTGTGTACTTTAAATAATGTTCTGTGTTTCTATCAGGAAAAAGGACGAGACAAGTCTTTCTACAACCCCAGTTGTTTGAAGAGGGATGGAAACATCGTCGATGTAACCACCAGCAGTTGGTTCAAACACTTCATCAGCCCCTCCTATCCCCACTCTTGCTGTCTCTTTCTCACACACACACACACACACACACACACACACACACACAGACAACAGACAGCAGTTGGAAAACAACAGACGGGAGCTTTACTTTGGTCTTGAGAAGCTGCAGCCTTTATTCACAGACAAACTGTAGCCTAGCATTAATGATAGTTACTCTGAAATTCCACCGGGCACAGCTTTATAACATTGCGTCTGCGTCTTATAGCTGCACATCTTCAAATCCCACCGAGAGCATTTCAGAAGGGGACCATCTTCAGGGAGTGTTGCCTGCCATACGTTGTTTCAGAGTGCTTCTCTGCTTTAAATCTCCTTTAACCTGCCTCTGACTGACTAACTGACTGTCTTGGTGCCACAATGTTGATCTAGTGTGAAATTCAATCTGGAGTCTGCACGTGGTATTTATTTTGAAAAGTTGCAGGATTCTCTATGCTATTTTTGTGTCTGACTTCCTGTCAGTGCCACCTGCTCTGTGCAAGTTGGCTTGCGACTTCTGACAAAAATTCCACACGGAACAGATTGGAGATACGCTTCAGAGACGGAGCAGAACCGGAACACGTTGCAGCCGTGCCCATTGGTATTTGAGGGTTATGTTCTGTCACATCATAACTTTGTACAATTTAAGGTTCCGTTAGGAGCTTCTGACCTCTAGTAGCGTTATGTAGCCATTTTGTTTATTTCATGCAAGCCCACAAGGATGCACGTCATATATCTACAGTTGGTGGTAACACGGTATGCTTCAGTGTACCAACAAATATATGGAAGAAGACCAAAAGCTGGTAAACATGCACGTAAACAATGCATGATTTAAAATAGTTGTACTTGTAGTTGTATTTGCAAAGACAAAAAATTGTCTTTCCAAATGTTTTATGTCGGAGGAAATATACTTTACATTTAAATATATTATACACATTTGTTAGACCTCAAGGATACACTGTAACACTTATTGTAAACACATAACTTCTCACAGGGCACCTTTAAGGGGCCAAATTCATATACTTACACTAAGAAACAAAAAAATTTTGTGCGATTAGTTAGCACGCCAGTAAATTTTTCTTTGGATTGAGGTAGATTTTTCTGAACTTTCGCACTGCGAATAAAGGCATCAAGAAATCAGGTTGCACGGAACCGACGTCAAGTCACAACTCATGGCGGACCTATTGATTGTTATGTTTCTCATATTATATGACAAAGGACACCAAAATTATAAAGGTAAAGTGACAAAAGTGACTTTGGATGATGTGTCTACGCAGAAGTGGGATTTACAGACTGGGAACTGAAGCCGCTATATCCATCTATGCTCTCTTCAAAGACCACAAAAACTAATTTGGAGTTGCTGGTTTACCACTGCCTCAATTAGTTGGTTTGTGGTACTATGCTATTTTAATGTATTAATACAGTCTAATGGTTTGGAACAGACCGAACCAGACCAGATGCCCGGGACAGGCAACTGAGGCGAACCTGGTGAATGTGACCTCTCTATCTGTGCGCCATTCAGTGCGGCAGTGTCCCAGACCCTATCTTGCTTGGTCCGCGTGTGTGTGCATTTCATTTTTTATTTGAATTGAAGTTGTCACAAATTCACATTGCTGCCGTTATGAATAGTTTTGATGCGACATATTCGCTGACAAATTTCTGTATTGTTTATTTGTCTTCGTCCCTGTGTGTTAAGGTCTTAAGTCTTGGCTATGCAGCCTGTAACATAGCAGCCCTTTGTTCACATTTTTTTCGCAAGTAATTACAACCAGCTAACACATTAGCTAGTTTGTAACAAACTCGTTTTTTATGTGTGTTTTTGGACAAGATATTTATACTATAATTTACGAGCTTTACTCTAGAAAGCAGAGAACAGTGTATGAATTGTATGATTATGAATTTATTTGATTATAGAAAAGTAACATATTTCTGTCCGTGTCACACAAGGCAACTTTTCAGTCACTCACAACATGCCGTAGATAGAGAAGATTTAATGCAAACTGGATTAAACACATTACCACGGTGGACAACCAATGCATTATGCAAGTCATGCAGCATCAGCACCTTTAACGATAGCACGTCCATTATCTTTCATGTATTCTTCCGAGCAAGGTGCGCAGCTATGGTGGTGAAATTCAATGAAAATTGACCTCCTAGTTTTAACAATACCACGATAATACATCTGAGATGAGCCTAACCAACCCTCTCTTTTTTAGTCTTCCTCTCACTCCCATCTCTCTTGCTGTTCTTCCTCTTCAGCCTCTCTAAGTGATTTAACATGTCAAAGTTCTCTCGGCTCATCCATAATTGATCACCACAACGGGAGCATCTTCGCTGCACTTAGTTAACTAGCTATCTGCAGGTGTTCCCTTAGCAACTGACCAGGGACTGAAACACTGAAATACCGTATGTAGACTCCCAAGCCCCAAAAATGTGAACCCAATGTGTCTTGTAAAGCTTGGTGTTGGCCCCTTGTTCACTGGTTGTGTTCTTGGACTCAGGATGTATGTCTGCCCATTACACAGCCCAGGATATGGGTGAAAACAATCAAAGATCTTGTAACATTGGCATTTGCACCTGCTCCTCTGTGGTCATCTCTGTGATTTACATGCTGAGTGAAATGGAGTATTTCCTTTTAACACCATTAAAATGTAGTAAACCACAACTTAGGCAACAATGACACTAGCTATTTTCAAACATATGCACATTAAGCCCAGTATTTCAAATTATTTCACTTGATTTGTTTTGTCATTTGCAATCTGATATTTGTATGTCCAATTGTGTCCATTATCTGTTTATTTACCTATTTATTTATTCAGGTGAGTCATATAATACTCATTCAGTAGCACTTTTTTTTGCCTGACACTTCTTCTAATATGCTAACAAAATAAACACTTGACTTAACACTGACTGGATCCAGAAACCACACTATATTACAGCAAATAATAAATTGTTGTCCAACTTGGGGAAACAAGAAAGAACATAATTATTTAATTACCAATTAAAAAATTAGTCCAGCAAAGAAAATGTCAGAGTTTGAGAGCCTGGTCCAAACAAAATAAAAGCCACTCATGCAGCCACCCTGTTCTGCCTCATAAACCACAAAGCAAAGGGAATTCAACTAAACTGACCAATCTCACACCAAGGTAGTAGTAGACTACCAGATACCTCTAAAATACATAAAGAATATAAACTAATGTAGAGTTACTGGCTGTCTGGTTGTCTTGCTGTTTTTCCCATTGTTCCTTTTTATAAGCACAACCACATGAAACCATATATTAACTAATCAAGGAAAAATTGTAAGAGTAGAATAAGAGCAGTATCTACAGCGTGTAACAGGACCAAACTAAATTAACGTTTAAAACAAATTTTATTTTACTGTATAGTACATATACGTATATAAGTGTTTGTGGAAGGAAGGCCAAAGTCTGTCTACTGTACAATATACCTTTTAATAGTGCTAGTTACTGTGCTTAAGATAACGAGAATCTGGTACAGATAATTTACTTTTTACAAGTACAAGTACGAGTAGCTTTTCTCAAAACAAAATCAGAATGCAAAACGTCATCAAAAACATTGTTTTGAAGCTCAACTCTGTAAATAGCTTTCTAATAAATGTAACAACTTCTGAGCAGCACGTCAGTTTCAGGTTTAAATTAACAACTTGCAGTGAGCCCGGTCCTCGAGTACAGATTCAAATACTGATAATTTTGTTGGTTGAACAGAAAAAAGATAAATAAAGATAATGGCATACTTACTCATGTTTTCTCTTGTTCGGAATATGTAATATATGAGTTATTTCAATGTAATTATTAAGAGTTTTTTTTTCCAATAATGAATACTCAGTGTTTATTTAGTGTACCTTTGCTCCAGCTGCTGAAACAAATTCTCCCTCTGTTTCTATAAAACTATGTTACACCATCCCATGAGTTCTTCTCATCTGCAGCATATACAACTGTAGGTAGCAGGTAATGGAGACAGCAAACAAAAAATATGTTGACCCATCTACTGAACAAGGTCTTTTGATTAACTGCAACATTTTTATTTAGCTGATATTAGGAAGCTTATGGAAACACAGTCGACTGTTACTACAAACATTTCTAAAATTATCTAGCGGCCTACATTGTAAAGAACTTTTGAGTCCTAACCCAAATTTAAATCAAACAGCTGAGATGCACTAGGGCCTACTATAGGCAGAGTGTGTTTGAGAATCTCACAAAACAGTGTTTCTAAGAATCACAAGTCACAAGTTAAGTGAAGGAATAGATGAAAAATTGTACGTGCATAAAATAACCTTAGTCTAAGAGAACATGTGAACCAGATAGATTACAATTTTGATGTATCCAATTGTATTGCAGCTTTGTTTTCGCTCTTCTTCTTTAGGAAGGGAAATGCAAACAGGCTGGCTGGCCAAACAATAAGACTTGTCAATCACCTTTCTGCCTGAATGTGTCCCATCCTGTGGCTGCGTGTGTGTGCCTGCATGTGTCACCAACGGCAGACCCATCATGTAAGACACTGGAATGACACTGATCGCAGTGTGATGCCCACACACACACACACACACACACACACACAGGGGCCAGGTGGCTGCTCTCTCTGTCATGACAGACCCTAGACCAGACCACTGACTCCTTGGAGTCCCTCGACACCTGCGACCACAACCAGTGCAGCCAACCCAGCTGCAGCCAAGTGCAGCCACCAGTTATTGAATACATTTTCACCATCTGAAATTTGCAAGAAACATTGTTTTGTTTTCATTTAATATACAGACTGTTGTACAGGCCTGGGGTGCTGTTTATTGCTGTTTTGATGGTTGTAACATGATTTAAAAGAGTGGCTCTTACACACGTGCCATCACTGCACTAGTATGTCAGTTTTCATTTAAACCAATCACTGCAAAATGCCATTAAAACAAAGATCTGCAAATCACCAATAATCAAAATGTTGCAACCCAATATTGGGCCTCAGATACCCCATTTAACGTAATGTTAAATCCATGCTGCCCTGCAGATGAATCAATATCAGAAGTGATTTTGGCGTACTTTCCTATCTGGTGTATCTGACAAGACCTCACCATGATGTGCCCAAGAGTTATGGACACGTACTTAAGTAAGTGAGAGCAAACTCCAAAATATGCCTTGAAAATAAGCTCTGAAAGTAATGTCATTACACCTTTCAAGACATGGCTCTAACTTGAGTGCCTTACCTTCTCTGCCCTGCTGCTTTTTTACCTTTTTTTAAATAAAATTTCTCACCCCTCTTCTTCCTTTTCTCTCCTTGTCTTGAAATAACCATGGAAGGTTACTTCATCCACATTCACCATCATTTGTTTCTGCTCCTGATGCAAATGGATATTATAAAGTCATGATCCTCTTTCACCTACATAAGAGAACTAGTACATTGAGCGTAGCTGCGTTAAGGGGTAGAGAATGTGTTATAGGCAGTGATTATCCTCCTGAAGACGACGCAGCCTAGGCAGGCACTTACAATTATTTATTCATAATGCATCTACTGAAACACAAATGCACTTTATTGTCTCATTCTGCATCTTATTTTACCCATAAACCAGGAAATGGGCTGGGTTTCTAATGAAAGAGCCATGTTAATATCAAGGCAGATAAGGGCTGGCATGTGCAGATGGGAGCACAATGTGGAAACCCAATCACAAGTTCCTTCAATCACTCAAAACCAGAACAAGGGGGAATGGATGCATTTGAATATTTTCCTCTACCTGGAGGTATTAAAACTATACAATTTTAATACCTATTTAACATGCATTTGCTTTTTGTGCCTCTCATTTTTGCAGTTATGCATAAAAAGCAGGCAGGTAATGCAAGAGTAACTGTGGCAGCTATGGGCATGACATGGTTTTTCAACCAGACTCGTCTGCAGTATTCCCCGACTTTAATCGCTGCATTAAGATCTCACTCACTGAGTGGGCTGCTCTCTCCCAGCATTCTAATTCTGGCTTTCTTCTTTATTCTGTTGTCTTCGTTGTGCACCAGAATGCCAGAGAATTAGGCCATATAAAGAACTTTGTACTTCAGTATTCAATACTTTATTCCCTTTAGTTGAGCACTTTTCTGGATAAAAAAAAACTGTTTAATTTAGTCCCAAGAAACAATTGGGAATTCCGTCTGTAAAGAGAACATACATTATAAAGGCAAATCCCCATGATCTACATGGTCGACCCATGGCCTCTGGCCCCTCTGAGCATCTGGAACTTATTCCAGAATTGTGGTACTGCTTCCAACAAGTGTGCTTCCAACAACATGATTTAAGTTCCCTAATAGGAATTATAAGAAAGTGAAACCTCAAATGAGGAAACACCAGGATATAGGTCTAGGGAATAAAACAATTAGGGGGAAAAGAAAATGAATGATGGATTAGTGAATGAGCAGTTATCACTTTGATCAAGCAAGGAGGCGGTATACCCATCAAGAACTACAACACAATTTTAGGTATTTTGGACACATTTTCAGTCCATTTTAACACAATTGCATGAAAAGTCAATGGAATGGCGTGTGTGTGCAAAAAAAATGGAACATTTTCCAAGGGTGGTGCAAACTGTGGTGTAGATTGAAAATGTTCCAACTTGCATGAGACAAGAGTAAAATAAGAGAGACTGGAGGAAAATAACATAACAGAAAGAATGGAGTTCCTTTTGAGTTCTGAGAAAAACACCCAGACACACGCACAATCAGTGAGTACGTTGCTGGCTAGCTAAAGTTACAGCTAATGCCTATACAGTTGGCACACTGGAGCAAATAAACTGCAAAATGCAGTCCACTGGCCAAAGTAATGTGAATAACATTAGATTAAACTGTGTCACTCACTGCTCGAAAGAAAAACACCAACTCTTCATATCAATGCATGCTGCAGCGCCAGCGTACAACAACACTGTGGTTGTGATGAGCAGATAAAACTGCCTATAGATAATAAAATGTAAACAGTACTTATATCTCATCCATTAGACAGTTTGCTTAATTTTAGGTATTCGCTTTAAACATAAGATTGTTTGTTCCTCTTGTGTCAGGGTCACTTTGAAAAACAAAGTAAAAGAGAAAATGAGTGGTGATATGAATATTATGAAGGAGTATGGCAAAGAGGGAAGTCATTCCACCCATCCACGTTCCTTTATTTTCCACTCCGCCGATCACATTTGAATATTTTGAAAGGAGTGCCTATGTTTGCCTTATCATGCATTATTCTGAGGCATTACCTGGGCCTTAACACTGCAATAAAGATGGCTGGGAAGTCTCTCTCCCTTTTTCACAGAGATGCACAACAATAATAATATTCATACACTACCCGCCTCAAGAAGAGGGGTCTTTCATTTTGACTTTATAATCCATTTAAAGATGTGCATGTTAGTAGCGGAGATTTATCCTGTGTGAATGATATTGAGGCTGTTTTTTTATGCAGTTATACAAGGACAACTTTGTGAGGTGATGAAGAAGAGCAATTTTATCTTGAGTTGGGATGTGATGTGCCAAATTGTGGAAATCCTAAAATCACCGTGGATAACATCTGTAACCAATTAAATGATAGTAGAAGATTTGGGGGAGTTTGTCAAATCTGTGTGGAGGCTGCAAGAGTTTGATGGACATTGTTAAAATCAGAATTATCATTTTTGGATGAAAAGTATGGAAGCCGAGAACAATAATTTTTTCAATGCTGTCATGACAAAATCACAAGTTAATTTATCTTATTGTGTCAGGAAAACAAAACGACTTTTGCTTTCGCGACATCAAGGAATAATTATGAAGAGCTCAGCAATGATTTGATCACTCCTGATTTCAGCCTTCAAAATCACTGTCATGACTGTCGGGGGGGATTTATTCAACTTAACTAATAAGAGTTGTTACCAGAATAAACAACTTTGAGTTAATTTAAACTATTCCTGCCAATACTGACAAATAATTATCAGGAGAAGATTGAGATTTATTAAATGAGCTCAAAGATCCTTGCAATGTTTTCATGCACTTTTTCCTGGCTGCTGGCTTATTTTGGTCAGTATGAAAATGAATATTAACTGGCACGTTGCATGTCATTCCTCCATGAATTGTATGTTGATCGTCTGCTATATCTGTAATACATAATCTACGCATGCTGGCATGGGACTCCTGATCATGGTCCTTTTTTTCTTGTAATAACAGATTGATTTTCTTGTTTTCTTGAGATAACTGCCATTTTCCGGCCATAGAAAAATATCTTAATGTCAATTTTATCCGAACTAAAAAAAAAGAAACTATTTATGTCTTTTGCTTTTTTTTATTTATTTTTTGTTTTTTGGTCTTGTAGTGATTGGTAAAGTTCTCAAAAAACATACAATATAAAAACCTTTTACAGAACATTTGATGTTTGCAACAAACGCCATAACAATTACAGTGACACGTCATTATTTGATAATGGACAACAGGAAGCTATACAGTATATCTGTGTTACATTAATTCATTTTAGGACCCATCATTCCTTCTTCCACCTACACGCATACCTCTCCATGTCTTTGCCAGACCTATCTCCACACTACTGACCACCCCCCCCCACAGACACACGTACACACATACACAGCAGGTGTCACATCATTCCCTTATCATTAACTTATTTAATTAGGGTACAATGCCCTCAACATGTGTTTTCACCAAAATGATAAAAGAGGACATTCTTCTCCACACACGTCTGCCAAAGCAACACTGGGAAGCATGAAAACTAAAATGTTATATTGTATTGTTTTAGTAGATAAAAAGACACTTTAAGAATGGCACACTGGTGAGCTTTGTCCTATCAGTCAAAGGACTTATGGGAAGAGAAAAATCTTATTTAATTTGAACCTTTTCACACTTTTTGTGGTAGCCATGAATTTTTTACACATGTATTTATTATTTGTGTTTGAGGACAATAATTTTTAAATCTGGACATTTAAATTAAGACTACAGCATAATGTTTTTGTTATTGGAAATAAAACCATATATTAAGGCTTTTCTGCTGATACTTTGATGCAACTAAATGATATCTGAGTTGCAAGTTGGACATATTTTCAGATATTTGCATGTTGGCTATGTGACATAAGGTATTTTTTTCAGTAGTTATATGCTCCACAAACTACTCCATTGCTTCCTCTGTATTTTTTGCCCCAGTGCCCACAGACAAATAATATTTGTTGGCCTTTCGCCCTACGTGTCAAAAAAGTTTGATCTGATCTGAGAAACAATCACATTTTCTGCGGAGATAGTTGAGGGAAATGAGAGGGTCTCCTGGCTTGGTGATGGAGATTTGTTGCTCGGGGGTTTACACCTTTCTTGTGACATTAGTCTTTGAACAAGTACAGTGCCCTGAAAGCATGAATAGAAATACATTTCCTTGCTTCCACCCTGACCCTGAGCCCTATAGCCCACGGCCATTACTGTCACACACCCACAAAGGGTCAACTCTCCAAACCCCTGAATAAAACCTTTTCTACCTTTCAGAGACAGACAGAGGTGGTGGTGGGGCAGTGCATTCCGACTGACAGAAAAACATACAGAGGGACAGAAAGAGAAAGAAGCATTCTAGTGTCCGATGTGCTGTTGTTTGTCTCCTTGAGGTTGCCTCTAGCCATGATGCTTTTGGTGTAGCCTCTGGACCTATTTTACTCCCGTCTCTCCTTCTCTCTCCCTCAGTCTGTCTCACTCTTGCTTTATCTCTTCCCCTTGTTCACCCCATCACTCTCCTTCCATCTGTGTGTTTCTCTGCCTCTCGCACTCTTTCTCTACCCACTTTTCCTTCCGAAGGCTAAGGATTCCTGCAGCCCCTCCGAGAGAAGTGTGTGAAAATGCACAATGCAGGTCCCCTGGCGTGCCCACCCCCGGCACAGAGTGTGAGAAGAGGGCCCTGCATTTGATGCCTGACTGACCAAATCTTCTGCCAGATAGCTGGGCCTTTCTATTCCCAGCGGCGCGGCGAGAGCGTGGCCAGAAGTGGTGCGGAAGGAGAGGGGAAGGCACAGTAATTGTATCAAGGTCTATAGAGATTCCCCACCCACCCACCCCCCTTCTT
>NW_023339807.1:9958518-9964941 GCF_004916995.1 Morone saxatilis | reverse complement strand
CCTTCCGCATCTCTCTACCCACTTTCCTCGAAGTAAGCATTCCTGCACCCCCTCCGAGAGAAGTGTGGAAATCACAAGCAGCCCCTTGGTTGCAACCCCCGCACAGAGTTGGGTAAGAGGCCCGCATTGATGCTGGACTGACAAAGTTCTGCAAGATACGCTTTCATTCCCAGCCGCGCGAGACGTGCCAGAAGTGGTGCGGAAGGAGGAACGCACGCATAATTGTCAATTTCTATAGAATCCCACCACCCACACCCACCCCCCTTCTTTCCTAAACCGCTCTTCAACCGCTTCTCAGTTAAAAGGAAAAGTGTCCCTGGACAGCAAGAAGCAACTTCTCTCCAGAATAACCAAAAAACAGTGTGCACTCATATATGAATAACGTTCAATTTATCACATGAAAGCCCATATATTGAATACAACACCTTGCACTGTCCCCAATTCCATCTATTTTTCAACACTCCAGATGAAAAAGAGAAATAAAAGCTGAGTTTAATTCCCAAAGTCACTTCTGGATTGTATTCTGCCAAGGAAATCCATGCTGTAAACACAGATTTTTTGTCAAGAAATTGTCATTACAATGACAACTTTTACATATTTGCAGCCGAGAGCCTGATTTGTACACACCTTGCACTTGAGCCTGTGTGTCTTCTGCTTCTTGGAGACACAGTTGCTTATATTGCCATGCAATTGAAATATCCAAGGGCGTACCATAGTTGATTCTTGCCAATCTGATATCCATCTAGTGGTAAAAACATGCTCATGATAACAAAATAAACTTGACAACAATTATTCACAGCATCAGTAATTGACATAGAAAACACACAGCAGCAACGCAGGAACACAACAAAGGACCCAGGTCAGTGACACCCTCCTCACTTAAAGAGGCTGCTATTGTAATGCTAAATATTTCATCAGTTGACTGAGAGAGAAGTTCAGAGGTACCTCGGGAGAGAATGCCATCCACAACAAGTACTTGTCAAACCTGCGCACTCCATGAAATTTTAGGAGATGGCATACTTCCTTAGTAGCCCATGAGGAAGACAAAGAGATGGTTCTTACTCTTTACTACATCCTAAATCCATGTCGCATAAAGGACAGAAACTCCTACCACAGATTACCATATTTTGGATGATAGACTAAAATAAATAAAAGGTATAAGTATAAGCAAACAGCATTTCATTACTGCCCTATAAAAACAATAATTGGCTATATTTTGTTCATGTATATCATATATACTAAAGATGTATTTGTGTGTTTTTCAAATAATTTTTTACATATAATGAAGGTTATTCGTCACTCAATGAGGTTAGGTTATCCAATCTGACCTGTAGTAAGATGCAACAACACCCCACATCCCCTGCCTACCTCAACAATAGTGGCAGTTGATGGGGTGGGGAGTCCCCTGGCTTTATAGTTGCATGCAGGTAAACAGTCCGTATGGAGAGCAAAAGAGTCGAAACACATTTGCCAAAATGCAACAGCAGAACCCATTGGCTAGCACCTGACAACAACTTATCATTCGTACTGAAATATCTGTTCATAGATATTACCATTATCTCATCTCGATTTTCTAATCGGACTGTAAACAATGACCAGCGCACATAAGAGGAAGTCGTGGCCAGGATATCCATTATTATTATTATATTATTATTGATATCTGCTGGCTACACCAGAGGCCCCAAAACATTGGCCGTTGCCCCCAGGGGCAAAACTTTTTCAGCTGATAAGTGATGGGTGTCGAGATTACTACCTAGCTCATGGGGAAACACAGGAAGTGGCAAAAAAAGAGGTTCAAAGTGCTTAAACTGGAACAGGAACCAAATTATCAAGTTGAAGAACAACATGAACTGAAAACAGCGCTTAAGCAACAATGCTCCTGGTGGAGTGTGCTGCTGTAGCATTTGAAAGGCTTTCATCTATTGAGCCACTGTTACAGGGGCTTGACATTGCTGCCATAACAGAAGAACAGCTGCTGTGAGAGTGACAAACATCCTGTGCATTAAAGCCAGACCATGCACACAAGGAAGAAATTGCAGTTTTTCTCCTCTTGTTCTTGCAGTATGGAAAAGGGAAGCAGGAATTAAGCAGCACCACCCTCAACCTCAGGCAGAAAATGTGTGGTTTGTAGCTACAAGTAAAAATATAGCATCACTTCAGCACTTTCAAATGAACAAAAAGCTCAAGTAGACTGGCAGAGAACACAAATCCTTAACTTACTCAGTAAAAGTCCAAGAACAACACCGGTTAAAAAGTCTGCAATTTAAAGAAAATCCAATCAATGGCTGCTCCCACTGTGGGACAGATGGCTGTACAGTCAGCCTCTTTCACCTCACCCCTTGCAGAAAATGTTTAACTGAAAAATATGCTTGCTTGCTTAATGGTGGCATAATCCACTGTGCATATCCAACATGACCCCTATCCAGTGGATCCAGAGTCCTCACATCAGAATCAGCTGGAGGAAAGTCATCTCTCTTGGACAAAGATGCTTCAAAGGGCATCTGAGCAGTTATTTCTGCAAACTCCCCATCCATTTCATAGGGCCATGCTCAGCATTGCACATTTTCTGCATCCCTTCCAATTCATTACCCCTTGCCCACATGTATTATTCTGCCCGCTACGCATTCCCTCTTGTCTCTGGGGGCAAATTTATTGGTTGAAGCATTTTGACTCCATTTACCTTTTAAAAGCTACCGTTTAAAGCTCGATATTTTCTCTCACAACTCTGTTCCTCGATAGCCTGGGATCTATGAGGTTGCCTTTCTTCTGCTTTGATGAGCAGTGTAGCTTAGTCTACTTTTCCATTATTGGAAATATTGAAGAAGAGTTTGGTTCTCTGATTTTTAGTGTGTTAAAAGTTTATGCAACTTATCTTGGAAACAAGATTGATATTTTTATTAATGGATGTATTATATATTTTGGTATTTCTTGGATGAATGTTTCTTGTTTTAAAAGAAGTGTCTGTTAACAATTGACTGTTAACACACATCACATTCATGCATAGCTTGTGTATTATCTTCTCATCTTCTTAAATGATGGTTCATCTAGAATAATAGGTAATCTAAGTTCTAAGCATAAAATATTTTGCTACAATCATAACCTATGGTGAATAGGTAAAATAAAAGATAATTATAGTTTCCTTTTTCTATATTGGAGAAAAAGTACAGCTAAAGCAATTCTTCAGTAATACTCATGCACACTCATTCAAGAGCCTAAATGAGCTAGTGGCACAGTATTATATATGACATGACTCTTCTATCTCACTTCTCACTGTAGGAGTCAGAGTGAACATTATGCATATTTCAGTTGGATTTAAGCAGCGTCCTGTGGGTCCTTTAAGAGCCCATCATATTTATGAGGACAGCATATTATCGCCATCAGGAGAGTGTCACAGAAGCTCGCAGAGGACATGACTCTAATTGTTGCTGGCATTTGGAGAACACATATAGCAGCCAATGTTTTCATTTCTACTGAAGAGGACGATAGTTTGAACACAGATTGCAGTCAGGGAAGGGTCTGTATTGTAACACCCAAATTCAGCAATGTCTCGTATCCCCTTTTTTGGTTATGCACTCGTGTTGATTTTAATCTACACATAATTTTTGTGCTATTGACTATTAACAATTCTTAATATGTCTCAAAGTGTAAAAAGCTGATTTGCTGGTTATTTTACAGGTGCAGATTTCATGATGACAAAGCTTTTTCAATGAGCAAAGACTGAGCATGGGTCATAGTTTGACAAACCCACATGTGTGCATCCACTCTAAAGGAAACACGCTAATTAAGTTTGTCATTTCGGAAATATCTATGAGTTTTCTGGCCAGGGAATAAAATGTTCCAGAAGAAGAGAGTCGTACATTGTTAGTTAGACCATAGAGTTCATTTTTAGCCTATTGAAAAGTTTAACTGTCCCAGTATGGGACCCCAGTAGTGTTACAAGAGTTCACATACCCATTCGTTCATTCTCATACACACTCACAAAGATACACTACACAGGAGGCGACAGTAGTGTTGTAAGTGAGGGCCACAGCGGTTCATCGGCAGGACAGAAACATAAATCTTGGTGCCCTGAGGACAGGTTTGGGAACTAGGGAGGGAGAAGTTTAAAGGGCCCCACACAGCATCTTTGATTCACTGTAATTGTCACAATACAGTAGAGAACTGCACAGTTACCTCTCCACCGAGACCACCCCCTGTTCAAGCTTAAAATAGAACTCGCTCAATGGAATTAAGTTGCAATTAGTGGGAATCGAATGTGTGAATACCAGGCCTGCTCACAACAATTACATTTTTAGAAGTAAGATTAAGAAAATAGATACAGGTTTTATCTTTTCTTTAGGGGTTACACTATTTATCAACTTCTCTCTGTAATTGTCAGTGCAGCACAGAGGCCAAGCCAATACATGTACATAAGACTACATAAAAGGCCAAACCACTGTGCACCCAAAAGGATTACAGTCGCAGCCATTATAGAAGTCCCTGGTTGTGTCTCTGTAGTGAATCTATTCGCGAGGACAACAGTGTAGCAGGAGAAAAAATCAATCAACTAAAATAGAAGTATCCACAATAGTTGCAACTGCCATGAATTTAAATGTGACCAGTGATAAACTAAATAGTTGTATGGCCTTCATACTTACAGCTTTCTGGATCTTTTTGTCATTTCTTTGGTTTGGTTTGAGGCACTAAAGTAAGCCTATAGTTTATGGAATACATTAAAACTGGGAGGTAGTGTACACATATACATCATTTCATCAATTAACTTCATCATTCATCGTTGGTGCTTGTGATGAGTTATATCCGGGCGATCTATAACATGATTGACAAGTAGGAATGTTGGTGCTCGCTGCTGCGTTTGTCCAAGCAGGCCCCGATTGCATCAGTCACACCTGGCGACTGCCTTGGGCTTACCAGCCTGTAATTTCATGGCTCAAAAGTACAATGTCTCATTCTGTCAACATTGACTCCTGATGGAGGCTCGCTCATTTACTGCGGAATGCATCCTGCTATTTTTTGGTATTGTGAGAATGTTGCACAATACATTTACAGCATCCCTTTATTTGCACATTTTTTAATCATTTATGCTGGTGACAGAAACAGACTTGAAGGCAAATGAGAAAGACGTGTATTGAGAGATAAGAGTGAGATTGATGGCAGCTGTGAATCACTTTTTGGCCGCAACAAAACACTTTTCAATGATGGTGGTCCACAATACTTTAGCGGCTTATGTTGCTGTAAGTTAAGAATGTGGCCTCTCTCTCTCCCTCTTGCTCTCTCCGTTTATGGCCTCGTATGTACAAACCGCAAATGACAAATCACCCACAAGGACTCTCTAAGTACACACTGCTTCATGCATCATAAACAATATGCATTTATCTCTTCTTTTTCCCCCTTGTGCAATTATTAAGCTTAAGCACTTTACTGTCTGTCCCATCCCACTATCTTATGTCTAAGAAATAATTAACAATAAGATATGCCTCTGCTCATTCAATCGTTGTGATAATGGTTTTCAGATAATCAATATGCATATAGTTGTACATTTAAATTAGGATCAATATGCTCGGCTTAAGTAATACTTTAAGCTGACAAGACATGTCGTTAGTTAATTTGGGAGCCGTGTTTAAGTATCCAGACGACTTTGGTATAAGGGCCTTGAGAGTGGTAGTGCCTTAGGAATTCATATGAGGCAGTGGTGTTAATTACAGTTAATAACTCTTTACAATGAAAAGACTTGTGGTTCAATATACTCTTAAGATTATATCAATCCACACATTTGGATAACAAAATCAAATACTGTTAAACCCTTTTCATTTCATTGTAAACAATAGCACGACTTACATTATTTATGAAGGCCTGCATTTACTCCCATAAGGTTTGAATCATTCACTCTCATGGAAAAAGACAGAGCAACCTTTTAATTGCATTCAAAGCATGAGAGCACTTAAATGTGTCTGAATGTCATGTTGAACTTTACCATCCATGGCTGCCAAAGAGCCAGGGGCAACAGTGGCAAGAGTTCAGAGGTTAGGGGAAGTGCAATGCTTTATTACTGGTGGAAAAAGTAATTTTCTATCAATCGATTTCAAATGATCATAAGCCCCGGAGGGCATCAATGCTTTATTATTGTCTCATTCAAAACAATCTAGGAACACAGATAGATAGATTATTTAATCTAGTTTATGATTCAACATTGTTTAATTGTTGATCATCTTATGTGATCAATATATATATAAATCATTATAATTATTATCAGTTTTACACTGTAAAAAAGCACATTTTACAATTATATACATGGAGTTAATTTTTTATAAATCATTCAAAGTAAATTCAACAAAATATATTCTTTAAACTGAATGGACCCACTATCATAATTCTCATGCATATACTATTATTTACTGGGGAAAAAATATATAATTTCATATAGTT
>NW_023339807.1:9946164-9958418 GCF_004916995.1 Morone saxatilis | reverse complement strand
ATATATATATATATATACATTTTAGGTTTAGGAACATCTATATACAGTATTAAATATTCCAGTAGCATTACCAAATTCTGAACAGTATATGTATTGCCTGTTGTTAATATGATCTCTCAAACTGTCACAGAATGATTGTAGAGAAATACATACAATAAACAGCATACTATAAATCTATAGAGACAAATAATATATGGGGGGGGGGGAATCCTCCATGTCCTGCTTGAGGTATACATTGACTGATGCAAATGTAACATTCTCCTGTGCAGCAGCCCATTAACGCAGAACTAAATAGTCTATAATGCTACATCAAAGCCTTAACAGTTGACTGGGCCCAGTCACACCTTATCAGTGCTGCGACATTTAAACACAGGCCTGGACATCACATATGCACTATGCAAAACTAAATGTGATTTAATACCACTTACGCATCTGATGCAACACACACACTTGCACTTGCATCCACAGTCATGCAAATAAATCCACGTGCACACGCATACATCCACATTGTTTTTCCTCACCTCCATTCACCCTACATGTGGTTTTGCAAATTTAAAGCATGAGAAAAGTTGTTTTTCATTTGGCCACGGTTTATTATAAACCCACCATGCACAAATCCACACACGAAGAGTGTAACATTATTGTGGGAAAAGTTTAGCATGATGCAAATGTGTTTCTGTATGTGTGTGTGTGTGTGTGAGTGTGTGTGTCTGGTAAGGTAAAAATGTCTGACTTTTTTCCATTACTGTTGATTAGTTAACCTTTAAGACACTAGACACTGGTCTTTAATAGGTCGCATGCTCCCCTCTCATTCCTCTGTCAGGAAATCAATAGAGTGACAGAAAAGGGAGAAGAGCGAGGGGAAGTTTGAAAATTATCTTCCTCTCTTGTCTGATTAAGTGTGTATGAGTTGTATAGGAGTGTGTGCTTTTCTGTGTTTTTAAATCTGCAGTGTAGTGTGTTAGCATTTGCTCTGGCATATTAGATCTAACATGAAACAGTTCTGTCACCATGAGGTTAAAGTGCTGACTTTCAGCTTTAATATAAGGTTTTTCACATCCAGCCCCTAAATTTCCCCGCTGATCTGTCCATAACTCAGAAACGATGTGTATATAAATTCTTGTCACCCAATATTGATGTGAACACTCTCAAACAAAGCTGAATGTCAGCACTTTGAACTATGTGAACTGAACTGGAATAAAGTCAGTTAGGTTTAATAGGACTTAACTGAATTAGTTGTATTTACTGTTAATTCAAACTTTAGGAAGCCAAATTACCCACTGTAATTACTTATTTTGTTATAAAAAAAGTTTCAATTGTTGTTCATTGCTGTAAATATGTTAATAGTTTATTACGTGCTGTGTGTAAATATGTAACTGTAATGTGTCTGTGTATAACTGTGTGCACTGCTAAGCCAATTCACTCCACATTTCTTTCTTCTGCAAGTTTTATTCGCAGACTTTGTTAGAGGTCAGGGGTCGAACTGTTTTCCACAAAGTCAAGCTGTAAATCACATTTCAAGGATTGCAATATGTCTCCTTTTACAGTAATTCTGTTCATACCGTACTATTCTGCTTGGATGGTTTATATTCAGTGGCATATTCATTACAGGCAGTATGGTGATGTTGATATTGTGCAGCAAAAAAGGACGTTAAGTAAAAGATTTGCTGGATTATCCTGCTCAATCTCATATTTACAGTCAGCATTGCCATCTTTATTGTTTAACTACATGACATAGCTGAGAGAGGACAGGCTGACTGAAATGAAAGCGAATCAAATGTATTACTATACCTGAAAAATGTATATTTACAACATTGTAAAGTAACAACAGCAACTACAACAACACACACACACACATACACACACACTGGGACAATGATTTCATATACAACCATAGTGAAGACATAGTGTGGTGGATGGGGGACCTGTGTTTTGGTGTTGAATTGATTTTCTCTTCAGATAGAATTATGTGGCTGCTCTTGTTTCCCATCCAAAGCGTTACTATTTCATTTGTTCAGGATCAGGTCACTGGGACACTCCTGATGTGTCCCAGAGATACTACCTATATAAAATACTGAGAAGACGCACACACACACACACACACACACACACACTTTCACTCTCGAACAAAAACCAACATTTGGCAGTGTATAAAGGGACATGGGCACAGAAACCAACACATTTTTTCTTACATTCCTTTCCATTCATTTTGGTCATTAGAAATAATGCTAGGTGGCAGACAGAGGGACACAGAGAGAGTGGTGAACAGATATTTAAGGAGCAATCCACCAATTTTAAACATGAAGTTCAACTTTTTCTTGAAGTACTAACTCAGCCGGTAAAAGCAGTTGATGATAATGTCTTCCCTGACTGTAAAAGCTTAAGAAATATCCTCTGACCTTTCAGCTTGGAAACTAAACATGTTTACCAGAAATCCTGCCTTACAAACTGGGGAATGGAGTTTGAAATATGTACAGACTTACAAGGCAGGGAATGTCTAATGAAATCAACCCTGTCTTCCTAAAATTAAATTAGGAAATTTAAAATAAAATGGATGGATTATGTTTAGAGGCAAAATTTATTTAAGTGGATAAAATGCTATCTTTTTTGTATCACACCAGAAGGTTAGTGAGGTAGATGGTGGGTGTATGAAGCTTAGGACTTTGACACCAGAGTCTGAGTTTCACATCGAGTTTTGGCGATTTGCCACATACATTAATTAACAGCATTTCCTCATTATGTTTGAAAAGGTTATCCGGACGGCATTAAGTTTCCTTCAAAACATATTTGCGGTTGCAAATTAGTTGTTTATAACAGTTTCTAGGAGACAATATTGTGTTGCATTATGGGAAATGCTTGACCTATCATAGGGAAATATCAGGAAATCTCGTCCACTGCTGCTTTGATCTGAGCCGTTCTTTTTTTTTTTTTAAACATGTTTTTTGAAAGCTTCCCAACTTTCTGGAATGACAATACTAAAACACTGGACTGCCCCTTTAAGGGAATAAAACATTTATTAAAAAACAACATTTGCGATTTTGTAGCAAAGAGGGGGAGAAATCATGGAGAAGATGAGAGAGGGAAATGAGTTTTGGCAGCTTTAAACAGGCCAGTGGAAACTTAAACTGTCTGGTTGACATCTGGTGCCTCTGGTGGGCGCTCAGATCATAATCAATAATGGAATGAGAAAAGCAAGCCGTTACTCTCCTCTGTCTACTCCATTCTTTCCTTCTTTTCTTTATCCATTAATCCATTGCTCTCTCCACCGGATGGTGGGCTCCCCATTGCCATTTCATTCAGAAAGCTGTATTTGTAGGAAAAATATGTTTAAACCTAACATGTATTTTTTTTCTTTCAAATTCTCCCCATACACATTCCATATCTCCTAGCCAAGATCCTGATGGGTGACCAGATTTTACTTGTCAGATACACCAACAGAACAGATTGTCGCCATCATATTTTCCTTTTCAAGTCCCATTTTAAAGCTTTCTCTTACTGCCCTCTTACTGGTACAAATTCCTCACATTGGAGACAACCATCGTAACCTTCCCTTGGCTGCACTTCTCCTCGAAAGTCCTTTCCGTTACCCTGTCTCTCTTTGCTTGTTGGCCTTCCCAGACCACCCACAGCAACATATCATCCAGTATCTGATTACTTGTCTGATT
This sequence comes from Morone saxatilis, assembly GCF_004916995.1. Taxonomy (NCBI): domain Eukaryota; kingdom Metazoa; phylum Chordata; class Actinopteri; family Moronidae; genus Morone; species Morone saxatilis. The sequence goes on along the minus strand of NW_023339807.1, from coordinate 9,954,753 downwards.
ACTTGTACATGTCTTCTCCTCTCTGCAGTATTCCAGTATCCTTTCTTTCTCCTCTCCCACTCCCCCATTTCCTCTCCTCCATGTCTCCCCTCTTCAGTGAGACCCCCCACACCAGCAGCAGATTGTCGTGCTATCATCCTCTTCTTTCCTATCCCCTGGTCACTCTTTAGGTTTCAAACTCCATTTGGCTGATCCATAGGCCTCTCCATGGCAAATGACTCTGAAGTGGTTTGGACAGTTGTAGACAGCTTGTTGGAAGGCCAGCTGCCACATATCCTACTTATTTATTCATGTCTACATTGATTAATGGAGAGAGGGGTCATGGGTCAACCTTTTATTGTGGAAGAAGCCCGACCCGAAAACAAATAAATACTACAGTTTTTTCTGACCCGACTCTTGTGTTTTGATCAAACTGCCAATAGTTAAAGTAAAAGTAGGATCATCTATTTCTGGACCAGTTGGGCAAGAAGTTAGTTTAAATATTAGATATTGGATGAATATAATATTGGATACATTTCAGAATGTACAAATTAACATTTACTGTAACTTTACTTCTATAGTATTCATTCTAATTAATTCTTGAAATATTGTCTGAAGGACATGGATGATTATTGCTTGGTAGTGTAGCTGTAAGTGCAGATTGATTTATAAAGTCTGCATTAGGTTGCAATGATAATGTAAAGAACTAATGGTGAATGCAGTCTTAATTCAGTGTGACTAATATACTTAATGTGCTTAAATGGTATGGTATGAATTGATTTTCATGCCATTAAAAATGTTATAGAAACAACTGGATGCCTGGAAAACAGGAAAAACATGTTAAACAATCCATAAGACAACAACATTACTTCCAAATTGATTAGCTTCATTGTATACATAATTATTGGTACAACTGATGCCATGAAGCTAAAACTATTTTACATCTAAAAATGTTGGTGCGACCATATAAACACATCTCCTACCATTAATGAAGAGTTAGAACTACTTTATACAATGTGATATAATATTATTTAAAGCCACTTCAGGGGAAATAAAAGGAGGTAACAGTATGTTAACAGGTCCAGGCAGTGAGGCAAAGTACCCCGTACATCTAAAACAAGTTTTAGAGTGAGAGGTAATTTGCTTTAACCAGTAGTGCTGGTCTTGGATCCAAATGTTAATGTTTTTTTTCAAAACTACACCAAATATGCATATGTCCGACACAGATCCTAATTTATGTTTAATATCTTCCGCACGCTGCAAAATAAATTTTTTGTGTTGGTGTGTAACCCATTGAGAACACCAACGACCCTGCATATGATTGGCATATAGGAAAAGAAAATGTGCTGGTCGTGACACATTATATCATGTATAACCATGTTGATTGTGGACATAAACTCAAGACACAGACTTGTAAACATTTTTATTTGGGTTTATAATGTGCAGCCTGTCAACAGTAAGGAAAAGAATCCACAACCTGTGTGACTCGACGCTCAGCATCTCGCTCTGCTGATTGGCAGTAATGCTATTTAATCAAATGTCAAACAGCACAGGTTTATGATACACAAGCCAACCTTTGAATCGCTGCTTCAAGTGAATGGAATTTGTGTGCACACAAACAAAACACACACAGAGGGGCTTAGACACACACACTGAATGTTTTTACTGAACAGTCAGAGCTTTTGAGTCAATAATTTTGATATCAGAAACACTATTTTGTCCATTGTGTGTGTGTGTGTGTGTGTGTGTGTGTGAGGGGAAAATGAAGGGGGAAAAAGTCATCACTTGAACGTCTTGTTTATGTGCTTGTCATTTATTCACTGTCTGCGGTATATATCCAGGGAAACATTCTCACATTTCAAAAACTCCCCTGCCATTTCAGAAATAATTGGCCAGTTCCTTGTGCTGAGCCGACTCCACGTCCAGTAGAGTTTTTTTTCCGCACGCAACAGAGCTGCCAAAGCGCTCTCTCTCTCTCTCTCTCTTTCTCTCTCTCTTTCTCTTTTCCTGCTGACAATGTGTCAACATGTAGATGTCAGCAACAATAACAATAACACTGTGAATGATTGAGATCTCACTTTGGTCTAGTGCCATACAAAATACATTACAATGAAATACAACTGGGTACACAGTAGAGTATTGTGCAATGCAATCTATTACGTAGAGCTCTCAGTTGTGGGTCATTACATCGAATGAAACGGTTAGAATCAAATGTGTATCACGCTTCTAGCTTTCATGAGAGGTATATTTTCTGTAAAATAGTTACCTTCAGCTTTCAAACTTGATACACTTCTATGGTATCTCAGCAAGTAATAAAGGCTTAAGAGCTTAAAATGTGTGTGAGTGTGCACTCCAGCTTACCTGCACAATATGTGTTTCTATTCATGTGCACGCCTCTGTGTGTACTTGTGGTTATTACAGTAAAAATCCCTGAGTTTTGACATTTATCCTCATGTTGAATCAAGTCAAAACGACATGCCAAGAACTGCTGAGCTAAGGGTAAATTAGAACAAACTCATTGACTCTGTTTTGGTTTTCTCCCCAGGCTCACTTCTTTCATTATCTCCTCATTTGTTCCTGTCCCCAAAGTGGCTCACAGTACTGCACACCCACTTTCAATCTCAGTAGCTGTCATAGAAAAATTAATGAAAGAATAAAAGTAAAATAAAAGGTCTGTGCAGTCACTATGGCCTTCGCTGACAGAGAAGTAAAAAACAAGTTATATGAAGCAACATCAACACTAACTAAATATTTAACATGCAGTAATATCACTGTTACACATACACATACACATACAGTGGATTTCCATTAGAAGTCCAGTTTTCATCAACTTTTTTATCCTATACTTATGTCCTTTGTTAGTCACAAAGACTAAAATAAATATATGTATGTATATATACGGTTTACAGTTGATGGGCCAAATCTCTTTGGTACCACAGCCATTCCATGAACTGTTTCCGGCTCAAAAGTTTCCGGCTGTTTTCAAGTCCAACCTTGACTGCCCCCATGTTTGAAATCATGAGTTCTCTAACAAGAATGACGCAACCAGATTTATTTATAGTGACAGTGAAGTTTAAACCCTATGCTAATCAGCTGTGTGTCCCAGGCGTTTATTGATTATCAGTTATCATTATTCTTGTTTTGATTTTTATGATGATCATTATTATTAAATAAATGAAAAAAGATTATACCACTTATTAACATAAAAAAATATGTATGGTATGGCATATACAGTATATCATATATATATATATATACACACAGACACACACACCTTACATATATTTTTGTGTCTACAGTAAATAAGTGAGTTGTGATGTCCTTGGATGACCCTCTCTGCTGTATTTCTATTAGCAGGCCTTCAGTATATAAGCACATATCACAAGAAGGAGAGCTGGTACTCCAGAATATCTAATAATTGAACATTGCTTTAACCCAGAATTATTCCATGACTCATCCACTCTTCAGTCGTGCAATCCTGCCTAAAGGGTATGGAATATGATAGAAAAAGACAGAAGCTGTGAGGTGAAGTATCTCATATCATAGCAAAAGAGAGGCCCTGTGAGCTATGGGATTGCTATGGAGAGAATAGATGAATCTTATCTATGCAGAATTCTGAGCAGTTGGATTTGAGCCTCCTTGACATTTACCTGGAGAGATTTCCCTGACATCTTTCTGCTCCCTTTTCATTTATCTGTCAGCTGTTGCCAATGCCTCCCTCTAGTGCAGTTGCAGCCATTTATAGTGAATCACAAAAGGTACAATAGTTTACATTGGTTCTAACACACCCAAATAATGCTATGTGCTAAACTGTTCAGTGGCATATTGGATATATGGGCGGCTGTGGCTCAGAGGCAAGCGGGTCATAACCCCAACTCAGAAGTTGTTGTCCAAATCCCGGCTCCTACCCCTGCCACCGTGTCGATATTCCTGAGCAAGAACTGACCCCCAAATGCTCCCGATGCATAGCATCCGTGTTGAATGTGTATAATGGAGTTAGTTTTCTGTTTCGATGGACTGCCATCGACCTGAGTGATAAAAAATTACCCTTGGAGGTGTAGAAAAGCGAAGTAAGAATCACTGTGGCCCAAGAACACAAGTTATTCTCTTTGTGAAGGAATATATACGTGCTTTTGAGGTGCGAGATCAAGCTGGATCAAATTAAACCAAAAGAATCTAGAAATCTGAGGCCAGTCTATACATAGAGTATATACAGGAATCCCATTTACATGTTACTCCATCTTACCTCGGGCAAGCCCATTCAAAATCTCAGGTCCTATCACTGTCTAGTCAAGTTGATATACCCATGTCACTCCGTCGAACCAGAAGTGGCTATGTCCCAATGAGATCCACTGATAGCGTGAGCGACATTGGTATATAAATAAATATTATCAGCCCTGGCCCGTGAATAAGTAGCTAACGTTCTTGAGTACTCTTATTCATATTTGATATGACAGTATTAGGCACTTAATATACCATAAGGCTTATAGCCTTTACTCAGGGCAACAATACCCAGTCTTGGGAATCAAAAGTTGTGAAAAAAGGGTAGAGTGAGCGCCACTAACTCGATCAGGATCATTCCTATGTGGATGGATTTAGGAATACAGACGGCAGACATCATTACCACGGCTGGTAGGCAAAAAAGCCTTGCTGATCCGAGTTGGCTAAAATATCCAAAGCTATTTGAACCAAATCTCCACAGAACTTTCCACATATGTTTATGATTTCAAAACTGTTTATGTGATCATTTTGGAGACTCAGCAGCGAGCCTTTGCGTGGCTGCCTGCGATAGCCTATTGTTTATCTGCTACACTACTGCATGACACGAGGTATGATTTCTAACGACTACCAGGCCTCATTCACTTGGCTGCTCTCAATCCTTCCGTCCCTCGCGCCTCTCTTATCCCCAGCCTGAAAACTCCAGCACACAGACGTAGAAACTAACTCCCCACAACACTAATTATATCACAATGCACATTAGACCGAAAACACAACCACAACACAAGACCACAATCATTTTCATGCGAGCTAAACTAAACTTTCTGAGTAAAGAATGCCCTGCCCTTCTACATCACAATGCTTATAAGAACAACCAACATCATGGATTAACGCTAGAAGCAGGACGCCTCGGCAGGTTTATGCGAATACACAGGCCTAAACAATCCTGTCAGCTTATGTGGTTCTCCAATGATCGATATTTGAAAAATAACATGATGTTAGAAACACATGTGGACCTACCGTCCAAAATCAAACGCAAGGCTGCCGAGTCCAGGTAGGTGCCTCTTCGATGCACAGATGTTTATAACGAAGTCGGCGCACAGGAACGCATCGAGCGGTTCATGGATGCATTCAGCCAATTATCTCTTGACTAATGAAGAAATCAAAATATTAAATGCCAAGCTGTGGGATCCGTCAACAAACCAACCCCCAAACCCCCCCCAAAACACCCGCCACCGAACCGCATTTTTCACTGGGAAACCCCACTCCTGGATCTGGCATCTCACAAACAGGCAGCTGGCTGTCAGCCACACACTATACGAGGAACATTTCATCTGCTGCACCTCATCAATGAGCTGCAAAGAGCCGGCCGCGATTACACGAAGTTTAGCACTCCAGGCTTCTCATTCTTCAGCTTCATTCACGTCTCATCCATCGCTGAGCGAATGGCAGCAGCAGACTCCTTTTGTCTCTGACCCGCCAAGGTCCTGGAGTTGGGAAACATCACCATGCCAGCGGACACTGTAAATATCCCCGGGGGGCTGAGTGTCAGCACAACCGGTACCCTCCTCAATTGACTGGAACCCACCCATCTCTGTGGATCACAGTTGTGCTCAACCTCTAACCGTCACAATGTCCCTTGCTTAACATCTCGTGCCCTCAAAATCTCTAAGTGGAAGGCGCCTGGGCCCTCTCCAGCTTTGAAAATCGGCTCGTCGTTGGTTGGAGATGATCTACCACTGACCCCTGTTGTCAGCAACCAGCCCATGATACGGTCTGGTCAACCGTATCCGCGACCCACAGTGGGCGCCAGAGCGATGACCGACGTCGGAGACCGGACTTGTCTGGTGTTTGCTTCGACATTTAACTCCCTAAAGATTTTTCTTGAGGACAAGTGCAACATCTGAAAAAACTAATAATACCCAACTATTTTACGATAAAATTGAAGTTGATGGTAGTAATCTAATATTCTTGGGATTTGGGGCACTGGCTGGTTGGAAAAAAACTCTCATCTGAGCATTTTTAGGTTTAGTCACTATTTTCTCACTCCGTTTACTCTCTCATCCAGACCAACCACTGTTTTGTACAATGAAAGACAACTGGTAGATTATTGACAAGTACTCACAACAAAAACCCCTGTTAAAACAACTAGTTAGGAAACTCTTATCTGATCAGTCAGCAATTGCTCTGAAGATCCATTACCCTCGAGGCTGTTCTCTACACCAGTTTCTAATAACATAATAGCAACTTCATGATCAGACCCATAGGCAAAACTTTCGAGGCTTAAGATTCAACCAACTTCTGGTTAAGCATGGACGATAACCACACCCATCTCTGCGACCAGATGCTAGAATCAAGACACATGGGCGCTCAAACTGAGCTCACACCATCCCATAGTAGATTAATTTGATAATGAAAAACGGCAGATTGGTTTTTTATCTTTCTCATCGTACACTCGTCCAGGACACAGTGAAATATGTTGATGCGCTTGACTCACAGAACAAAACATTCTTTTTTTAATGAAGGTTTACCCATGCACGTTTTCCCAATGCACTGCTCGGTTGGCATGTTGTACCACTGTCAAACCCTGCAGAGACGCAGTGCGTCAGTAAAACAGAACATGTCCTTCTTAAACTACGTCACTTGCATTATCCGGAAACCTCACAGCCATTTCGCCAAGGCTCTTACGCCTCTGTCTGTTCGTCTTCTACTTTGCAGTTTGCATTTGCAAGAAACTGCTGAACACAAGCCAAACATCTTTACTATAATATCAGCAAAGCCAGCCAGACCACGCTCGGAAATGCTCAGGGATTGGCCAGCCAATTTTCCGCTCTTTTTCTCTTCAAATTCAGCAAACAGCATTCAACGTCAGCGCTCACACAAACTGGAGACCCGATGTATGCACCAAGGAATGCATCAACACGGCCAGTTACACTGACAACCGGCGACTCAAAATGTCCTCGTTTACCAGGGGTCAAAGAAAGCAAGTGAGGGCCTTTAATACAGATACAATACTCAATACAAATGATTCTGACGTTAGCCAGGCCACCTCATCGAATATGCAAGAAGTAAGTTCTCAACAGATTATTTAAAACATGCTACTATTTGCATCTTCAAGCATACTACATCAGCACAGGGCAAGAGGATAAACCACGCTCCAGACAATCCCGCTTATGGTAATGAAGTTTAAACCACCGTCATTATGTAAATATTCTACGTATGATCTCGTCCCTGGTGAGACACTCAGCACCACACAACACAATGACAGTGATCACAGAAAATTTAACGTGAGAACCCATGCTAAGTCATGCCAAGAAATGTGTCCATCATCCCCAACACCAGCCAGCCTATCCAACAACTGGAAGACCAGTACTTGTACTAATCCAGTTAAGATTATCGATCTATCATGCAGAACTTTAAACTGTAACAAAAAGTCTTCGGTTCTGAACGCCATACTTTCAGTCTTATAAGAATCAGTTAGTGACTATTGTACGGAACAGCAGGCAATAACCAGTCAGTACATATAGACACCAGGTACAGTAACATTACATGGGTTGACATTGGAACTGCAGCACAGTAGCCAGCCACGCAAGCATAAAAGATCGCAGATGTAATATGACATCACGTAAAGCAAAGTGACCACATACAACCACTGTTTTCTGAGGAGGAAATTTCCTATGCTTAGGCAAGCCTGAATCGTGACATTGTGTGGAGAAATGTCTAGGCCTAATGTGTTCAGACTTATATTATGTTGAGTTCCAAAGCAACCAATAATTATCCTAAATGATCAGTTGTCTGCAAGACCATCAGTCGTCCCTGAAATCCACTAATAAGTAAGTACATCATTATTAAAGTCTTACTTAAAGACCTGGTTTGTATTTAGACTTGTAAAAATGCACCCCAAAACAACTTTAATATGTCTACATACTGGCCGTCATCCGATATTACCCATGACAACCACACAATACTTCAGGCCATCATGAATCTCCATATAAAAAAAAAAAACCAAAAAAAAAAAAGGCCCAACCCAACAAGCATAGGAACAATAGAGTTCAACCCACCATCCAAGACAAGACACAGGCCACCAACTGATAATGATAATGTATGATGACAGTAGGGCATAAAAGCCCAAGTAAATTAGTAGGCCAACAACCCACAAAGCTGGTGTTACATAAAACGCTAACCTCCGCCCTCGATGAAAAGAGGAGCAGTAGCATTTAGCCAAGAGACGAATTCCTTTAGGAAGAGACCAAGATACTAGAGGGCCCAACGATGGCAACTCCTAGGTGTAGTTTGAGGCCAACACGGTGATATCTAAGATTATTTCTCCACAAAGTGTTTCGCAGCTCCACATGACCAGCAACCTGTTGCTACCTAAGCTTCGTTTATGAA
>NW_023339807.1:9945900-9946139 GCF_004916995.1 Morone saxatilis | reverse complement strand
CCATTTACCATTTACCATATATCTTCAGTGATATACTGTGAGAGAGTGGAGATGAGTGATTGCACTGGATATATAAATGTAAGATATGAACAGTATTAGCCTAATACTATAAGGCTTATAGTGCAAATAGTAGTATATCAGGATATTGTATGGTATTTAGGAATACAGAGGCAGACATCATTACCACTATGGCAAAATATGAACAAATCCACAACTTCAGAGAGGTGTTGATTCAACTT
>NW_023339807.1:9925397-9945800 GCF_004916995.1 Morone saxatilis | reverse complement strand
AGGGAGGGAGGGAGGGAGAGAAGGAGGATGAATAATTGAGGCAGGGTAAAGGGGTAGGGTGGGCTAGGGATAGATGACATTGTAAATGATAGAGGGTGATGGAAGAAAAGAGGGAAGAGTAAAGAAGAGATTAAAGGAGAGGAAGAAAAGGAGAAGGAGGTGTTGTCTCATTTAACAGGGTTGAAAATTGTATTTGCAAAGGCATTAAATAATGGAGAGCAACTAATTATGTGTATAATGATTCCAATTAGATTATACATTTGCAGATTTATATTATGGATTTAGATTTAACATTTCATATTTGAAAAGTGGTTATTAAAAAGAGAACAAAGTAGTCATTTAGGAAGGATGTACTTGTCCAGCGTGTGCACATACAGGTGTATGCCAGTCTTTACACAGGTTCACTGTCCAATAGACTAAGCCATGGTTCTTAAGCTGTTGCTCAGGAAGCAATTGAGTGTCACTTGAAGGGATTTTCTCTCATCTGCTTGCCAATAACACTCACAGTGCGAGCAGCAGGTGATTATTGGCTGAATTTGGTCGCCATGCTGCTGTAAACTAGCCACGGAAAATGTCCAAACATTTTCCAGCATGCATAACACAGCTCATAGTGTATAGCTCTAACCCCATTAACAATTATTTGGAGTTTGCTCTGTGATCAGATGTTGTAACTTTATTAATGTAATTCCCAAATTATATTTGATATGATATTATTAAAACAGAATGTAGTAATAAAAGTGGTGTAATAGTAGTTGTATTATTAAAATACCTCTTGGTACCTACCACTGAGCCTGTAGTCTGGGTTTTTACACATACTGAGCAAGTATTTACAGACACACACACACACACATTCCCATCTGAATCTCTGTGTCTATGGGTTGAACTAGCTGCATCTGTGAACACTGATACCAGCATTGATCCAACCTGGGTCTTTGTAATGGACTCCAATAACAACTCCATTACTGCTGGCACACTGATTAGTGTGTGGGGCCGACTATAAAATTAGCTGCGAAGGAGCCCTCCAGGATGCATATGCACACACACACACACCCACACACACACATATGTTTACAGATACTACTCACATACCATCCAATCAGGTACTGGGGAAAATATATGCAAGGACAACACAGACATTACAAATTCACACAGACGAGCGCACACCCACATACATGCACGCATCGTGTCAATAGTCATTCAGCATGCAGGCAGAGATTAGCTGGCTACAGGAGAACAAAGGTGTCCCCTCCATTGGCAGCCCAACATCCTCCTCGTCAAATTTAAGCCCAGATATTGATTTCCCTTAACTCCTCTTTCTCTCTCTATCTCTCCTTCTCACTTGTATTTCACAGAAGAATATGAGGCGTAGTGGAAGTACATATGCAGTGAGGAGTAATAGGGGAGTGCTTGGTGACATGGCAACAACTGCATGCACACAAACACCCCATAACCACTTTCTTTGAACTCCAGTTCAATGAGGGATATGTGTATCTGTCGCCTCTTTTTCTATAGGCACAAAGTGGGGCCCCGGTTGCATCGGGGGTAAAACCACAAGGCAAATTAAATCAATGGGCTTCCCACTGGCAGATGGCTCACTTTAACACTCAGTTAGCCTTTAGATAATTGAGGCGTTGACTCTGCAGCGGTCGTAAAAAAACGGATGGCTTGTTTATACGTTTCACTGGAACAGATCAGCAGAGGTTAAATAAATGAAATCCCATTTGTCAGGGAGAGGAACCCCGGTAATAATAAATGCCCCCCTCCAGGCCTCCCCCCTCTGCAAACACCTCCACTGTTTGGCCTCATAAATAGAGAAGGAGAGGGAAGATGTTACCCACTCGCCCCAGCCATCCACACAGCCTGGCCACAACGCCATTTTGCTATTGATAGGGTATAGCCCTGCTTAATGAAACGGTCCTTCCTTTCCCTCTTCTCCACTTGTTTTTTCGGCCCTCCTCCCTCCTGCACGCAGTGTGATAAGTAGCAAACCAGCGAAGCCTGTAATTACAATCTTACCGAGGAACCCTGGCCCAATCTGTGTATAAATCTCACCATCCAATTACAAGATGTAATAATTTTGCAGTCAAGCTGGTAATGAGGTCTAATACTCATGCATGTGATAATCCCCCCTGGATGCTGACTCTATCAGATGTTAGCTTTGTAATTATACTGGCAGAAAATCATTATTTCATGTTCAGCAGAAAAATGAGCTTGGTGGGGGGAAGTTAATTTTCTCTATGCTCTGTGAAGCATAGACTAAATTTTAATGATCTAATCATTACCCCCGACTATCCCCGGCTGCAATTGACCCATGTTACTTGTGTGAGGCAACATTTTGCTCGTTTAAGAGTCCCTGATACGCAGTGAGGTTTGCCAGGTAGGAGCCTTTTTATTTAGTAATTATACCACAATAAAACTATTATGCTAATGATATGGAAATCGATATCGTTGGGCCGCAGTGTCATTTAACAGCTGCACGGAACATAAATCACATTTTTAATTGTAAGCTGTTAACATTTCCACATTATTGCTTTGTGTTTTTTTCCCCCCTCCAAATGTGTGTGTGTGTGTGTGTGTGTTTGATACCAACAGTGACTGAAAGGTCAATCTCTGGTGTCTATGAGCTGAGAACATCTCTGTTTCATCCTTTCTATCTCTCTCTCTTTCTGGTGTGGACAGATATAAATATCTCCAACATGACACCACCCAGAGTAATGCAGTGTGAGCACTGATATTGACTGTGATCTACAGAGTACAAACCATCAAATACTGAAGGCATAAGACATATGTATATTTTAAAGCTGGTTAGTCCTGAGATAGTCTCCAAATGATTTTAGCACAGCAAAGTTGTGTGTCACAAAGCCACATGGTTGGTGTGAATAAAAAGAGTCCAGTTGTGCTTTTTGCTTTGTTTTGTTTCTTAACACTTGTTGTATGTACATGCAGTTGCATCATGTAATTGCATAAATACAACAATTAACACTTAGTCACATGAACATCTTTATAGTTTTTGGCTCTTGTACTGTACTGTACTATGATGTTTTGAATACATGTAAACACCCCAGGTTTGCAACACTTTATTTCTTTTATTTTATTTACACTTACGCAAACCTTTTTTATTTAAATTTTTTTAGGTCAAAGTCTTGCTGAGGAGGCTCATCTCAGCAGGTTTACATCACATAAACTGAAAAAACTGCTGCTGACGACCAGTCATAATTTAGGGATGGGACTGTTAAACCCATTCAATAAATCATTTTTGATGTATTATTTTTATAATTCTTAATATTATTATTATTGTCATCATCATTATTATTGTTGTTAGTAGTAGTAGTAGAAGCAGAAGTATTATGCATATACTACCATTGTTGCCATTGCTGAAAATGTTTTGCGTTATGGTAAAAAATATATAAATGCAGTTACAGTTTAATAAATATTTAGTAAGATCTGGTATTTTTTCCATTTGCTGCCCCGAGTCTTAAATATGTACAGCTGTACATGTGCATTTGTTATGATTATATTACCAAAACCTGGAGTCAACAACTTGTCTAACAAAGCCAAACATCAAGCAACAGCACAAGAAATAGCAAGCCAGCTGATATTCAGACAGCAAGAACGCCGTCTGTCTGTACCTTTTATTTCATACAGTTCTTGCCAGCGACTAAAAGCCAGTCAGAGATTTAATCTTTACCGGTGGCCTCTCTCTATCTCTTCTTCTTCTTCTTCTTCTTCTTTTGCTTTCTCCATCAATGTCCTCTTCAAAAGAAAAATGCAACAAAATAAGTACACAGAATACAAGGTAAAATGTAGAGTTTTTTTTGTTTTTTGTTTTTTTGTATTTACATAGGTTTCAGGCATACTTTCTTTTCATCAAGAACACAGCATTGTGCACTTACCATATATTGATTTGAGATTGGTTAATACAGTACAAATTGTAGCCTCAGGTCATTTTAAAGTGATGGCCTCTATTTTCAGCTATCTATATGTTCAAGGGTCTGAGATGTTTCAGGTTATTCAAGTTACCACAGGGCCACAATGAGCAATTGTAACAGCCTGATAAAACAACCACAAGACAACAGCATGCTTATAACACCACATGAGCAGACAGGAGAGAGAAGTGTAAAGCAACACAGGGGTGTCAGGGAAAGTAAAACATGGCATGCATGCGGTGATAAAATCTGAGCTCAGCTGTCCAGGGGTCACGGCTGGCGTAGCATGAGATATGGTAGTTAATAGAGATGATTGATTACAATGGGGCGACCCAATAACAGTCTGAAACATGAGAAATTATTAAACACATGATCTATGCCTTTCACAAAAGCTGCTTTTTGGATGTGATAGAGTCAGATGCAAAGGTTTAATATGCAGATAATATACAGACAAGGAAGGACAAAGGTTAGGCTTTCTGACAAATGTTGGCCTAATCTGAGCGTCAGTAAATGTCAAAGACTACACAATGTTTTGTGTCCTAAGTAAAGTTCACTGTTGATACATATCCTGTTTGCAGTTTTGTGCTTTATTAAGATTACATATTTAACATATTCAACTGGATTTTGTGATAACACCATATGCAATGAAGTTATCTTATTGTAGATTGCTGTGACTGTTCAAAGCTGATACATATTATTTTTCAATGAATGTAGTACACACAAACATATTGTCGCCTTTTATCACTATTGGACTGCAGTCTACATGGCATATTTATCTTAAAAGTTTAAAGCCACACTACAATGCTCAATATGCAAAAACCTTTACCCTTATCAATATGTAAATAGCATGTGCATGTACATTGTGTATAACAAACACCAGTTTATAAAAATTGCTTATAATAGATCATATTTGATACATTATCATTATTTTCTGAACACTATCATAGGGACACAGATAAGAAGGTAAAATGAAACTCTACCTAGTAGTGATGTGATATTGATATTTACCCTAAAAGAGGGCATCTTATCACATATTTCATATGCAAAAAATGTAAACACATTTGAGACTTTGCCTGTGCCCTTGACATAGTTATTGTTGTATGAGGGGCATCACAATCTAAACAGATTATGTTTTCATATGTGGTCCCTCAAGTAGTGATATTGAAATCAGCATGCATTGCGCACTGGGGCGTACTTCACCTTTTTCTCAGCATGATGGATGTGTATCCTACACCAAAGTGATAAGAGTCATTATTTGATGATCAACCATCCATTGTATAGCATACATTTAGTAGTCCTCATAAATAAGATTCACCATATCATGAACAATTGCTGTATAATATTACATCAAATAGTGGTATGTGACATTCAAGAATTGGGTCTAATTTCTTGATTGCGATATGTTCATTATGACTAAGTTAACTGGAATAAATCATTGGAAACAATGTCTTACTTTTCTTTCTGTAGAATGGCCTGCGTTAGCCTTACTATTTAATTCAATAGTATTATAAATTCTCAGAAGTCTTCTGGGGATGAGAACACTTACTCTTACTTGCTATTAGGTGTTATTTAAATGTTATTCAGTACCCCCTGTGCATATGGCATGTGTGCCTTGTGAAATTTATTTATTGAAAGTTTTGGTCACACATGGAAAGTTAAGCAGATGGTGCATCTACAGCACTCAGGCTCTTGTGTACACACACACACACACACACACACACACCATCAAGAGAACCAGGGAGCGTGGGGCCCCTTTGTATCCTCCTTTCTCGGCTGTTCTCTATTCCTCCCCCCTTCTCCTGATGCCGTTATATGTATTATCTTTATGCCTGCCCATCTCTGGACACGGACGCCTCTTGTTTCGCCATTTTAAACAGATCTAATCAGCAGTGTGTTAAACAAGAGTGGATCTTTTATGCATTGGGTGTTAGGACAAGCAAATCACCGCTGTAGATCAACCGAATAAACAACTCCACCCTGATTCAATTACAACAGCTGGGGTCTGTGCTTTTATCTGGCGCGGACATCATTTCAATCAAAATGTAAAATAATCCAATCCAATAGCTGAGATAGGATACAGACTGCTGAGCTTAGTTGTTTTATTAAAAAAAGAAAGAAATACAAGGCAGTCTCTGCCCGCTCTCTCTTTCTTTCTGACAGCTATCAAGAAGTTCCCATTCCCAAACTCCATTACCTTGTGTAATAGCATTCAAAACTGAATTGAAAGGAAGGAGAAGGAGATTGTTGGCTGTATTTTTATTACTCAAAGCTGTTTTTCAAGACACAGCCTGGTGCACTTTTATTCATTTAATTAACAGTAGCATCAAATTTTTCTTGTCCCCCTCATGGACTTCCTCGCCTCTTTGTCTTACAGGCAACAGCAATTATTGTGTGAGATCATACTTAGCGGGAATTGAAAAGTCGGCATAGGCGGTATTAATGGCAAGTTAATGTAAATGTTTTCTCTCTAAGTTATGGATTTGATGGCAATAGGATACAGGCCACTGCACTTTAGCCCCCTTTAATTAACTGAGCAGAATGCACCATGACAGAAATTTGGAACAATCTCGAGAAGGAAGAAAGAGAGAGACAGCATGAGAAGGAGAGAGTGATTTCTTGCAATAATAATGTTCAAGGAAATTGAATGTAGGAGAATGTACAACAATGTTATTAATATGGCTTGGTCTATCTACAATAATGTAATCTAATAGAAAGCAATTAATTTAGGACACAGGCCACTGCACTTTTTACTCATTTAATTAACACATGGGATATTTGCAAGGAGTTGGAATATAAAGCTTTATAAAGTATTGCACCTCCCCTGTCACACCATGAGATGTAGTGGCTAAACTCCCTCTAAGGTAAATTGTACATAGTGTAAGCTGTAATTGAACTTGTTGACTATTTTTTTATATATGTAATAAACTATACTGTATGCACCGTAAATTTCTAGTTAAGTACAGCATATTGCTTTTTAAGGGATCAAAAACTGACCAGTTCGTACTTTAGTAAACATAGTTTTGCAAATTTGATACCAATGTGAGTTACACAGGATATGTTCATAAGTGTTTAGTTTTGTGTGCTAAAGGGTGGTCTGAATGTATCACACATTCAGACAGTAACAAAGGCCACATCAAGTGACTGTGCAAGCATAGTCACATACAAACATAAATAATTGGTTCTTTTTGGCATCCTTACTCTTACTACATACCGTTTTGCAGTGAGCTGCAAAGTGTTGTTATGTATTACTTTATTTGTTGAAAAACCTGGAAAAGAATCATTGTTTTGTACAGAGTTAGGTCAGTGAGACCTGTCTGGATACAATCAAATGGATCAGCAAACACAAACAATAAACCTAAATGCTGCAAAGAGCTGCAGAGTTGCATGTTTGTTTTAGTTTTAGTTCTTTTTAAAAATCAACCTGGCTGCCAGCACCGAGTTTAGGGTGAGGGTTAGGGTTAGGGTTAGAGGTAAAGAGGTGTGGTTGGGTCAGGGTTAGGGTGGATCTTAACAGCTTTAATAATATCAAAATCTAAACATTAGTCCCCAGAGACAGAGCTTGAATAAGCTTGAGGTCAGCCCAGCAATATCAATAGATTTCAGCCTTCCAGGGAAAATCTAATGAACCCCTGATGCCTTCATATTTGGATCTTTTTTGACTATACAAGGTGACTATGCAAGGTTCCCCCAAGTTGTCCGACTTCGTTGGCATGTTGGTCAAGTTCCTCATTGTGTTCCTTCCACTGCCTGACAATATTCAATAATACAATATTCTTCATGATGGTCAGCACAATAGTTGAGGAATACCACGTTGAAGGACCTGGAAAACAGTTAAATGATTCAGGAACTCAGAAGACACGAGTTTATCTGGCCTTCATTGATCATGCAGGCTGGGAGTGGAAGGGTGATGGATTCTTTTCAGACATTCCTGTCACTGAGAATCAATGACATAAACTAAACTCTCTTGTTATTTTGAGAAAACTTCTCCTCACGATGAGTTTGGAGAGAGTTCCCATGAGCCACCTTTCATAACAAGGGGACAGCTCACTTTTGCCTGCCATCCCATATGCACCATATGCCTACACCTTGACTAAAAGGTGGTGGGACCACATGGTGGAAGCCCATTCTCGCTCAGAATGACCAGACCCCATATGTACAGGCCCAGACACATGGTGTTATGGCCCCCCTGCTTTGCCTGAATCTGGGAAGGGCCCCCTTTTGGTTTATTTTGGTTTGTTTTTGCCTTAATTTGGGTGGGACTTTTCATGCTGAGAAATTTCTTAAAGCACTAACGCAGAGAGAACAAATATATCAAATCTTATATAATATCCTTGTATTCTTCGGTGGAGTTGTTACTATCTATGTCTGTACTGATATCCTCTGCAATCATCTATATTTGACAAAGGTCTATATGTGAACAGTTAGTTGATTATGGATTTGAACAGAAAAGAAGATCCGAGGACAGGCAACTTCCTCCTGCTGTCTTCATTCACTTCTCCTGTAACTCAGTGACCCTTGTGCATAGGAGTTGTTACCAGTTTCCACACATATTGACTAATGGCATAGGCAATGGGCAACATGCATAAAACTCAATTTTTTATTGAATTGTCCCAACATTGATTTTCTCCCCCACTCCTTTTTTTTTAACAGAGGCATAGTAAAGGTTATATAAGTGAGGAGAAGGAGGGGAGGCAACACTGCCACTTCTCCAGCTCCCTCACACCCAAACAAGCATTTTATAATTCATCACCAGGCCATGACAGATGAGTCCTGCTGGAGAATATTAGAAAATGTCTCAAATCTCATATATATGCTAATGGTATGCTGAGACCGGTTGGGTAGTGTGGCAGACTTTTTAATCTGCTCTTGCTACTACTAGGACCACTGAGTGAAAGTGGAGGAGACAAGTCATTGCACTTCAACAATTTATGATCAAACAACTTTGGTTTCGGAAGCAGGACAGAGAGCGATGTAGAGAAAGAGAGGGAAGAAGATATAGAGAGGATGGAGTAAGACAAAAGGGGGCAGGGCTTGTTCTTGTAATTTAGCAAATGTGTAATACCGAATAGCAGAAACTCATGCCTTTGACCATAAAATATGTTGAATTAGTCTTGTCACCGTCGCTTAGTCAGTGTGCCGCATTGTAATCCATTTCATTTTCATGATTTGATTTATGGCATTTTGTGTTCTGCGTGGATGCATTATGCATTCCTGTTAAGAGTCTTGTAATAGAGATATTACTGTGATAAACACATGTATCCCCAATGCAGTTATCTGCTGAGCTGAAAAAAATTTCATAATACGGTTTTCTTTTGCATGCCTTGCAATGTATTAATGATATATTGTATATATATGGTAACTGTAAAAAGTTATGTAGTACAGTTCACCAAAAAGAAAAGAGAAAGATGAGGTATACAATTTGCATTACACTGATTGTGACATTATAATACTGCACCGCATGTTCTCAGTGCACTGAGTTGAATAATTGAAATGACCTCCCCTTCCTCATTTATCCATTTCAGATAAGTTGCTCCTTTCTTTTAGGGATTTAAAACATATATAATTACTTCAATACACCATTTGTTGATTATGTTAATTTTCCCAAGTCTTTAAGAAAAATTAAAATTTGCAAACATATAAAAACCTTTATAGGTATTTGAAATGTGGTTTGTCTCCTTGTATTTTAATGTACTGCATCCATGTAAGAGCACCTATTGTGAGATACTGTTTCACATTTATGAAGTCTACCTTCCTTGTCTGTGAGCCTCCTTTTTCAGAAACCTGTGCACGTCTATGCAAAACATACACTAAAAGTGATAACATAATCACTCAAAGCCCAAGACTCCCTGCTCTATTGGAGCTTGTGATGAGGCATTAATAACAGTGAGGCTAGTGCTTTATTTTTCATAAATTACATATGTCAAAGATAAAACTCCTTTGTTGAATGCCCATAGGTTTGGTTGGGCACTGGGATAATAAAGCTTCACATAATTCTGAGGACATCGTTTCTTCTTCTTCTTCTTCGTTTCTTAGTCATTTTAAATTTAAAAAAGAAACGTGCCCCAATAAGCATTAAAAAAAATCACTGAAAAATAAAAAAAGTAAATCCAAGGTTAAACAGTCAAACAACAATTTGCTTTGACTTGTAACAGACCCTTCTTTGTGATTTTTTTTTTTTAAATAACAGCAACATTAAGTATTTTCTCTGACCTAAACTGTACCAGAACGCACATAACTATGCATTTTATACTGTGTGCCCTAAGAGGATTTAAGATAATGTACATAATAAACACTGTAATAATCACTGTTATACATGAGGAAAAATGTACTAAGAGTGATACAATATCAAAGCACATTTGCTCCCTGATAATGGCATTTATTTTAAGGTAAACCTTCCTTTCCACACAATCTCAAATAACATTCTCTATATCATGATCACACATATCTCATTTATATGTGTACATGCACCTCTTTAAACACAAGAAGCAACTCTATATTGCATTCTGAATTATTATTACAATGAAATCTAAATTGTTTCTTTTAGGAGGACAAACAGAGCAAGTAAGAAATATACTGGGTAGTATGGATTAAAGCTGCTGAGGGAAAACTTGGGTTGCCTTATGGAGGGATTAAGCACCAGAGTTATTTTCAACAAGGGTCATTTCCAGTTAATTTGAAACCCTTTTAACTGCTTACGGTGGCAGTCACAGGGGAACTTGACCTTGTTTCTCTGAGACGATTAATGAAAAAGCAAATGTGTGATACACTACGTTCTGATTTGGGTTTACGGCTGTAATCTAACTCTAGCACCTGTATTCTCTTACAGCATTTACTATGGCTTTCATACACCAGTAATTGATTTGATTGTAGTTGCAGCTTTCCACATTAAACAATATGTCCCCTCTCATTTGTTTGGATTACATCCAACTTCCTGTTTTTCTGTCTCTACAGTTCTCCCCCTGCTGACTAGACCTGCTTTGTCTACTAACTGACATCAGTGACAGAAAATTATTACACGTCATTACACTTCTTAAATCACAATTTACCCAGCCTCAGCAAATTATTCTCCGGTGGGTGCCAGGGGTAATGGAAACTGTCTTCTCCACTTTACGTCCAGTCTCTCCTGCTCTGTCAAGACCACACCAAGCGTCTGTCTCTAAAAGTGGTGAAGAAGAAGCATTTCCATTACCATGTTCTTCCTTTCTTCCCTCTACATCCTTCCACTCATTCTTTCTCCTGCTACTTTCTGCACTTCTTTGTTCCCCCCTTCCTTTTGCCCTTTGTTCTCTCCTCTGTTTTCAAATCAAAAGGACTTCAGTGTGTCTCCTCCACCTGACATTGTTTGTCGCTAAATTAGACATTATACAGGTAACCGAAGGTGCGGCACTCGGGCGTCTATTAGATTTGTTTCTAGATGCAGCAGTAGTGACAGGATGTTGTCTTACTCAATTTATTTAACTGACTGAGCAATGTCATTTCATTTTTTTCCAGGCTGACACACTGTGTTTTCATGGAGTTTTCAAGAATAGAAATCAGTTTATAGCCTCATACTGTAAGCCATGGATATTGCCAATTAGTTCATCTCAAAACACACAACCAAGGAAAGTATTTTGTCCACCTAGGCTGTCCTCACCTACCTAATTTTGCCATACAGTGTGCAAAAGCACTTTTTTTCCACTCTGGACTAGACTATTCATGCCCTTTTAGTTTGGCTTATGGGTTCCATTTTGTGCTGGCACTGAGGGGAAAGACTACCCTGGGAGTATCTGCCTCCAGCCCTGTGGTTAAGGGCTCTTCCCTCTTTCCTCTCTTTTTCTGTTTCTCACTGTCTAAAGCTTAGACTTTCTGATAGTCTTTCTCTGTGACTTAATTTGGAATTTGTGTGTTCCTCTTCTTCACACTTTCTCCCTTCTGCTGACCTCTTCTGTGTCTCCCTGGTTTTGTAAATGTCATCCCTTATTTCCTTGCATCATCCCACTTTCTTGCAAACTGTTCTTCCAGCTTCTATATCCTCTCTATCCTGGTTCTCTCAGACCAGACAGAGGCCAAAGGTGCTGTCTTTCCTGAAGGCCCACAGAGGTGCCACATTCAGAACAGTAACTACATCTTCCAGACATTTGTCTCAGCTTTGTCAGAAATAATTTGGGGGAGCTGGTTAGCCAGGATGAATGGGCCTGGCTGGCTTTAAGTGCCCCTTAAGTGTCCAGGGACTTGAGCAGGGAAAGGGAGAGAGTGAGAGCTGGAGACTGAGAGAGGGGGGAAAGAAGAATAGACCATATTGATGGGAAAGAGAGGTAGAGAATGAAGCACTTTATTCCCCGATCTTTACCCTACTCCCCCTATTGCCTTCCTCTCATCTTTTATACCTTTGCTTAACATCCAGTCCTCCCTCCCTGCCTCTTCCATTACGCCTCAGTGGGAGAATGATGATGAATCGCCTGGCCGCAAGGAAGCAAAATATATCAAGTCCAGGTGGGTTTGGGAATTGGTTAAGTACTTCTGCAGAGCCCTGACCTCATAATCGCTTTGAGCCTGCAAAGACCTCCTGATTTATAAAGTAGTCGTTGATTAATGCCCTTTTAAGTGGACAAGGCAGGCCAAAGACGCAGAGGCCCAACCACTCAAACATGAACAGCACTTGTAAAAAAGAGAAAGGAGTGTGTGTGTGTGTACGCGTGTGTACAAGGCAGTGGCTGTGCAGCAACCAATGGAATAACGTGCAGTCAGTGTGTGAGTTTAGCAGTAAAGGTAATTGTGGCAGCAGCAGCTTCTCGCCAGTCAAATCTTCCTGGCTATAAATCATTGCCGTTTGGCCTCTCTTTGACACCAATTGCTGCCTGTCCCCAAAGCCTGCCCAAAGCCTCTGTAGGTCAGAAGCGAGCTCTTTAAATATGTCTTGTCAGACAGACAGGCTGGGCAGATAGCTTCTGCGGCAATGGGAAAAGTGATGGTACGAATTCAACCATGTAATACATGTATGTGTTACAACATGTAAAACTGTCTTGCTTTAAGAGCAGAAACAACACTATACATATATATACACTGCCCTATAAGTCATATTTATTTAAACTAAGTTAAGCAATCTGACTTGCATTTTAATAAACCAGCAGATTCCAGTTAGCAATTCCAACTGAGGCTAAAACCAATTATGATAGAAAATAGCAGTAGCAGTAGCTAAGGTTTCCAACTAAGCAACTTATTACTAAATGTTGTGACCCCATTAGCAGCTTTTTTTTTAGCGTATCTTGGGACAGACCTTAACTTAACTTTCATCCTTTGAAAAAAGTCAGCAATATTTCTCAGTGAATGTGATCTCATGCGGCCATGAGCCTCTCATGGACTAAACAGTGAGTGGGGAAGACAGCAAGGAACTAACTGACAATAACCTGAATGTGGTAAATGGACTGTACTTGTATAGCACCTTTCTATCTTTTCGACCACTCCAAAAGGAGCTTTACATTATGTTGGCCGCATTCACCCTTTCACACACAATACACTTCAAGTGATGCAAAGTCCATCGAACAGAAATTATCATCATACACATTCACACACCAATGCTGTGCATGGGAGCAATTTGGGGTTCAGTATCTGCTCAAGGTATACTTCAACACTGGCAGGAGGAGTCCGGGTTGAACCAACAACCTTCTGATTGGGGGGCGACCCGCTCTGCCTCTGAGCCACAGCCGCCAAATGTGCAAGTTTATTATTTGTCTGGGTGACTCCTTCTCCTCTGTTCTTATTCTACGTGATTTCAATTGAGTTAAGTTCATTTTTTTCCCCCTCTAAATACACAGCATGTTTATTTCAAGCTCTGGATCCATGGCACTTCAGTTCCACAGTCTACACAAAAGCTTATACATGCAAAGGTATAGGCTAGATTTGGATGCACATTGATATCATTATAGCAGTTTAACTAAGCTAACAATAAGGCTGATCAGAGTAAGTTAAGTATACATGTAGACCTTCCATTAGCTATTTTCCATTGACTTGGTACACTAGTAGTAGTGTATATCTCCAGCAGATCTATTAATGTTTAAAATAACTAGTGATTTCAATAAAAAAAAAAAGAATTTGGACAAGGTGGAACCTAGCAAAACAAAAATACATGTAATCCCTATTCATAATAATAATAATAATAATAATAATAATAATACAGCAACAGCTGCTAACACTCGTTATATGAGCTATTGGATTTTCAGGAAGCTACCTTAATCATTTTTTTATCGTTATCGTTTTATCAGTATTGGAGATTTTGTTTCATGACCTGATTTTACATGGAATAAGCTGACACGGAACACCTCCAGCAAGTCCATAGGTCAGGTCACAAGCAGCCATTCAGGGTCAGAGAGGCAAACTGGTGCCTATTGTACAAGTCTCTGGACAAAGACACCTTTTAATCTCATTAGGTTTCTCCAATTAGACAGTGTCACTTTCCATTTCAGAGTCAGTATCTCAGGCAGTAATTCTGCCCGTCTCTTTCTTTTGTTGCCGTGTGAGACCAGAGACTGTTACTGAGTTATAACTGAATGAAGGCTGATAAATTTATGGTGCGTTAATTGGTGAAACTGGTGGTGGGAAGTGACAGACCCATAGAGTGTATCATTTCAGAGACAAAAAGCTTTAAATGTAGAATCAGTATTTAAAAGCACAATAGACCCCTTTAGGGCTTTTAAAGCCTAATTTGGATGTTTTAAATATATTACATTTATTGTATATGAGTATGCATCAGTCGAGATCCGTAGTTATTGTCTGTGTGGGCAAAGCTGAATAAAACAGATATGTTATTTATACAGATAGATACACAATGTTGACCATGTTCCACTTCACTAGAGTATGGCGCACCAAGCCGGTGAGGTGACATTTTGAAACCTATTTTTCGCAACGTAAAACTTTCCCCTACTTGTCTCTTTCACAGCGCTGTGCTCTGAGATTGACAGCTTGCTCTCCGGGTTCTAGCGGAGGGTTTGAAAGGAAATTTGCTCCGGCGAGTTCTTTCCTCCCCTCTCTTCACCTGCGGCAAGCGAGATGGCCTGGCGTGTGGGAGAGACGTGGCGATGGGGGGACGAGACTTTGCCGTGCAGTGGAAATGGCAGTGTCAATTAAATATCACTTTCAATTTCCTTGTTTTATGATCTCCGGGCTACTAAGCACCAATAATCCCCCCTCAGCAGGCCCTCCTACCTTGTCTTGAGGAAGATTGATTACACTTGTCGCCTCCTATAAAAAAGACATTTACATGAAAATAAGAAAACAACTTCTTTGTTTGCATGGAAGTGAATCAAGGAAAAAAGCAATTCCCAATTTGATTTTCATACAAAGGCGAGGCAAGATAACAATCTCATGGCGTCTCATCTGAGTGAGTTTTGGAGGTAGAGCAAAGAGGGGGGTGAAGACGTATGTAGATTGAATAAAGCTGGCAAATTATTTTCATGCAACGTTGATGGATGTTGTCTTCACTCACACAATGAAGATGTCTCAGATTCTGCGGCAGAGATTGCTTTCGACATGTCTGTTACATGCAGTGTATTCCATATACTTCTGGCCTGAAGATTAATCGCATATAAGACACAAAATAAAATTAAAAAAAAGTTTGACTGGAAACATTTCAGTAATATCATTATACTCCATGAAAATGGTTTTTCATATGATTTGTCTCTTTTTTGTCAAGCGACAAAATGATATTTAGACATACCAAATAGTTTTGAGTTTTTGTATTTGAAAAAGATGTCATGCATTTTGTATTTTACTGCATCATCAATCAACATGCTTATGTTGATATTTTCTTCATCTACTGTTGCATTAAACAGACAATTACTATAAAGATCTTTAAAGCATAGTTCATTATGGTTTTATGTTGTATTGCATGACTTTTATCTAACAATCTATGTTCATGTGGTTGTGAAGAACGGCTGTATTATAGAGCAAAAAGGTAAAGTGACTGTAGCCTTGACAACATGCGCCTGTTGGTATTATTATAATCCTGGTTTTCCGAAGATTTAAAAAATCCTCTTTTTTTGTTTTGTTTTTATACACTTTTCTTTTTATTCAGACCTGTGCAAGAAAAAATCTATCCTTATATATTGTTGTGATTGGCGTGTGTATGTAGAAAGTGATTTGATGCATTTGCTGTTTGTGTCTCAGACTTACATTTATCTTTTATATGCCTTTTGTCTCTGTCTCACGTTTTTCTGTCTGGGTTTATGTTATTAGCATGGTTTGCACATTAGAACACAATTTACAAATATTTGTCTTCCTCAGTTTATTTATATAGCACATTTCATACACAAAGGCAATTCAAACTGGTTTACATAATGCATTCATGAAGCTGCAGTTTAGTTGGCATGAAAATCAGCTTGCAGATGCTTGGACATGTCATGTGCTAAGTAAGTTATTACACTGAATATATTCTCTTTAATTTCTTCAAAGTTCTCTTTAAAACTATTGTATTAAAATGCAGATGAAAATGTACTATTGATTTATGGTGAGTGTACTGTATGCACTGGTGAGACTTTTGCTTATCAGCAAACCAGAAGTGGTCAAAGGCTCAAGAGACTGGCTGTTTGCAGTATATTTACCAATTTGTTGCTTTCCAACCAACCAATGTAAAATAAATTGTGATCCCTTTATACACAAACAGGGTGGTGGCATAGTATTGTAAAAAAATCACTGTAGGAAGATATCGACAAGTATTTATGCCAGAAAAGGCTCTGTTTACTCAACTCACCAGCTGGCCACTGTGTAAAACTGGACTGCATTAAGTAAACTTTTACTTTCCTTTGGCAGCAGTGGTAAAAAAGCAAGAGATATTGCAAGACTGAGCAAAAACATGCTTTACTATAAAGTAAATAAAGACTCATATTTTCCATTGTCATCACAAACATGTCCATTTTGCAGCAATTACCTTTTTGGTTGTTTTGCAGCTCCAAACAAACATATCTGTGCTAAGGTGAGTTATGCAGCTGAGTTTGTGTCTTTGCAGACCAGGCGGCACAGTGCAGTCCTGGTACTTGCTGAGTGAAACTGTGCTTTCATTTATGCTTGTGGAAACTACTTCTTATGACAAATATAAGAGCGATGTTTGTGGCTTTAGCAGAGGTACACACAGACTTCTCCCAGAACACAGAATGATATGTTAATATATACTGACTTTAGCCTATTTTTTTATTATATCTAGTTGTTTTTTTACTTTGCCTATTCTGATAGATTAATCCAAATATGTTTGCAGAACAGAAATAAAGAAAAAGAAATATTGACGGAGAAAAACATGGAGATTTGGTCATATATGGAATGAAAAAAAAAGAGGGACATAGACAAAAAAGTAGACAGGTGGCAAAATAGAGACTGAGTTAGAAAAAGGGAGGGGTGGGTTGGTGGGGGTCAAAGAGAGAAAAAGGGATTACACTGGCCATTATCAGATATAGCAACCATAGGTATTTCTCAAACAATGGCAGCAGCAGCTGATATGTCCATGCATATATGGTAAACAGTGAAGAGAGATTAGTTTAAACCAAATCTCCTCTGTGCACCTTTAAGTCTTTTGTCAGTGCCACAGAGGCTGTGTAGCAACCGGGTGTGTTGAGCATGTTTACACAAAGCATAAGAGCATCGGTGTCCAATAATTCGTGTCTCACATGGTCTTTCACTACTTAAACAAGGTCAGAGCAGCCACGTTAACAACTGAGCTTCCACACACGGTCATATCTGGGCTTTGAACAGTGCCGTATTGTGCCCCTCTGTGTGTGTGCCGAGATAAGCTAGGCCGCTAATGCCGTGCATAAGACACTAATAAACAAACAGTGTTTAAATTGGCCTGAAAGGAATCAGTGATGCGTAGGAAGCACCCCAGCGCTTCAATGGCTTAATCTGCCTCCTTCTCACTCTACTTTTTCACATTCTCACAACAGATTAGGTTGTAAATGGACAGAGAAGAAGGGATCGGGATCTCCCCGACACTAGAACTTTCTGCCCTTACATGATTTTGTGTTATTTCAATGATTAGCAGGTTGGATAGGACTGGTGTGAGGACAGTTGAATAATATTTTCTGAGTGTGCATTTGACCTGTGTGTCTGATTTCTGTCTGAATTCCTTAGGCCACAATTATGACAAAGTTGTTGCACACCATGCAGTTTTACTGACTGGAGCATAGGATCAAAAAGTGTTCTTCAGTCTGAATGCATAATCAATAAAGTAGTTCGGTTTGTGAGGACACTTTTAATTGCAAATGACTGTTTTGTTTATAAACCCTAGATTGGTGCACACAACTGTTGATCTGTGAACTATAACTTTTGCGGTGCATCTTGAGCTTTTCATTCAAATTTTATCCAAATTTTCATCTGAATTAAGTTAATATCATCTTACATCCCCACCATACAACCCAGTGTTATAAAAACAATTTTTCATCAAAAATGTTTTGCACCCAAATAAGAAGCAGGAATCCAAAGTTTTAAAAAAATACAAATTAAAAGAATCTAATTATGAAAGTTGTGAAAACAATCAGGTGGAATTGCTGCTAATGTCACCTTACAAATTCATAATAAATACAATATTTTATATGCAATCGTGTAGCGCACTAGAAGGCACATTGGTGTTACAGTGGGCAGTGTAAACCCACTTACCTTGTGTGCTGTATCTCTGTGGGACATACAGTCGTGTCACTGACTTAGTGGCAACTAGAGGGCAGACATGACTATTTGTCTTAGTTGTAAAATCTGTGTATGTGCTTGTGTGTCAACGTGTGTGCATATGTGTGAATATGTGACTATTCTGCATTTGTCTATCACTAATTCCTGTTTATTTATTGTTTTAAATGTATGTTTCATTACTTCAATTAATCCAGTGCATTAAAAGCTGAAAACATGTTTTGTTCTTGGATGTTATCATGCATATTCCTCATTGACCTTAGAATAGAATTATAATAGAACATTTGCATAGATTATCTTGTTTGCTGAAAAGGGAGTTTAAGGAGCACATATTTCCATTATCTAATGGATCATGCATATTTCTGATACACAAATCAAAACCATACTGTATAACATTTATCATTCAAAATAAAGCCAGTGAATTATCATTTTTCCATGGTGTAGTACCAGCATTCCAGCAGGGCATTACAACAGTGTGGATCCCTTGGAGTCATGTGTTGAAATGTATTAGTCATTGTGCTATTGGAGAACGCGCAGGGGGAGAAAAACCACAGTCCTTCCGGAGAGCGATTCATCAGGTTTTTCCCAGAGCCCTCCCGGGTCAAGGTTTTATGGTGCCTGTTTGGTTTCCAAATGCTCTTTTCTCTCACCCCCTCTCAGCCACGCTATAGTGTCCAAACTTGTCTACATTTGCTTCTCGTGTTTTTGTGCATGGTAGATGTCCTTTTAAAAAGACCAATCTCAAATAAGTCTTTATTCTTGTTTTGTTGGCTCATATTCTCTGTTTTCATGAACTCTGGCCCCAGCCATGGCAACAGCTAGAAAAATGTTAACATTGATTGACAGGATTAAAAAAGGCCCCCTTCCCTGGTACGCATTTCAAACACTTTGGGAACAATGGTGCTTGGTGTGATTGAATTAATGAGGTATCGCCGACTGTCAAAAGAGCACACATACTTTACATAAACCTGATTATCTTTGCATGGCAGAAATAGAAGAAAAGGGGAAGCGAGGGAACTGAAGGAGGAGGATGGAGGTAGGAAAGAGAAGAGAGGGGGAGAAAGATTTGGATTTCAGTGGGCATCTCCCAAAAAAAAAAAAAAAGCATCAAAGTGTGCGCTGCATGGTGGGGGTGGACGTGGTGCTCACAAAGTAGTGATGTTCTGGCTTTGGCTTGCCTTAGCCTCTCCCTCATGCCTGTGCTCTGTTTAGCATAAACCAACCATAGGGGCTTTAACAAATCTATTCAAGGAGCATGGGGCCCCAGAACAACATAGTTTTTCACAAGCCACCACCCCCAAGCAAGACATTTTTTGCACGGCAGCCATTGTTCCGCTTGAACCGCACAGAGATTTCATCGTCTACCCGACCCCGAGCCTGAGGAAAAGGAGCAGCGGTGCCCTTAGTGAACCCATGAAGTGACACCCAGAGTGGCTGCCAAGAGTCTCACTAATTCTACCAAGCTATTGAGACAGGAAAATAGAGTGGAGGAGTGGAGGGTGGGATGGATTGTGGGAGGGAGTGAGAGTGAAGAGATGGATAGAGGTTCTCTGACTGAAATGCTCACCAGATCAGCAAAGTGAACCCTCTGAAATGTGAGCTAATTCTCTATTTAATCCTTTTAGCTGCTTTTTCTCCCCCTTTCTATCTATGTCACTTCTGTACTCACTCACCCCCCTCCCTCCACTCCTCTCTCTCTCTTTACTTTCTCCCTCCTGTCCTCTTTTTTATACCCTCTTTTCGGAGGGAAGTGTCAGCAAAAGTTCTTGTTGAGCAGCAGAAGGAGAGGCAAGGAAGAACGGGGCTTCTAGGAATAATTCAGTGTGTGTGTGTGTGT
>NW_023339807.1:9904771-9925365 GCF_004916995.1 Morone saxatilis | reverse complement strand
GTGTGTGTGTAGGTGTTCGTGTGTAAGTGTTGGCTAAGTGAAGAGGGTAAGTGTGAAGAGAGCTGACTGTGTAGGCTGCTCCTTTTCCTCTATGTTTTTCTTCAAGAAAAGCTCTGACAGCTGCAGTTTGATTTCTCGGGTTGTCAAAAGTCATCTTTGTTAGTCCTCTTTCCCAATGAATGGCAGCGGATTAGAAAAAGAGGCGTGTTCGCGGATCGAGTTGTAGGTGGGCTTTGCCTCGAGTGGTTTCCATAAAGAAAAAGGAAAATCACACAACATTACTCCATGGGCCTTTGAAAGGAAAAGAAAATCGCACATTACTCCAGAGGCCCCCATTGTCTTACCTACTAAACCCAAGCATATCAGATGCCTACAGATGCCCCCCCCCCCTCCTGCTTCTAAACATATAGCTGAGAGCCTGCATAGAAAGATACAAATTGTCTCTCGTGCTGTGAGGTTGCTGGAACATAAATTGAGGGGAGAGCCATTGTTGTCAGTGAGTAATATACTTAGCATTATTCATAAAGAAGAGGAGAAGATTAAAAGGTGTTGGCTGGTATTGAAAAAAGGTACTTGACTTCGTAGCTGACACAGCAGTTACATATGGCCTAATGTGGGTTTTTTTATCTGCTGCAATTGTCAGAAATATATATCCCTGGGGTTGTATCCACTGTGCACGTCATTGTACTGATATGAACAAAACAAATGACAGACATAATAATGCTCTATCAAATCACTATCAGATTTGTTGCCAGCTAGTGCAAATTATAGTTCTTACTTATTACTGCTCAAATTTTGCGTGAGTTTATAAAATGTTGTCATTGTTGCTGTTGTTTCTGTTTATTTCTTGTGTTACACTTTTTTCCTCTCCTTCTTCTTGTTTTCTGCTTGTTTGTTTTTTGTGCATACACCAGCTATAGTACAGATTACGTTGTAAAATGTAATGCCTGGTCAAACCCTCCTGACAATGAATGATTATGGGTCTTCTCCTTTAAGCATTTGTCCAGTAAAATTTAACAAATTATATAAAATGGAGTGTTTGGCGCCAATGCAGGCTAAAGAAGCATTTCTCATTGTAATCAAATTCACAGCAAGAATAAATATTAACTATTGACACATAAAATGGCTGTTTTCTTACTGTGTGAAAAGTGAAAACCTTTGTTCAGCGGTACTCATCTCCTCTTTAGAGCTTAATTTCTTCTGTCTTTGTGAATAAGTTAATAAACTGGTTGTCAACCATTTTTGTTAGGCAAAACGCTCCTCTGTGCAAACATGTGTTTAAGATATGGTTTCCAGCACAGTCAGCTGTTTGCTTGAAAGCAGCACCACTCAGAAGGGTTTGAAAGGCTAATCTTGTTTTTGGCACCTCTCTTCTTGTTTCTTCTCTCATTGCCTCGTCTCTCCTCAAGCTCCCCTGTGTTCTTCCCATAAACTCAAAAGAGAAAACAGTGGCTGGCTCTGGAATTGGTTAATTCCACAATTATTTATTAGCAAGGCTCTACATAAAGCTCGACCGTGAGTAACAACTCATTGAGCACTTTTATGTGAGTGATCCTAAAATATTAGCCAACCGTTAGCCATAAAACCTTAATGTAGCTCTCAAAGCTTGCTTCTATTATATCAACTCTCTAAATGACTTGGACATCTTACCCTCAACTAACCAGAGCCTTTTCTTTGGGCTGTCATTGGAGTGGGTAGTAAATTAAGCAAAGGGCTGAGCAACAACCCCTTGACTTTTATTGAGGCTGGGGTCTAATTATAATTCACCAGACCAGACCTTTTGTGTCACTGAGTGCTTCATTTGCAGTTTGCAGTTTGCATGAACCCTGGAGACATTAACTCCGTCCCCTTCTACATTCATTACAATGCTATTAGTCTCTGCGAATTGATCAATATATCATGTATAGAACATCTTGAATGTGGACGTCTGGCTCCTTTGTGAGCCCAGAGATAATGGTTTCCCCATTCAAGCCAGCTTGTAGGAACATGGAGATAAAGCAAGGCAGGGAAGAGTTATACCGCTTATAGCTATGGAGAGGGAGCTATCTCATCCAGATTATAAGTGGGTGAACTAAAAACGCATAAAAAGGGACAGTTTATTGTGAGGAGGAGAGCAGCAATGGAGGAGGGTGAAGATCTCAAAGACACACCTTTCATTCTCCTCAGGTGGGAAGAAATCATGCATTCATTGTCTTCGGCACAGCCTGATAGAGTTGTGATAGAATGCCAGACACTACTGAAATAACTGAGTAAACAATGAATAGATAGTTAAAAAAAAGACAACTTGTTATTCATGCTAAAAGTTTACTTCTGTAACGAAAAACCAAAACTAATTTCCTAATCTCTGGAACCCTCTCCATTTTTGATTTACATCATATGCATGTGTGTGTGTGTGTGTGTGTTTCTTATGAAATCATAGTTATCATAAAGTCATGCCCACTTCTTGCTGTACTGCACTCTCAAATAATATAACACTGGTAAATGCTGATGTAATAGTTATCAGTCAGCCACAGCTATGATTCTCAAGTGGGCAAAAGTCTACCTGTGTTAACCTGTCAAAAATAAACACGCACATGCGAAACACTCAGAGTACGAATCTCATCGTATTTTCCTTGAAGTACATCCTCTCTCCACTCTAGTGTCGGGCCTTACAGATCAGTCTGTGTATTGTGGAAACCCCAGAGAAAGCAGACACAGAAGAAGGTCCTTGATAACATTTGTTGTTGGGGAATGAGATTCGGTACCTTTACAGAATCCCTAGAGGGCAGTAGTACAAATGTTTTATATTCAGAGAAGACTTGCCTCTGCCTATGATAAGCAGCAGTGATCCAATTGGCTTGTGGGAGAGTGGCGAGGGTTTTTAAAGAGAAGGAGAGGCTGCTCAGACAAACTGCACTGGAGGCCTCCCTCTCACTGATGGCTGAAAAAACGTCTTTGTCTGTTCAAGATGAAGAGACCACAGTCACACTAAATACCCCTGTGCTAGTATAGATTAATGGGGCATTAACATGGGCCAAATGCATGCTAACATCCCCACGTAGAAGTTAAAAGGGTTTTGAGGGGTTTAACCCTTAACTACTTCACCGTGGCAGTTAGCAAACAAGTGGATTTAGAGCTGCTTCCACTGTATGTGTTATGTGCACCATTTGATTTCCAGCAAAAATCATTTTTTCAAAGATAAATACCAATGCATACTAATCTCAGGCCATGCTGTGATCACTGGTATCAAGTCAAGGACAAATGATTTTCTGCTCATATTTTGTCATTCCTATTTATGCTGTAACTTCACTCTGATTAATGATAAAGTATCTGGAAAACAGAAAGCTACTTTTACTCCACTGAGGTAACAGATGCAGTAAAATCACAGGAGCAATGTCACACTCCCTCCCTTTGTTGTTACTTGATATTTACAGCGGTACTTGGGCCTAATCGATGATGTAAATGCATCTCTCTTGGCAAAACTCTCCTTCCTGCGGAAGCTAAGCAATGCACAGAGCTGTCAAACAAACAGGACAGAATCCTGCTCGTGTTAGCTGTCCTTTCTCTACATTTCCTCGAGTTTTGACCTTTAAAAGATGTCAGCATGAAAAAAGGCATTCATTCCCACAGCCCTATGGCTCCCTATGCAAGCACATGCATGTGAGGAGGGCAGGGGGAGACAATCTCTGTCTGATGTGCACACGCATACGCACTCAACACACACACTCATCTTTGGCTAACAGCCGTGGAGCCTGGGTTTGAATTCGCTCTGCGGTGGACCGTTTAAATGAGCTTTAATTTAGCATCCTGCTGGCTCAATTGGGATTGTAATAGAACACATTACACCTTGTCCTGCAACAGAAGCTTTCTCTCCCTCTTTCTCCCTCTCTCTGGGCCCCTCTCTCTCTCGCTCTCTCTCTCAGTCCTGGGAGAATTGATTTTTTCCAAATGCAGGGGGACAAATCAAAGGACAGAATGATTGTGTTGCAAAGAGAAACGGTAGACATGGCATTGTAATCAATTTGACTATTAACTCACCAATGTTTTCCTTTACCCTACAAGAATTTTTTGGACTATTATGTAATGAGTAGCAACACATTACTCTGCAGTAATTACAAACTTGATAAACAAAAACAGGGACACTGAGTTGGTGAAGCCTTTAAAATTGTCAAGAGGTGAGTTGTGGAACATGCATCGGCGTTAAAGTAATCAAGACAAAATGTAATTGGATGCAAAGGTATTTGTGCAATCGCAGCCAGCAGCTCTTGTTCAATCAAGACTACTGTACTTACCACCTGCAAAAGTCATTTGGAGGGCTCACTTTGTATTGTCACCACTCTTCCCCCTATAGCAACAATTAATTACAATTAGAACATTTTCAGTGACCTTCCTGTTCTTAGAATGTTTTTTTCCCTATAGTTGCGCACGTGGACACAGATGGCTTTCGTCGCAACAGCATCGTAACTTGAAATAAATATAGTATAGTATAGTATATAGTTCATATAGTTCAAACTGAAGCAACAGACATAGCTGAACAAAGCAACATGCTTTTTGTTTTGTTTTCCTCCCAAAGAAAAAAAGTGACTCCTCCCTCCTCTTTTGCTTCCGTCTCACAATATATCCATCCTCTCCTGTCGAAGGAGCTCACCTTGACAGCTCCTCCAGTCACCCCGTTCTAAGTGGATGATTAAAAAGAGATGGAGGGGTTTTACTGGGGGCTGGTATGCGTGGCATCCCAAGAGCCCCCGCTCCAAGCTAGCCAAGCGGAGAGAGCTACAGCTGTCCTCCAAACAAGCCCGCCATCCTTTATTTATTTCTGCTGAAATATTGATGCATGTTATGAAAGGTTTAAAATAATGTGTCTGCCTTTTCCTTTGCTCGAGCACACTGTTTTCTAATACATAAATAATTCTTCCCTCGGACGCTGCGTGGACACTGGGTCCGGCACATTAGGTGGGGTGTATCCGCTGTATCACATTCTTTCTGCCTGAGAGAAAATACCCATCCCTCGTAATTTCCTACACTTATACAATCGGCGTTGACAGTAAATAATTGATGTATGAATTTAGGGCTAAAACTCCAACACAATATGACTTCATGTCAAGGGTTAGTCCCTGCAGATTTGAAGCCAAATCATCTCGCAAAATGGATTCTTCCTCTCCACAAAAGGGGTATCCTTTCTGAGTCCCTACCTTTTATTCCTCCCTCCACTGCTGCTGTCCTCATTCTCATATGTCCTCCTTTCCAATAGAGAGAAGAGACCTGGGTGTAGCAGCCCTCTTGATGAGGTCTTGCTTTGCATGGCTGGTGATAACTGAGTGATTTAGCCCATTATTAGTCGAGGATGTGTTTTGTTTTTGAACACAAATGGGTTTTTCACACTGACATGAACTCGTTTTTGATTGTGTGGGGGCGAAGGAGAGTGAGCCGGGCACAGGACGGCGAGCGCCCTCTCACTTCTCATCTCAGTATCTGTGTTGTTGATGTACAATTACCCTTCTAAATTTGCTGGCCGGATCCATTTGTGAGATAAAAAAAAGGAGGGAGAGGAGATGAAAGGTGAATGGGGTAATAGTAATTTCAGTTTCTATGCTTCAATTAACACGCTGTGGCAAGTACAGCTGCTTTCGTTGTTGAACAGTCAAATATCTCCTATGGAAGTATGCTATGACATGAGGGGTGCAAGAGTCTTGCAACAAAAGTATTGCTTTTAACTTGATTATTAGAGTTGGACTTAAATGTCATCAAAAACAACAAGGAAGATGATACAAGTTATAACGGCAGTGGCTGAATGGCTGTAGAGGAATCCAAACCAGCTTATATTGAATGTTTCAATAGAAAATGCATCATTTTGGTAGACAATGACATGAACGTTGTGTATTTAGGCCTAATTTAAACAACATGAAAAACATTTTCGGGGTGCCCTGGTAGCTTACCTGGCCGATTGCACCTCCGATGTACTCATCGCAGCGGCCTGGGTTAAATTTCAACCCGTGGCCCTTTGCTGCATGTCATCCCCTCTCTCTCTCTCCTCACTTTCCTGTCTCTCTCCGGCTGATTCTATATAAAAAAGGCAATAAGCTCAAATAATAATCTTTAAAAAAAAGAAAACACATTTTCTTGTCTCTCTCCATCCCATCCTACTCAGTTTAAGTTGTACAAAAGACGAGAAAGGTGCCAACACACAGCTTAGAAAACGGTGATTTTTTTTAACTGTCATACCTTTAATTAAAATAGCCTGTTAACACCAATACCACCTTTCTTATACAAAAACTGATTATGATGTCAAGGTATTGTATAATTTGCCAGAGACACTTGTCACAGGGGATAGTGTAACAGTTAGGGGCTTTCTCTGTCAGATAAGAAGATGCCATAGCACTTCAAATGCTTTCCAGTATATATATATATACTGGATATATTAAAGTATGCCATAATTCTCTATCTATACCCTTTTTAATTT
This sequence comes from Morone saxatilis, assembly GCF_004916995.1. Lineage (NCBI taxonomy): Eukaryota > Metazoa > Chordata > Actinopteri > Moronidae > Morone > Morone saxatilis. The sequence goes on along the minus strand of NW_023339807.1, from coordinate 9,918,926 downwards.
ACACTTCGGCTTTTTGCTGACATGATTTGTTTAGTGAAAACGATATATATATATACCTTTATATAATGTTAATTGTGTTTTATCTTCCTCTGTGAGAAGTTTTGCAAAAATGACACAGTATGTGTAATACAATGAATTTTTGTCACCCGTATAAACTTGGATAATGTGTGTTCCTTTGCATCTAATCAATTCTGTTGTTTAGAAGCCTGTGACACTGCGATAATGAGATGTAATTGTTACTATCTTTTTCATAATCTCAACTAAACTGTGGAGAAATTATTCATTCTAAATCCACTTAAGGCAGTGTACTAAATATCCACTATGCTATAGATGTGTTTTCAGATGAGGTTTAGTCACTTTTCTTTCATCTAAACTACGACCAAGACACACTCAACTCAAATTCTGCAGAAACCAAAAAAAAGAGAGATCTGCTTGAGATTGTTATGGAGTAATGAGAGTGTAAGGGAGACAGATATTGTTTTGATATGAACTGGTCAGTCACCGCACCCTCAGGGGTATTCTCCAGACATTTATCGTCAATAGAAATGACCCCAGGACCTGCCCTGACCTCTGTGAAGCCGTTGGATCAATGACATCTTTGCCTCACCCCCCTCTTCCACCATTCTGCTGCACTGGTTCGCGAAACAAGAAGTGCTTGGGGCTACACACACATCCTGGCTGCCACCCACTCTTTCGATAGTGTTGATGTGCACGTGGGTGTGTGTCCAGGCCCTCTAGTGTACCCTTGACCACCTTGCACTGTAATCACCACACACAGCTGCCACCTGCCTCTCTCTCTTCCTTTCTCTCATTTGGCCCTGCCTTCTCTCTCTCACCCCCCTCCTCTGCTATAACTAGTATGATCTCAACAGTGGATCCTAATGTCTCTCGCCATGATTAATCTGATAAATAATAAATATATCAATCTAGCCTCTCGACAAGGACTAATTCTAACCAGCGGGAAGGCACAAGCCCCCTTTAACTGCTGCCTGTAGCTGCCAAATTAATTATTTAGTGATTAATTCTTTAGGAAATGGGAAAGTTTTGATTAATACTGTCTAGGCATCTGTCTTCAGTTGTTTGATGTATGTCAGAGAATTCAACCCTCTCTGTCCGACCTTTACGCACACACACAAAATACGCACTTGCAATCACACAGTCACGTGCACGCATGCACACACCCAGGGTTTGAAGAGAGACATTTCTTATCAACTCTTATGAACGAAGCCAGAGGCTACTGTCACTGAGATCAGATGCTGAATATCTCACAATAAATTACAGCTGGATCTCAGAGGCCCTCATCCTTGAACCTTGAACATGTCAGCTTCGGATAACAGCCCCCCCTCAAACCCTCTGTGTGTGTATGTGTGTGCACATTTGAGTGAGTTTTTGACCCTATTTACTAATGGAAGCCTCTAAGGCCCCTGAGTCGCTATGCATTTTTAATAATGTCAAATTGTCATTTCACTCTGCTGTTTGCTGTTCAAAGGAAAAAAGAACATAGGATCAAACACAAATGTAATAAATTGTGTGTCGACACAATAAGGAACCAAAAATAACATGGATGTCTGGAGATTGTTGAGATTCACTCTTGAATATCACTGACAGAAACAGGGTAACACTTTTACCCTTATCTGGGTAACAGATTTTTTTATGTATTTATTTTCTTTCACACTTCAGTAGTGGATATTATTTGTAGAGATGGATTGTGAAAGCATAGTAGCAAATTGATCATATTAAAGTAGTAAAATTATATGTCATTGACCAACATGTGTTATGGATTGAATATAATATAAATGCAAGTGCTGACAATGTAAACAACAGGTAAACAAGAGCAAATTGTCACAAATGTCGCACTGTTTTTCTGCTTTGTGCCAATGCATTTTTCAGACATTCCATTTGTAAATGGTTATATATAACTGAGGAAGGGAAATACTAATTCTTTATCGTTATCTGGAATATTTAAGATCACAAAATTTGAAGATAGATGGTTTTCACTGGGCAGTTTATGGTAGCAGTTAATCTCCAAGCACTCTATTTTGCAAAAAAAGAAAATGTGGACACAAAATACACAAATTCTTGTATTTTTAATACTATTAGAAAAATCTGCATAGTTATTGTCAAGACTCCATGCATCCCCTTGGCCAGTCTGTGGTCATTTAAAAATATGATAATAATTACTAGACACTGGAAATACCTTTCTTTATAACTTTGTCTGAATGCACTATGAAAGCAGTAATTTAGAAGTCCTGAAAGTTAGTGTGCTGAAAGCATAAAGTAGTAGAGACAGAGTTACTTACTTTGCTGGACCGATGACACTTGTCGCCATAAAGTAGTTTTTAAATGACGACCACTGCATCTCATTTCATTTAGGTTACCTTAACATTGAGGACAACAATACAGTGAAGCCACTTTGATGTTAGCCCATAATAAAGGAGATAAAGGGAACACATTGCAAATGTCCCCATAATTAAATACATCCTGTTTTGTGTTTGACCTGGATGTTTATTTCATACTGAGAGGGTAAACGCTATTGTCACACTGTTTTATCTGTTTGACACTTTTAAATAAGCTTTTGGCTCATTTCAACAATAAAATGGAAATTGTCAGTCACAAAGGTTATGCTATATATAATAGGAGCTTATTTTTGTACCAAGAAGTTTAGAAAACTGAAGCTAAGTTAATTCCTCTTTTATGAATAATTTTGTTCTACAATCTTTAGAAATATTTCTTTATATTGCAATAAAATGAAATAAAATAAAAATAAATGATTTGAAATATATATTAAAAAAAAATTCACGTGTTAAGGGTTAGGGTTAGGCGATTGTGATAAACAACATGCCTCCCATTTCATTCATCATTGTTTCGTTTTTAATCATGTTATGGCTCCCTATCCCCTCTCACCCTTTGTTAAAAACCAACTTGCCCTCAGGGTGAGGAGAAGAGACCTGCCTTTAATAGGGCCAACAACCTGACAAATCTCGACCCTGTCCTCAACAATATATTTTCACACTCACACACACACACCTACACATATATCACACACATGTTCTCAGTACACACACTTGCAGACACACACACAAACACTAAAAATGAGTGTTTCCGTTTGCGAGAAAGACAGGAGGCCGGCAACTCCCCGTCAGAGTGACAGACTGCATTGTTCGAGTGAGCTTTGGTGGTTGTAACAAGCATCGGGACATTTGAGCAAACAAAAGCAGGATTGGGAGTGTCATCAATCAATTGGCTGACAGTTGACTCAAGTTTGTTTGTCCCACACTCTGCATAATAAGTGATTGGATCTCAGCTAATTAGATATTGGGTAATCAATCATTGCCAACAAGGCACTTTGGCTGGCTAAGGGGACTCTCCCTTTGCGTGTGCCCGTTGTCATGAAATAAATTAGAAATAAAAATTATTTAGTGGCAGCCAAAAGGTAATTCCCACCAGTGAGCTGTCCAACCGCTGCCTTTGTGCAAAAGAGACACATGGAGTGAGGGAGGAGGGGGGGGGGTCTCATGTCCTAACCAATTACTGAAATATTCAGTTGAGGAATTTACATAATAAATGAAGCAATGAAATATTGATATATTTGCTTGGAATTATGTTTTACCCTGCACAAACATGCAACTAACAATATGTCTTCATGGAAGCATGCGTTGTTTATATACAGAACAACACTAGCTCACATCATTTAGTTTTATGGTAAATGAAATGAAAGAAGAACTTTTTGTAGACTATGTAATTTATTTAGCCTTGGTCTAGCAAATTGTCATGTTAGCTTAGCAACAGCCATTCTTATAGAATATTAATACTGGTAATAGTAGCAGGTATTTAAATCAACAAAAAAGTGTTTAATCACATTAATTTGTTTAACTTAGTTTAATTATGAATAAGTTGAAAAACAAAAGTAGCTAATTTGTTACTTTGATGATGAACTGGAGCAGGTGGCATGATATCAGGTAGCCATCTCAGTCCCTCATGCCTTCAAAATCACATCTAAAACTCTACTGAGATCAAACTGTGCCAATGAAACACACACGGTATTTGTAGTGTCACAGTTTGTTCCCACCCTCTCTCTTCACGCTGTCAAAACGTCTCCCCCACGCCTTCTCTTTTTGAGCCCAGCCAGGCTCTAGAGGTACAATGTTTGCTCCTCGTACTTTTCTCTCTCTCTTTTTTTTTCCCTTCACCCTCAGGTAGCCGCTGTAAGATGCACAATGTGTGTCTCCGCTAACACTGCAAGGACACAAAACATGCAGTTTGGGAAATCATAAGACACGACAGAGGAAGAGAGAAAGGAGGGAGGATAGAGAGAAGGAGTGAGTGCGAAAACAAGTGTGTGACAGAAAAGTCCAAGCAAAAGAGTAAGGGGGAAGAGGAGGAAGTCGGGAACAAATGAGGGAATGGGTAAAAAGAGAGTGAGAGACCAGTGCTTGAGGTGGAGGAAACACTCCTTTATTTATTTATTTTTACACAAAGCCAGAATGTAAGTAAGTAAAGCAGCCAGCTGGGCCTCCGTCTCTCAGCAGTGTGTCGGAGCCTGTCACTGCCACCGCCACCGAGACAGCTACAAGTTTACAACAGCTGCCGACTAATGTTTGATCAGTGATAAAATATGCCGGGGTGACAACATCATGCTGCCCATGCATTTGTGGGGGCCTTGCACATTAAAAATTCAGTGCCTGGCAAGTATGGAGGGCCCTGATGGCCTCAGTGCCGCTGCCGCTCCCCACCCGCTCTCCCTCCCCAAAGGTATACTGCAGGGACGGAGACAACTTCACAAGATGTCAGAAACCATATCTGTTTTGCGTTCACCGGGTGAGCCTTCCTCTGAGTAAACCCGCCCTCACGTCAGCTTTTGTACTGGAGGACCACTGCTGAGACCTTCAGTGCCACACAGACAGAGAGGAAGAATTCAACAGAAAGTACCATACGACAGTGACGGTGGACAAATACAGCAAATGTGGATGACATGACATCTGTGTAAGCATTGTGGAAAGATGAGAGTCACATAAAACGACAATGAAAAATGTGGTTTATAGTTTTTTAAAGGACTGGTGTGTAACATAGGATGTACTGACAGAAATGTAATATAATATTCATAGGTATGTTTTTATAAGTGTATTATCACTTGAATATAAGAATCATTGTGTTTTTGTTACTTTAGAATGAGCACTATATCTACGGACGGAGCAGGTTCTCTTCCATGGAGTCCACCATGCTCCACCATGGCCTACTGCAGTAGCCTAGAATGGCCAACAGTGGCTCCAGATTGGGCTTTTGCATGTTTTGTGAGTTTCGTGTTCACAGTAGTTTTCTACACGCTTGGAAGGGAAGGTGAGGCGAGAGGTGTTGACTTAGTTGCAATACGCAACCTCACCACTAGATGCCCATAAATCATACACACTTTTAACGCAATACGCAATGATTTTGTGATCTCACTATAGGTCGAAAGCGTATTTTAAAAGCTTCTGTGAGATTGAAGAAAAAAAAATCCAGGTATTTAGAAGGTTTAGAAGGTTATTAAGCGGGGCAATTTCATCCTGTCTTTTCTGAGTCATTTCCAGCTGTCTGGTTGTCTGTTTGTTTGCGGTGAAGCCAACAACGTGGGCATGCCAAGGAGAGTCTCCTGGTAAATGTCAGCTGTCAGAGAATTGAGGCATCCTCATCAATCGCCCTGCCATGGAGCTCTGGGCGAAGAAACCCCTCTGAGGAACACCAGAGACATAGAGAGAGGAAAAGAGGGAAACACAATGGCACTGAATAACTGAAGGAAGTCATGGTCACAAAAAGAGGGAGAGTGAGAGAGAGAATGTGAGCGAATCAGATATCCCTTCCCCTGTGACAAGGTCCTCTGACAATTTTTTTGCCTGCAGTCTGAGCAGTAGGCTATGATTGCCAGAGTGCATTAGAGGCCCTGTGTGTAATTTGACATCTCAATATTGAAATAGTAATGCATCCTCACACAGCATAAATTGCTGCCTAGTAATTGGATTCCAGACATGTGGTACAGGGAACCGAGATGTCCTTGCAAGCTTGATAATGCTGTGTCATGGTAGCTGGAGAAAGAGCTGCAATGATGTTGAAATGATATACAATAAAAAAAAATTAAATTTGATGGTTTGCAATGTGGAAATATTTACCCATCGATAGATTGTGTACCCTTTGATAGACAGCAGTATTTTCTTCTGTGATATGAGCAGAGGCGGATCGAGAGGCATGCCTGCACACCCCGGCTGCCATCCTAGTTTGATGTCAAATGCTGTCAAATTGAACATATTCATTTAGTTTAATTTTAAAAATAATGTGTTAAAAAAAAGCTGAACTTAGTTTAATGATCTGTTGGCCACATTTCAGACTAGGTGGCTTTAGTTTAATGGAAAAAATCCAGTTCTTGGAAGAATGTCTGAAGATTTTGAAAGAAAACAATTTGTTGTTTTCTAATGCCTCAGATAATGTTTTACTCATATGCCTTAAAAATGTAATGTTCTTTGGCAGCTTTTCCAAGCCAATATTGATATGTGTGATTGTTTGTGATTAACTTAGCATATATTGTTTCCACCTCTTAATATCTCCATGCCACCCTCTTGCCACCCCATGAATAACTCTCTAGATCCGCCCCTATACAAGGCCATTTTAGCTTGTATTATTCTGACAGTTTAAGTCTTGTAAGCCCCCCCCCCCCCCCCCACGTGACACACACCTGTGCGCGCATCCTTGCTCTTTTGTTCCTACTTGTTCAGGTTGCGGCTCTTGCCCATCTAAAATAAATTCAGTCCAAGTGAGAACCAGCAATATCTTAACCAGCATACTTCAAACATGCCAAAAAGAGCAACAGACAAGGGACAGGAGGCACGGCTTCAATTAGGTCTTTTGTTGCAGACAATAGGCCGACAAATTCATTTTGTTACAATGCCCGCTGTATTGTGAGCCATCAATTTTGTACCTGGCTTTTTCTTCCACCCTCTCTCCCCCCTTCTGTTTTTTTGTTTTGCTAATGCTGTTGACGTCTGTGCCCACTCCCTTTCCCTGCCTCATTTTATCGTTACACCATGAGCTCCAGGTATCAGGTGTTTGTGTGTGCGTGTGTTTATATGTGTGTGTGTGGGCATGTGTCCACAGCCCTGGGTGTTGTGTTACCTGGGATCAAGTGACAGTGGAGCCTCGAAAAGAGCCAGCTATTCTTCAGGGTCGCTGAGATACTGCTGACTAATTGGATGAGGTGTAAGTCAAGCCAACAGGCCTCAGACTTTGATGTGACACACAGGAGAGAGAGAGGGAGAGAGAGAGAGAGACAGAGAGGCGCTGCACATACGTCACTGTTTGTTCCAAACGCAAATCCTTTGTACCCACATCCACCTGTTAACACACACATACACACACGTAGCGCCATGCAAATGGCTGCGATCCACTTCGTTTATGGTGGTTCATTAATTTTGCAACCTCTTCTTGGTTTCCTTATGTTTAGCTAATTGCTTTTCATTTGCTCCTCCTTGTTTGTTTGCTGTTTCATTGTATACAGGAAATGTAGAAGTTAATTGTCCAATGCCGATTAAATTTTTGTCTTCATAAAGAGGTTGTACAGTAAATTAATAAGCAGAAAGTATATTGTTATTTAATTAATGTAAGTAAAACTGCTTTGTGTTAAACCGATGTGAAAAGGTTTTTAATGGGACATGAGGTGTGAGCTCGATATGTAAATAAGGGCTATAAGAAAGTTAATTCGTCTCCTGTTTCCATTCTATTTCTATGTTTTTTTATTTATGGCTTTGGAAAAAGTAAATGGAGAACAAGTTGGCAGTTTTGAGAGATGATTTTTTTTATTGTTTCAGTAAAAAAAAATGGAGACATACTGTAAATGTCCGATTTACCAAGTCATAATTTACAACAAAGTCTCTTTGTATGTTGTTAAAAATAAATACATAAATAAGTAAATAAATACATAATTATTTAAGTATTTTAAAAAGAGTTTTGAGTTATAAAAGGGGTTGATGCTGTACATATTGCAGGTAATCCAGATGTGTGCACATCAGTGTACAGATATTTAGATAAAAGCTTACAAAAGCACTTAGGTAACCGCACATGTAGACTGTTAACACTATTAACACTACTATCAAAAATGTTATATGAGCAGGAGTACAAAATGCTAATGACAAATGAGCAAAATCAGCAACGGAATAAATATTGTTCCTGCACACAAGTACTCCAGTCTGTTCCTTTTGGCTGTACAAGTGACCTAACTCAGATTCACCAATGTGGGATGAGGTTGAGGCTAAGGGTTCTGTAGCTTGATCAGGGTTGTGTCCACTCTGGAGCTGCCTCCAGCTTGTCAAGGCTGAGCTCTACAACATACTCGGCCTTTATCACCAATTTGTTAATCCTGTCATAGCACTGCCTTTCCAAAATGTCACTGCAAAGGACAGCGTTATCGGCAGCAACCGATTATATGTTTAAAAAAAAAAAAAAACTCTGTTAAATATGCCGAGGGACTCCTGCCTTTGTGATGTGATATCAACAGATACATAAAAGGAGGATCTTGTCACCAACTCTCACTTCTCTTTCCTAAAGAGTTAGAAAAAAGAGGCAGGAGAAAAAATGGGTGTACGGGAGGTGGGGCATGTGGGGTGAAGTTACATCAACAGCTGGTGTATCCTGGGATGCTGGCCAGGATGTTGACTTTCTCTTTCACTTCCCATCTGCTTTCATATTACCTACAATCCCTTGTCTACATTCCCTCTTGCTCCTACTCTTTGCCCTTACCTAATGTATATTTCTATGTCTTGACCTGTATGGGCCTGACTTATTTTTTTTTTTGTCTGCCCCTATCTTTTCTTCATAATATGAGCCAAAGGTATCCCAGTGACAGATAGGGCAGGACACCTACTGAACTGTGCCGTACTGAGGGGTCCAGTTGTGGAAGCTGTCAGGGCCCACTCCCTCAGCCAGTGTAATCAATTCCAATAATGAATGAAGAAGATTCACAAACACCTATGATACAGAAACTTTTTTTTTGTTTTTTTTTCATAAAGTCACAATAACAAATAGCTACTGAATGGAATCAGGCACACATCAAAATGACACGCCACACAGCAGCTGCAATCCCAGATATTAACCTTTAAATAAAATATTCTAAGAAATTATTAAAGCAAGGACAGCAGCTGCACCCAGACACACACTGTATATGCACAGAGGGATTTGTGTGTGTTCCATGAGTTAATGCCACATTGTTGCCTCCCTTTTAAATGTCACGACAGGACATGCCACATTGAATGTAATTATGATATGAACACATTCTAGTCCCTAATGTTGTGTGCTCCATTCACCATGTTCAATTGTCTGGCGCTTTGGTAGTGTTTTCAAATGGTAAAATCACAGAAAGGCCATTGTACGTTGTAGAGGAGACTGACATGTCCCACATTGTTAAAATAATCCTTTTAAAATGTGTGAAATAATTTTGTTCCCATAATCCCTAAAATCCCCAGTAAGTATTACAGGGTAAGGAATGGTTGGAAAATGACTATTTACACAAAAAAAGAGGGACTCATTAAGGGTATTTCACTGCAAGGGTAATTTGACATGCAATTTGCAGTAAAATGCTTAAATGGTACAAAAAAAAAAAGGGAAAAAGGAAAAGACTCCATGGGCTTCTCATCTGTCTTTAAATAACTCATCTTGCCACCCTGCATTGTTAGAAGTGCTACTTGCCCTCTCTCTATTCACAGTGGGCTTTAATCTTGAGCAGGTAGCGCAATCATTGGAGTGGCTGTACAACTGCGGGGACTTTTTGATTCGAAGTGCTGTTTATTAGCTTGAAGCATCTGGGCAGGGATCTTGTGATTAATTGGGGTGAGCCGCCCCTGATATAACAAGGTCAGCCCTCGCCAAGCCTTCTCCACTCCTTCCATTTACATCAATTAGAACTAAGAGCGGTAGAGCAGTGCCTTGGGCCGACACACACAGGATATGGAGACAATGTGTGTGTAACAGAGATTGTGAGAAAGAAAATTATATGGAGAATATGTTCGAGAGAAAAAAAAAATCATATATGTTGCTTCAGTCAATCTTTAAATATAGCTCAGAGAGTTGACCTTTAATTAATTTAATGCAAATGAGACTCTTTTTCCTGTATATGTTTCTGTGCCGCTTTAGCCACTTTACTACCACCACTGTACCACGTCAGCCAATTAGACAGCCAGCATGTCATTGCTGAAAGGGAACGATTTGTGGAGGGAAGTGATTAATCTAACAACTATGTAGAAGATGGTAAAATGTTTAAAAGGACAGTGAAGAGCAGATTTATCTGATTTTACATTTGTCACATTTCATGAATATTTTTTTTTTTGGGCATTGTTTTTATTTTATTTTATTTTATTTTTTTTTTTCATTTTGTCCTGATTATGCATTTAACTTTTTTTATGGTGGTGTTGAGGGGGTATTGATTCTTCTGACCCGTAATGTAAGCTACTATCTGGCCCAGGCTCTTTACAATGTGTTGCAAATTGGGAGTGTCAAAGCGTCCTCTGGCTTTGTTTCTTGGTCCCTGATTAAGTTTATATTCATTAGTAAATCATATTAGTGATTATATGCTCATCAGCTCGGGATCCCCTTGTGTGCCAATGGCAGCCCACCCACTCACTGAAATTATGAATGCTAATACAGAGGCACACACTCACACAGAAGCACACACACGGTCTGAAAGCTATCCAAATACAGCATGTACAGTAGAGGGCGTTTTTTATTACTTCAGACAGAGGGCGGCCTTGTGTCAGCTACCTCTCTCTCTCTCCCTCTGCCTGTCCTGCCAGTCACATGGAGGAACACTGGAGAGCAGAAACATGAGAGGTAGTCTCTGAAATGAAAGACCATTTATAAAGCTTATCGCCAAAATATGACAGTTATTTTAATCATTTTAAACATGTTTTAATATTTTTTACACAGTTATTTTACAGTTAATCAGATGGTATAGTTTCACAATGTGACACTGTTGCAGTTTCCATGTGGCAAGCGGTAGAGACAGACACAATTTCAGGAATTTTGCGATTTTGTAAGAAGTAGCTGGTGTTACATTTGATACTGTATGTATCAAATAAATTAGTTTTTTGCAGCTGATTTGTTTTTCTAAAGTTTGAGTTTCTAAGGAGTGATTCAACACTCTTGAAAGTCTCACTTTGTACTGAAGTAAAGCTGTAAACAAAACACGTTTGATGTTCATGCAAGTAAGACATGAATCGTATCATTTCAAAGGTGAGCTGGCTGGCCCATATTTAATTATCTGTTTAACAGCAAAGATTGCAGTGGACACTGTAACAGTGTTTTAGAACAAAGGTAAGCTGGAGCAATCTCACCACGACTGCCGTAATAAGCCCTGATTGGACATCATGTGTGGAAAAGAAAAGGAAGAAAAACAATAGACAGGAAAATATTAGATGGAAAAAAAGATGGCTGACCACAACGTTTTTTTCCACCATCAGATAAGGAGACAATACGTGGATGAACACATGTTTTCGACTGTAGATTATGACAGAGCACTGTTATTTCCTGTACGAATACACTTTCAATTTCCTGCCCGGCACTTTAGTTTTATTACATTGATAACACGATACCATCGGCCGTAGCCATGGGGACGAACCGACAGTGCTTACAATAGAAGAGAGTGATAAGAGAAATGATGTGAAAGACAGAATAAAAGAGTGAGGCAAGGATAGGGCTGAGAACAATCAGTCCCTGAAAGAAGTCTGGTTGCAGCCAGCAGGAAGATCATAATTACTATTATCTAGCTATTACTTACAAAATGTTATAAGGAACGCCATTCTTCCATTTATGATTTTTGAGTCCTTTTCAAGGCATTTTGAGATGTCTTTGTGGACTGTGTTGAGTGTTGAGTGCAATTGTATCTATTCAGTGAGCTACAGCCTGGTACTAAAAGACTGATATCACATCTATTTGTTCATTTGATGGGGAGTGTGAGCAGGATTTCATACTTTAAACTATTCACTTTTGTTATGACTGTTCATAAAAAATCTGTGTTTGGAAATGACTGTATTAATGGCACGTTTCCTTGCACACGTAAGAGTATGTGAGTAAATGCTCATTTTCGTGCATGAGGGTCTATTTGTCTCTGTCCTCTCTCCTGTCCTTGTGTCCCCTCAGGCTTCAGTCAATGACCCTTTGTTTCCACAAAGGTCCACAAAATGATTTCCTAGCTGCGCTACAAATTTCCAGCCAGGTCCTGATCCCCACTTAGACCAATTGGAGTCAATTTGTTATTGCAAATATAAATTTGGTAACTTGTAATATCCAGTGAGCCAGGCAGGGGAGGCCACTGGCAAAGGCCAATGCTATTTTCACTTTTGACCCCTCATTGAGGCAAGCCTTTGTTAGCTTAGGCATTCAGCTGCCAATCACAGCAGAGTTTTTCATTAAATTCACTTGAGAAACTCCCCAGGTCCCAACTGGGCAGCTACCACAAGAATTCATGGGATGGGGGATTCTTCTGAAAATAACTACGGAAGAAGTGCTGACCTGGTTCTCATTGCTGTGTTTAAATATGTCTATAAGCTGCCGAGGGAATGTACTTAATAATTAAATAATTAAATACTACTACTTGAGAGAATGAGAGACGTTGTACATTTTATTAACAATACAGAATTCAAATTAATCATTAATTAGTTGCAGGAAAAGTATGGAGTGTTAACAAAGAAACAACCACCATTTTGTTAGACCACATTGTCTTTCAACATTACAGTGATAACACCTTTTTATATTTCAATACCAGCCATCACTAAGTATTTGACTATACATGGAAAGTCTGGCCATTTTGTAATTAGCAGATATGGGGTGAGTATGGATGTGTGTCTGCAGTGTTGGGCTGAGGGGACAAGAGTGGGCAGTAGAAGTGTGAATACTTGCTTGACTCTTTGGCCTGAGGCAGCGCACACATAAAGACACACACGCACTCTTTCGGTCCAGTCCGGTTCCCCCTGAAGCGGTTGACATTTCCCCCAGAAGGATAATTGAGGAATAACATTTGCGTTACAATTTAACATGACCCCTGCCTTTGGAAGCCCTTTCATATTACCTAGCTGAAGATGGCTGCTGACACCCACTTAGGCAGGGGGGGTATGTGTGTGTGAGTGTGTGTGTGTGTGTGTGTGTGCGCGTGTGAATGTGTATGTATCTGTATGTCTTTTTTGTGTGTGTTTTCATGCCTATGTTCCTTTGCATGTAGGTATATATGCATGTGTGTGCCTGTGTGTGTGTGTGTGTGTGTGCGTCCATAGCCAGCTAACATATGGGAGGTGGATGGATGGCTTCAGGCTCAGTGATAGGGTATTGTTGATGTTAAAGGAAAGAAAGGGAAAAGAGCTTATTATTACAATGGCAGAGTCAATGTCAAGAGGAGCCGCACTGACCTTTTCAAGTCTTTGCCTAGCAACTATTAAGAAAATGTATAAACGCGGGGGATGTAGTGTGTGTGTATGGGTTTGTGTCCACGTGGCAGTGTGCACATTTGTATGTGTGTGCAAGACTCAGAGGTAGTGACATGAAGCAGCCGCTAAAAGCTAAGGTTAATGGATTGACTGTTACCTGTTCTCGAGGCTTAACATTGGCCCATACACAAGGGGAATCATCCATGGCTGCCTCAACAGCGTCAGTGCTTCTGCTGGAAGGCTAAATTAACAGAGCTGTGGCTTGTTTGTTTTAGGAATTTTGGAGGGTTTATCTCAGTCAAGGATACCAGGTCGAGACACAGTCTTTAATCACTGTACCTCATAGTGATGGCTTTATCCTGAGGTAGTGGGTGGTGCTTTACTTTATGCTGTGTCCACAATGGACATAATCCTTGAAAACATTTTGGTACGAAACAGACATCAGTTTTACTTTATGTCAACTTTACACACATTTAAAGGGCAGATGGCAGGATACAATTTCAAGAGAAACAATTATAAATATATATGTGTCACAATTTTAAGGCAACATTAAATACAATAAGATTGAAAGCAATGATTCGCTGAAGACTATATGCTATACAAGACCAGGGATATACAGAGGTCAGAGTTCCCCATCCTAATGTCCAAAGGAAAATCAAATTTAAAAAAATTCTCTCTCTCTCTCTCTCTCTCTCTCTCTCTTTCTATCTCTCTCTCCCTCCCTC
>NW_023339807.1:9888912-9904671 GCF_004916995.1 Morone saxatilis | reverse complement strand
AATTTAAAAAAATTCTCTCTCTCTCTCTCTCTCTCTCTCTCTCTCTCTCTCTCTCTCTCCCTCCCTCTCTCTCTCTCTCTCTCATTTCCTCCCTTGCTTCTTTCCACTGGAGGTTCCTCCTGATGCCACTCTCTACCCGTATCTTGCATTTAGCACTACTAGAGGCTGAGCTGTGCCCCCTCTCTGTCTGTGTGCTATCCTCACCTGACTGGTGTGAAAAGACACAAAAAATCTAACCTTTTTTGTGCGACAATTTAAGACCGAAAATACAGACTTGCAACTTGTATGCAATGGCCTTCCTTAAAATTTCAGTCCCAGTTGAGTTGGTGACACCTGTGGTTACGGGACAAAACAGAAATACAACAGTAGGACAGCTGGTGTCTGTTTACAGTGCAACCAAACAAATAGAAAGTACAAAGTTAATAACTGGGAAGTGCATGCATAATTTCTTGTGAATCCTCTGTGCATGTGAAAGCATTTTTCTATTGGTGAAATTTGACAAAAAAAGACATAGGAGATAAACAAAATAGACAAAATGGACAGACTTAAGACACAAACATAAAACAATTGCACAATGACATACACAATGATGTATGTGAAGGCAATTTAAATCCAGGGTTGGATTGGCAGACCATCCCACTAAACATGAAAATTAGTAAGGTAATTACAGAATACAAATACACTGAATGGCTATTATGAAAATTTACAGAATTAGAACTTTATCACTAGCATTCAGTAAAAAAATTATCCTTTACCAAGCCACATTGTGAAATGTGTCACTGAATTACTCTAACCTCTAATCACTGTGCAGTAGCAACTTATCTGACAACCTATATGATTTGGCATGTAGCTCCATTTTTAGGGAAAGTATTCAGTAATACTGATTTTGTGTCTGACCATGATGTTAGTTCTGAGTGCTGGCATATTGAAGGTTGCAATATAAAGTAGCTCTTCTACCTTAACTACATCTTTATTCCACAATGCTATTCCCATTTCTCTTCATCAAAGCAGCCAGGCACACCGTTTCACACCAGCTCGCTCCATACCAACTGCCTTCCACTGATAAATGAGAGGATTAGTGACTGGTACACTTTATTAAAAAGTAATAACAATTTTTGTTGGCATCCTTCACGTGGTAAGGAGTGCCATGAATCACAGGATATTGGCTGTCTGTATCTGATGAATGCATCGTTTACCAGCCGAGGAGTTATTTAGTAGCGGCTATTAATTTAAATCACATTTATCTCCCCCCTCTAGCTCGGGATGGGGGAAACACAAGCCCTGCAGTAGAAGGAATAGCTGAGTGCAAAGACATAGACTTCACAGAATGGGTATCAAGGTATTATATCGAAGTAATTTTGTCCAGTATGCCTAAAATAACAACTGTTTGGCAGTGTTGCTATTGTAGAAATAAGCTTCAATGCCTGAAATTTAATGTTGACACAGTAACTACAATTCAGAAATGGGGATTTGAAATAAGGTGCCTCTTCGGTCCATTTTAGCTCTGTGCCAAAATGAATCTGCTAACAAACAGTACGTTTGAAAGTGTGGACCAAGGCAAGTTTAAAAAAAAAAAACACAATAAAAAAAAAAAAAACTTTGTTGTCGTAGTACCACTAGAGACATAACTGTTGCTTTACATGGAATAAATCTGTTTCTATTACACATTTTGTGCTTTAATTGGTTATGTTTTTGAAAAAAACTTACAACTCATTAAAGTCTAATAAGCTGAATGACCACTCATCATGTCTGGAAGCTATAGTCTCTTTCTATTTTTGATATCTCTCACCCACAAGACCAAGTCCTGAAACGTTGGTGGTCCCTCATTTCCTTTTTCCTGTAAAAGGGTTTGAAGGCTATCCAAACATAAAATGTAGGGTTCATGTAAACACATAACATCCTCATCCAGACATCATCAATTATTCAAAAGAATAACAGTGTTTCAAGCCTAAATATGGCTATGGATTTTGAATTTTGAGGCAGGCACACCTGAGCACTCACTGAGAACTGAGAGAAAAAAATCAGTGAATAATAAATGAGTTCCCTATATTGGTTTATGCAATAGAACATTTGAGAAAAACTGATGTTTACAGCTCTGATAATGAGTTAATATAGTCAGTCACGTGTGGGTGTAAAACTGTAATAAAGTCGAGTATTAGAGAAAATAACTTCTGGGTGACCCTAAAGCTTAGGGGCCACAGCCCAAATTACCAGGTCCCTCATAAACAAGCCCAGACTCATATTTACCATAATTCTGGGCTTAAACTTAATTAAATAGGCAGATAGGAGCATTTAGGCTGGAAATGTGTGCACCTACAGCTTAAGTATGTACTACGTCATATTTGCTTAACCTTCCTGTGGACTCCAAAGGTGCGTCTGGTAATTGAAACATAACAGAATTAGGTTACAAATGTCTAACAGAGCCCTATGTGTACAGTAGAAGCCTATACACCACTGAGCTTAGCACATGTTTTCATTTAATTAGTTTTTCATTTGGCCCTGAATGCCTTGTGTCAATATGGGCAAACAAGTTGGTGTAGAAGATTTTCTGTGTGCAGGAGTTACACCCAAATATATGTGTTCATTTTAATTTTCTGCTACCCTCATTTGGCAAAATATTGACAAGCAAGATATTCATGAGGGCTATTGGGGTCATGATTGGCTACCTTGCGATTTTCCATCTACTTTTATTTATTGATTAAAATTTCACAGACATCCCTTGAATATGTGCATCCTTGTCTGATCTTGACAGTTAAACATCGTTTTGATTACCTCCCCCATCATCCACACAGACACCTGAGTAAGTGTGTCAAAAGTAAAGCTGAAAGGAGTCTGAAACGCTAAAAGCTAAGGTAGGGCTGGCCTGCAAACAGCTATTGATCTTTTTTTTTATCTTTGGTGTTAAGAAGGAATGCATCTCCCCTGTCAACATACTTTGCCTTGAATCTTCACTGCACACAAGCACAGCCGGAGTTGAGGTTTCAAAAAGACACGTTTAGCCATTTGTTGTTAAAACCCACAAAGCTGTGCAAATCAGTTTTTATTGTTTGGTCTTCAACATGGGTATGATGGCAGAGAATGGAAAGTTGATCAACAACTGACTGCATTATTTAAAGGATGTTAGGCCTTAGTATATATATTCGTGTGCTTGTATCATTACAAACGCATGCTACATTTCTGCATGCCTGCCTGCATACTCTCAAATACTGTATATTGTTTATTTTTTGTGGTCTGGTTTGTCATATCATGTTCTGCAGAATCACATTGATCAAGCAAATGAAAGAAATAAGAAAAGGTGTAGGGATAAACAACAATGGTTACCTTATTTTACTGTAACTTTGGAAAAGTTGACTCTGTGGGAGGGTTTTGTAGTTCATTGGTGATATGTATCTGTATTCTCACCGCACTGTCACTCTGTCCTGATGATTAATGTAAAAGAGTTTGACAGAATTCCAGGCCTCATGTCCCTCCTGGGCGACGAGTGATAATCTGCCTGCTCCTGGCAGCTCTCGAGCGGGAAGGGAAGCTACGTAGGGCCTCCTGTCCCAGGTGAAGAGCCCCAGGGGCTGGGTTGTAGAGCCTGGAGGCTGCCCAGGTGTTCACAGTTATTTTTGACTGCCTGTCCCAGCTGGGGGAGAGAACAGCACAAATATCAGTAATGTAATGTTTGCATTACAGGTTGAGCTCTCAGTCTGTCAGCTTTGTCAGACTGACTCTACCTCCTGCTCTCGTCCTTTCTGACCTTGCACACCCACACAGACACTTTGTTTCGAAATAATGTTTAACATGACATTTTCATAACTTTCAGCTGCTGAGAAGCATTACTGGGATTGTTTCCTGCCTGATCCTACCATCTTTTGACACCATTTACAAAACCCTTTGAGAACTTCCTGTATAAGTAATACCTGCACTGTAATTTTTCCTGAGGTAACAAACAACCAGCATTTCTTATGAAAATTACTCACCCTTCTTGGATGAACTGACTTCAATTATCAAGCTTTAAATTCAAATTGAACACTAGTGCTACTGTAGGCCTATCTCTACTGCGAAGGAATGAAAGCTGGCAGAGAGGCAGCATAATTTCTAGGGCGCAAAGCCAACACTAGATGGCTGCAGATAATGCAGAAAAGGAGCTAATGATACGCACACACTGTAGGCAGGGTGACAGAGAGAGAGAGAGAGAGAGAGAGGTGGGGATGTGAGAGAAGAGGGTAGAGTGAATTAAGCAAAGAAAGACTGAAGTGAAGGGAGAGATTAAAAGAGAAAGAAAGGCCAAGAGCAAAGAATGGGATTCAAATGTATTTTTATAGGCTGTTTTACAATAATTGATCTCTTCATGATTGTTCACATGCTGAAATGAAAAGATACAACAGATCATGCCGCTGTATCACATTTGAACATATGGAGATACAATTGTTACCCATAGTCTAATAACCTGTCAGTAATTTGTCTAAATTCAGGCTTGGGAGTGACCTGTATCCCAGCCAACAGCCCTTGCCTCTCTGAATGTAATGGCCCACAAATCAAATGGTGTATATCCATTATGGCCAGAGTTCCATGCAGATTTGAAAATATGAAACAAAAAATACATTTGATTTTGGACTATTTTGGGCTAAATTTCTAATTATTTCATGCAAAGACAATTTGTCATTTGTTCTTAAGTCCAATAATGTGCTTGTGTACACAATAGGTCATAACATACGTGTTAATTATTGACCCCACCTGTCTTCCTTGAAAGGATGTGGTGAATGAGATGCGCTTTGGGTTTTCACTTTATTTTTTCAGAACAATGCTTATCGGAGAAATACTGGACTAGCATATTCTGTTGTACAAATAATAATTTCCATCAATACTAATGCCAAAAACATTACAGAACAATAAAGATGGACAATGAAGATATATTCTGTTCTATCCAAAAGCACCAGAAGTGGAAAAGCAAAGCACAACTGTGAGCAGCAATATTAAAAATGGTATACTAATGTTTCTAGGCCAAAATGGGTGGTATACATCTCTTTGTCTATAAAAAAGATTAAGCTATTTCACAATCAATAGAGCAGTCAGAATACATTTTTATTGGGTGCATTACACCGCAAATGAATTGTAGAGCTTGGTAAAAGCCAATTGGATAGGTGATGGAATATCTGTGAGCGTCTGTCTGACAATTGGTTATATTTCCCGAACATGTAGATTAATGGTGTTCACAGCGTACCACATCTTGGGCATTCATTACACACAGACACACACACGCTTGCACTTTATTTTATACCATTCAACACCCAAAGAACGCTGTAGCGAGAGGGATAACAAGACTCATTGATTCTCTCTAAAAGGTGAGAGGAGGATCATAATCTCACAAGAGGGGGGAGTCTTGAATGTAGTTTAAATATGTTCTCAGCACCTCTGAAATATTTATCATTATGAAATGCAATTGGTACATTTGCTTGTAGTTTCCTCTACAGCTGCTGAGGGAATAAATGGGAAAGAGGGGAATATAAAGGATATGTCTTTATCACGATTGGCTCAGACAGACTTATTAAGAACTGCTATGGTATGTACAGTAGTGGAGTCCCTTGTCTAAAGCGCAGATCATAGCATGAACATCAGTAGAGATTGGTCTTATAAACTGCGGGTTATAAGTAATGTAATATATTTCCATGGTTTTGGGACTAGTGTGTTATTTATGTTTTGTTATTTCAGGGAGACTATCTCCACTATTGAGATAAAGAGGCTGGTTAAAGTATTGGTATGCTCTACAAAAAGCATGTGCTGTTTCTCTACCCTTCACACATGTGTAAGAAATGAGAAAAATGTAGCCAGGCAATCAGCCAACACAAGTCATTTCAGATTATTATTTAGATTGATTGGGTATGAACGCTAGTGTGCTTATAGCTTTTTTTATTGAAAAGCTAAAGAAAGTCAAACAGGTTTAAACATCCCGAAAGATTTATCAATGACATGTCACACCTACTACGAAAGCTGATCATGAAGTCACATCTTTGGAATTACATCAGTGGAATTTAACTTAACACACTTAAATGTGTTTTAATAATTTATACCTCTTCTTTAAATTCATGTAAGCATGTTTCTCTCTGGTTTTCAAACCAAACACTATCAATATGTGCAGCTGGCACCTTCAATCCCAACAACACAAGCAAGATGTTTGGAAAGCTGTAATTGAAATTATCCAGCCAGATGAGTGGAGCTACCTGACTGACAGAATGAGGGAGGAAACTCATTTTAAGGTATGTGGTCACACTCTGTGGTGAATTTTTTGCCTCTTTTTGTAAAGAAGAAACTGATGCCCATGATGGCAGCTAAGTAACAAATCTGAAAGTAGGTGTGATTGATAATAAATAAACTTTGTGATTTCACAAGGCCTGTTCGATGAGTTGTAAGGGACTTCATTTTAGATATTCTGTTCACATGCAAACACACATATGCACACACAGCTTGGTTATCCTATCATTATGAATGTTAGGATAGAGTTTGACAGCAGTCCAATTTCAGGATCCTTAATAATAGACCAAATGCTAATTCAGCCTTAACTAAACCAAAACTTTAGCACAGATATAAGAATGCACCACAGATTTCCTCCTATAAAAAGTATTTTTTTTTATTCATCATTGCAGGAAAGTTAAACAGACACATATACACCATTGATAATTGACGGCTTTGTTGAGCCGAAGCATCTTACAAAAATAAGGAAACATACCTTTCTGAAAGAGACACTGGCAACCTCTTCATTGCATTCTGCCTTTGTGTTATCATACTTTATGTATATATGTATTTTCTCCCATTCCATTTCCAATGCGGTAATTTGATTTGATACAGAGAGCAAAATAATACAAAACAATTTGATCCTTGAGAGCTTAAGTACCTCATTTCCAAAATCTGCTATACAACATCCTCCGCCTCAATTTGAGGGATTTAAAGAAATCATATTCAAGTAAAGCCATTTAAATAGGAATTTGGGTTCACATCTCATTATCATTTTAAAGCAGATTGTTCTTCTGCCTCCATGACTGGATTCAAACAGCACTGACAGCCAACTTATATAGAATATATAAGTATATAAATATATTAGAATATCTGATTCATCAGCTGCTATAGAAAACCGGAACAGACATACCTTACCATTCCTTTGAACATCCAACATTCGTTTTTACATAGAGGTGTGAAATACATTTGATATTTGCTTTTTAACACTGTATGAATGCCAGCTTCTTACAGAACAAAGAACAGTTTCCCTCTGGTTCGTGATCAAATATCACAGTAGAAGCTGTGTACAATCAGCCTTGCTGACACACATGCTCTTTGAGGGCAGCCTAGCAATCTACATACAATAGCTCTCCGTGAGTTAAATTAGACTCTCCCTAAATGGGAATTTGATTCTTATTTCAGAACTTCAGAGGCATGTTCATTACATCGGCAAACAACATCCAGCAATGAGTGATCTGACATCGACAGGCTTTGTTGTTACAAAAATGCAAATACTCACAATGCAGAATGGGTGCAAATACAGAGGCAACACACATTCTTCCTTTCAGTTCAAATTAAGGAGAAGGCAAAGAAATGTGGTTCCATTGGGACGTTATCCTCTGCTTCTGAGTTTATCTGGGTAAAGAAATTATTGGAGCAGCTGCTTTTAGATGGAAATAAACAAAATTATAAAGAGTTTGTGATAAAACCGTATTTGGGTGATACATCAATGCATCATTAAGCTTCAAAAACAAAGTTTTGGTGGTTAATTACTGTAGTTCACCCTCTATGAATTGTTTCAGCAGTATTGAGGTTTTTTTTACCAAACAAACATTCATTCCATGAAAAATAACAATGCTGTTCTTCAACAGTAGAAGCCAAAAGAAAGTGGAGACTTCCTTTGACCTGGGAATGTATATTTATTTATTTCTGTTTTCCTGTTGTGGACATTTACCAGCCTTACATATTTACAGGTCTAGAGTAATGAGAGGCCTCTGAACTCACCATCAATATTTCACTATTTAATCATGAAATATTTAAAGATTAATGTTGATGATCCAGCTGTTGGTCACTGAAGTGTTAAGTGCACTATTATACATGGTTATTTTATATGCAATATATTATTGTAAGGAAATGTTTTATTTGATTTATGTTTTGATTTAGTATAATTACATTTTTAGATGTTCATAGTCCAAATTGTTTGCATTGAGGCTACATTTTCAAGTTTTGACCGTCTTTAAAAGTTACTTTCATCACTGGAGTACAGACCATTTTGAATTTGTTCTGTATTCAGGCAGAAATAATACTACAGGGAACAATGTATTTATCTCCTGATGTTGGACGCAGGGCTCCTCTAGGGCTGGCCTGGGGCCTGAGTACCAGAAAACAGGACAGGGAGTCCCTTGTTACAGTCCTAGTAGCATATTTGGGGGGGCAAACAAGCCACAGAAGAGCCGTTATTTGTGGATGTAGCAGAATTTCCTCCAGCATTTATAACTTTTTTATCGTTGGGATACGAGGTTGTTGGAGTTGGTTCTGCAATAGTAACTGAAGTATGAAAACATGTTGATCAATTCCCCCCCCCATGTTGGTGAATATAGGTTCACATTTTAACTTTTACTATATCCTCGTACAATTTATATACCAATGCCAACAGCAATGTTTTAATTATACAGGGCTATAGTATAGGTTAACCAAACAATCACTTAAAAAAAAAGGTCAGTCACATGATCTTTTTGTTAATGGCCCAAATGGCTCTTACAGGCACACACAAACCTTTCCTACTTCACACTTGGCTGCCTAGAGAGATAGGCAAACTGCCTTAATTCATCATTATGGGACTCCTTTCATGCCCTGCAGCATAATAATATAGTATGCATATGACCTATGTTAATTAATGATATATTCTTTAATATTAACATGCTATGGTCAAGGTAAACGAGAATCAGAGTTAATTTAATTAAGTGCATGGCTTCACGTTCCTCTGGTTATGTTTCAGTAGTTTCATCTATTTCTGGGTTACTGGTACTCATCATCACCCATTATTTCATACCACCTCTGTGGTCGGTCATCATCACTTGGAAAAAAGACAATTAGCATAAATACACTTAGCAGAAGGAGTTTCTGGAATAATTTGCCTAACAATATCATCACCTATGAGCCGTATTCACAAACTTTACCTATAAACCTTACCTTTACTTGCACTGTAAAACATCATACAAAACAATCAAAGGACCAGTGTGTAGGATTTAGGGGCCTCTAGCGATGAAGTTGCAGATTGCAACTAGCTGAACACAGTTTGCGTCTGTATTTGATTACCTGGGAATAAGAACAGGCTGTGAAGTGTGTAAGATATACGGTGGCCCTAAAAAACCGGAAAAAAAACAAGGGTAAAAAACGCAAAAAGGCCCTATTTACAGCCAGTGTTTGGTTTGTACGTTCTGGGCTACTGTGGAAACAAAAAATTCTAGTTTTTATTTTCAGACCACTTCAAAGTTCAGAAACATGAGTTGTTCTTTGGACATAAATAATGAGCTAATTAATTAAATAAAGTTTCTAAACTCGATCACCACTATCAGACGTCTAAGAATGCATTGTTTGAGAGTGAAAACTACAGAAATCTTTTCTGTGGTTTGAAGAAAACATACATGATGGAAGCTTGATGTGTTCTTCAAGTCAAATTGAGAACTGAGAAAATTCACAATACGACTAATTATTCAACCTAAGTTCAGTTAACTTACATTTTTCGGCAGCAGGGGAGTTTGTGTTTTTAAATAGCTTAAAATCCAGTGTATAGAAAAACTGACCAATAAGTCTTTTTTTTGTTCTTGTATCTTTTTCTCCTGAGGCATTTCCTTAAGCAATTCTAGCCAACAACCCTCTTGGCACCAATTTAGACTCACTTGATTTTGCACTACACTTGACTTGTACACTGCTTGACTGTGCTTTTGTCAAGTCTCTTGTATTAAACCATCATCCTTTCTGACACAAATTACCTGCTTTTGCTCTAGAAACATTTTCACATTTTGGGCAAAAACAAGGCAAACAAAAAAAAGAGACCAGGATGATCGAATCCAGATGCATTAGGCCTCTCTTTCACTTCTTTCCACTGTGAGACGAAGAGGACGGCTAATTCCTATTAGTCATGAGAGGTTACATGAATGATCCTTTAATCCAGGTGAGGAGAGAGAAGGACAACGGTGATATTCCGACACAGGTTTTAGTTTCCAGACCATCTCATGTTTTCTCTACGTCATGTTAACACTGCTATTTGATACGTCAGGCAAAGTAGACATATTCATTACAAACAACTAGTACAGCTTCTAACACCCCTAGCTAAGATCCAGGCCCAGGTAATGGAGCAGGGAGAGGTAGAGGATGTCTTGTTGTTGTCTAAGCACTGTCATTATAACATTTAAAGGACAAAATAGGATTGCATGACTTGGCTGGGCATGGTTACGGTGTCGGCGATGAATACCTGTAGACTCATAATTCAAGCCCACAGTGATCAAGTTGCATATTACATATAGGAAGCTACAGGACATTTGACGATTTCCAATAAAGGTCTAAACATTATTTATATTTTTTATATTAAAGCAAAATGGGGCATGTGTTAGTATAATTAGCCCTTTCTTCTATAACAACCCATTAATTTTTTCCTCATCCATTGTAGGGGCCACACAGGAACGGGGGGCCATGTATTTTGAGGACAAGGGAGGAAAAAATATTCACAAGAATTTCAGGATTTTTTAAAATCTTACCTTGGCCATTAAATTGCCCATTATTCAATGTTGTATTTATTAGGAATTTCTTAGATGTTCCCAGCTACTTTGTTCTTTTGTAACATACTACTAAGAAAATCAAGAACCAAACCAGTTAAAACAATTACTCATGCTCATTGAAAGCGGTGATATAGCAGCATATTTTCCCTCTCCTTCGCTTCCTCTGTGAAAACTGCATTTGTGCATATCTATGCATGGTTGGTCAGCCATATAGATGCTCATCTGTGTCTTTCATCAACTTGACAGCTTTTTTCTCCTCAGAAAGATAACATTTATTATAAGCGTAAGCAATACATATTGGCCTGGAGTAAGTTTGTGGCACATTCCTGCACCTCATAATCACGGCTGTCTGCAGTTAAGTATCCTCCATGATCTATTGACTCCATTTTTATTCACTGCATTTCTACCCTGGTAGGTAGAGGGAGTCAGTTAAGCACAGAATGCAGAGTAGCCATAATTCATTGCAGGGAATTAAATAATAAGAGATGTCTACGTTGCCAAGTTAGTGATTAATCAGATTTTAGTTGTTTGCTGACATATATATATATGTATTAAAAAATCAGTAAGTATGTCACAAGGTGATAATAAAACATTTTATTGCTCTAATAATTGAATGACTAATACAAAATAAATAATATTTTCATAATAGTGATATTATGTTTAAAAAGAATTAATAAATGGAATGTATACCATATATGCCAGCAATCTGACAGAACTTGACTCTTGAACATGGCTCTCATTGTACTCAGGCTGAGTTAACCTTCATTACAATCATAAGTGATTCTTCTTCTTTTGTGCAGAATATGCAAATCAGGCCTTAAGAGAGTTGAACCTACAGCAAAGAAAAAGAAAGAAAAGAGAAAAAATACAACAACAGAATTCACTAGGAAATTAATGTTTTATTAATTATGTTTAAGACAATATATAATGGGGCTAATTTTACTCTTTTTCATAAAATAAATACAAGGGAATGATATCTCATGAGAGAAACCACCACGTTCTTTAATTTATCATGAAATTAGCTTTTCTACGCTAACTGCCGTCGTGCCATGGGACTTCACATTGTGTTGTGTTCTGTTCTCATATTTTAATCACTCTATGGGAAAAGCACTCTCTTGCCCCCAGCATTATGCTAATATTTATTTTGGTTTGTATTACCCTTGTGTTTACAGCAAATTCGCTGGGGTCAAATGAGAGTCAGTATTACTAATGTGATCGAGTTTCATATAATTTTCTTCCTCTTTTCTGTTTATTTACAGTAAACTGCATCCTTAAATAACACTTGGGATCATGTGCATGCTGTGACATTTATGCGCATTCCAGGTTGAGATAATTTCTTTAAGGCATTCTTCTGCAGCATTACAAGATGCAGAAAACAAAGAACTGACAATCCACGTATCCATGTAACTGAACTGGGCTGTTTTATTTTCTCTTCTTCTTTTTTTGCACAAAACAAAATGTTTGGATATAGGGAGGAGAGCTGCCAGTTTTGCCAAGCCAGTATGCCATATGGCTTGTGCTGGTACGTCTCACAAGTGCCCCTTGTCGTCCCAGCCTAGCGGCTTTCGATTACCTAGCTGTGGCAGTTCCTTTCCCAAGCTGCCACTACTTCTGGCAGATTATAATAAAGATGACTCTTTCACAGTGTGAACTGCTCTCTCATGGCCAGGAAACCAGACGCACACACACACACATGGTGAGCAGAGGCACCGCACACATAATACACACAACTGTATTCTCCTCATGCAAAATACACACGGACATCACATCGTGTTAACAGCAGGCTGAGGCTGAGCTAGGCTGTGTGGTGACTGACTGGATGAAATGTGAGGATTAATGGATATTTATATTTCATTATGTTTTTATACCGGCCACAGAATAATGTATCACTCTCTGGGAGATACTGAAACATATGTCAACCCCTATCCACTTACGGATATGATTCAATTTGACTTTAAACGTGCTGATCAAATTTTATTAAGGTCTAATACATCTTCCAAAAAGACATACAAATGCAATACAACTGTCCCAGATAGAGGATAACATGCAGGGTTGTAATCCAGTTTCAGGGGAATCATTTTGGTTGTGTTGAATGACAGACTGAAAGGGATCGCTGGAGGGAGTTGCACTGTAAATGATAAAGGAATTAACAGTTGTGTTGATGGTTCAAACCATTAACATTGTTTTTTTATGGGACATTTGCTTCAGTTGAAAAGACACTTACAACTTTGAGCTAACTGTCAGAAACCCAACAACTGCAGATCCTCTTGTCCTCTTAGCCACAGTAGCTAGCCATCAACTTCCTGAGTGAGGTAACCTGCCACCCACCACAGCCAAATGACTCACCTCAGTGAAAGAGCATCACAACAGCCAGGACAATATGCTTCAAAGGCAATGACAATGGCTATTCTACGGCCAGGGCCTGTTTGTATGTGTGCACGTGACTGTGTATGTGTGTGTGCACTGCAGGTTTTCTTTAACCCGTCACACTACACTTGGCTCCCTGGTGTTGCCAGTAATCAATACAGGCCTGAAATCACCTACTGTTACCCGCCTCCCATACTGCCTGTTTTGTCCCTGACTTAATAATGAATTAGATCCCCCTTCAAATGCAGTGGTGACTCTCTTTGTAACCCTCATGACACACACACCCGCGTTCATGTAAATGCATGAATTGTAAATGCATACGATGTAAAAAATGCTTACTTGTATGGCCTGTATACATAGAAAAATTAACATAGCTGCGCGCATTTGCTGTAATGTTTATATAAACATGTGAACAAGCGCTTTTGAGGGGCTGACCAATGGTAGGAGAGTGGTGACACACACACAAACACACACTGCTCAGCCAGCTAACATCAAGGGTAACATTTCTATTGCATTTGCTAATCACTGATCAATAATTCAGAAGGCCCTCTCATCTTGAAGGGTCCCTGGCTTCCTGAAACATATGGCAGCTGTATGTGTGTGAGTGTTTGCATGTGTGTGTGCACCCTTGTCTGACATCGTTTTATCTGCTGTTCAGGTTACCAGCTCCTTATCACAGAGGCCTGTCTGCTATGACGGCCAAACAGCAAAAGGAAACAACTCAGTTGAAGTTGTTTTTCGGAACGTGACTTTTGTTCCTTCCCTCCCCCGACCATGTTACATCTAACAGTGGTGCGTCTAATGCCAGTTATAACAGCCAGCACAGTAATTTGCTGTGTAAGTCGACACGATGGTTATCTGTGTACAGGGCACCTTTCATTTCCTCCAAGCCAGGCTTTGCCTCGAATCATGCTGTCGTTATCTTTCTTGCTAGGTCTTTTGGTAATTTGTCCAGCATGGGTTGACCCACTAAAGGTCTTCTGCTCTACCCTCACCACCCACTTCTCACCCCTTATTTCTTTATCTGAAGAAAATTCTGATTAAACGGCTTGTATCTTTTATATCATTGACTTTTGCATCCTAAAAACCTGATAAGTGCATAAATAGTTTGATAGAAGAAAGAACTTTCGCTTATAAAAACTTTGTGTGACTTATCTTTTTTGTAGCACAAAATGTTATGTCAAAAGAATTAACTGGATCTACTGGACCTTTTACAAGTCTTTATTTCCGGTATTGTCCTTTCATCCTTCATTTCTTTGTTGGTGTATTCATTCTCAATCCTGCTTTAATCATACACTGTCTGTCCTCTTCTTTGCCACTTTCTCCTAATCAGAATGAAGTATCATCTTGGCTCACTAAGGAGTGTTATTAACTTGACTTCTTTTAAACTTCCCTTGTCTACTTTCTTCTTATGGCAGGTCCTGTCTTCTGTCATTCCTTGAGTCAATGGTTTCTTCTTAAACGAGAAATTACTGCTCTTATAATCGCTTTATTTAGATAAACAAATGTAGGTTTTTCTTCTAGTTCTTAATTGAACGAGACAGCTGAATGCAGTTCTTCTAGTTAAGTGGCAAGCTACATCTTGCTTCGTCAAAGGCAAAACAACAACGCAGACACCTGAGGAAGATTTTACAAAAGACTTTCAGTTTCTCATGCGCTACTGTGGATGGAAGCAGCTTTGGCCGACAGTCTGTTTTGTTGTGCTGTATGCTTGTCTATTGAAGGATGACTCTTCTCAGGCTTGCCTAGATCATGCTGTGCGCATGATAAATAGAGAGAGATGGTCTTAGTGGTGCATAGGAAGTCCAACCGTGACCCTGTAGCTCCCCTGTGGTACTACAGTACCGGGCTTTGTCCTGGAACAAACAACCACAAACAATGTGCTGAAAACTTTTGATGTGAAGCTTAATGAGAGGAGGCTTAAGGCAGAGAAAGAGATTCTTCTACATTTGAACAGTCAAAAACGCAGGAGACGAAATAATAAAAGAGTTGGATTTTATTTTTACAAATTGAAATGGACCAATCAGAAGTAAAAGGAATAAAAAAATACTATTCACAATCAGGTATATGATAACAGTGTAATATCCAACACTTTCTTTGTAACAAGTGATTGGTCACAAATAATTAGTGTTGATAAACTTAGAAGGGGATAATCACCAACCTCCTAATGTGATCTCCTTGGATCACTGCTTAAATCACCCCACAGGAGAGGAAGAGAGGGAGAAAAGAAAGAAGAGGAGAGGCGCACAAGAAAGAGTGTTATGAAACTGAATCTCATCCCTTATTTATTTATTTCCCTCCCTGCTTCTCCCTCTCTTCTTGGGCTAATTCTAATGAAGAGGCCTCAAATGACTTCATTTAGAGTGAAGTTAATTGGGTTTGGTCCTACACGGCTGCACTTCCTGCCTGGATACTTTCCTGTGTTTCCCTCCTGATTTATACAGAGGGGGGCAGAATATGAATTTAAACAGATAGAGATTGAGAAGATAACAAATAACAGAAAGACGGAGAGTGAGATGAGAAAATTAAAGTGAACAAGAGAGAATGAGAGGAAGTGACAAACATGGAGAAATAGAGATGAGTAAGGGGCTGGGGTCCATCATATCAGGCGAGTCCCCCCCCCCCCCCCCCC
>NW_023339807.1:9854291-9888888 GCF_004916995.1 Morone saxatilis | reverse complement strand
CCCCGTTAGCCCAGGACTGTAATTAGATCTGGCAGCCACCCCATAATGATAAATGCTGGGATGATGAATGGAAATGCAAATGTGTGTGAAGTAGCCCCAGCCATCAAAGGGGGAATATCATTAACACTTTCCTCTTGTCAAATCCATCATTGTCAAGGGTGGCTCCCTGCGTCCCCCATGTCCCACCAGCTACACAGGGGCAGCTTAGGAGTTAAGGAGGAGGCAGTATTGAAGGCAGCAATGAAGAAAGTGAAAGAGGAAGAGAGTGTATGTGTGCCAATCAGGTAAGAGTATGGCTGTGTGCCTGTGTGCATGCCCACGATTCAAAACACAAATTACTTAACAGTATGGATACTGAGTAATTATTAGTGGTCACTAAATGTTATTCTAAAAAACTGTGTGGCATGTTGGATTTTTACAAGACCATATCTTTTTCCACACAAACGAGGAGACTAAAAACAGACATTACTACGCCAAGTATATAACTAGGGTTGTAGCTACTGCTTAGAAATATGTAGAACATGCAGGAAACATTGTTCTCACAAGATGAAGAGTCTACAGCCACGCTTGAGGCTCTGTAAAGCTGTAGGTGCAGCGTTGCTCTGAGCTTGATGCTAATGTTAGCATGCTAACATAATCATACTCTAAATTACAGTGTATATTTGAATGTTTAGCAAGGGATTTTTGGTGGGGGTTTACCATTTTTCCTCAAATATGCATGTTAGCATGCTAATATTAGATAATTAGCGGTAAACACACAGTACAGGGTGGGAATGTCATTAGTTTTCTTTAAAATATTTCAGTCTGGATCAAAGTGGTGGACCAACCAGCAAACAGGTATTGCTATTAAGGAATCAAGCAATCAAGTAAATGTATTTATCACAAGGTTGTATAATGAAATGAAATTCATGCTTCATGCTACACACGAGATAATTAAAATAAACAATTCAATATACACTGCCTTTTTTATGCATATTTACATACACACCCAGGAAATCATTCTACAGTGCATTTAAATTTGCTGCTGAGGGAATGTAAAGAACAGCAACTAGATAGTGATCATAATACAATTTCATCTGTCATTCATCCACTTTGTGTTTTTTTTTGAGTCTTCCTCTTCTCCGTCAGCTCGGAACATGAACATCCGGGATGTTGATGGAGCAGGTCTTTGCAAAGAGAATGAATACTACATAAAATATAATACAATAATGAAAAATACAGGTTTGAATGAGCTACCAGCTGCTGCATCTATATGCGCAGCCGTCGCCAAAGAGCCACATTCCTATAACCATACCACTAGCATGGCTAAAAACAAGAGTTGATGTTTCCAGTGTATTCAA
The DNA here is from genome assembly GCF_004916995.1 of Morone saxatilis. Classification (NCBI taxonomy): domain Eukaryota; kingdom Metazoa; phylum Chordata; class Actinopteri; family Moronidae; genus Morone; species Morone saxatilis. The sequence continues at coordinate 9,887,548 of NW_023339807.1, read as the reverse complement.
ACTTGGTTATTATTTGACCAATGTTCAGAATAGTAATGCTATCATTGTACTAAGAAAATGAATGCAGCAGCAACACTGCTAAAAGGGCATCCAACCAAAAACCATGACCAGTCGGATGCTCATAGAGGTCTTAACCAAACAATTTATTTGGCAGCGATGAAAGAGTTGGGCGGTAAAATGATCTAAACTACTTTTGTGTACAATAAATTATTATTATTGACATTTTGTGCTAAAATTAAATTTTGCCTAAAGTGGTTCAGAAAATCTGGCTAAACTTTGGTTATTAACAATCTGTTGACTGCTTGTGCTTGACTTATCATGATCATTATAAATATTTTCCAAAGAAAGAGACAAAAGTTGTCACAACATTAAAAATAATCTTGAAATTATAGTACTATTTTCCAAAGTTTTTACTTCATGATTACTTAATAGACATGGAATGCAACAGAGAACCTAGAATAGAATAGCATGGATTCGCAGGTGACAGGAGCAAAGTAAAAAACCATGGCATGACAACAGATGTTTTCCTTTCTGTCTCTGTTTCTCTTTCTTGGACCTCCTATTTCTCTCTCTCTCCTTCTCTCTCTCTTCCAGACACCTGCTACATCACTTGAGCATCTCTGCCCTTGCCAAGTTCCAACACTGCCAAAAAAGAGCCAACACTTCTGCATTCAGGGCAGCAAGGCCTTTACTCACGTTATACTGGATTTGATTACAGTGTACGTGCATTTGTGTGTCCAAACAACGTGTGTCTATAGCCCCTGTCAGCTTTCGCAGAGCTAACCACATGTGTTTATGTGCTCACATGTGTACCTGCAGCCCTTTCAGTGTCTTCTTGTCTGACCTGCTGTCTCACTGTCTTTATGTTTGTCTGCCTGTACATGCGTCTATCAGTCAGTGCAGAGGGAGTGTTGCAAATGACGCCTGTCTGCCTGCCTTTTTTTTTTTACCTAAATGCAATAACTGGATTGACCTCTGAGTCACAGACGCGATCCAATTACCTGCTCAAGGACGAGTGTGTAAGTTATACATGGGTAAATCTCACACCATTAGTCACAGAAACAAACAAACAAAAAAAGCAAAAATGAGCCAGGAACACAAGCTGTGGTATATATCCTCGTAATATACTAATGGACCAAATAGAAAAAGTTTTTGTGGTGTAAGTAAGCATTGTGCGTATGCACAATGTAGTGATAAGAAGCTGTCAACCATTATGAGGGCTACAGAGATACATTTTAAGCAAGGAAAATGGCCGAATGTAATAAACAACACTCAACCTTGTAATAAAAAAGTATTTCCAACATGGTTTACACTTTTTAAACCAAATACTTCCATGTAAACATTTTATTTTACATTTTCACTTGGGATTTAAAAAAGGTCAATAATGACCTCAGACAGTTTCTCCACACTGTACAAGGAATGATAAAAAGTCAGCGGGCCTTACTTCTGTTTCCACTACTGTTTTGTCTGCATGCATTCAACTCTAAACACTTAGACAAATGTTTAATTGCGACAAGGAGGAGGTGGGGGGTAGAGATGTAAATCAGCGAAGCAAGCGGTGGTGTCTTTTACAGGGGTTGTATGAGCCAGGGCAGCTTTGTCTGACACCTTGCACTGAATTATTGAGTGGAGGGGGGAAAGAAGCAGAGGAGGACGCTGTGACATTAGTGCTTGTTGTTGTGGCTGCTGCTCAGCCTACCTTATAGCTGGACTGAGATGTACGTGTGTGTGTGTGTGCACATGACAATTAAATAGTCAATGAAAGGAAATGAGGAGGTACTATCAGGTGAATATAAGTGAACTGATGCCTTCTGTACAGACTCTGACCCAAAAAAATCTTTGACTGATTTAATAAAATAAAAAAGTATAATGCATGTAAAAAAATTAAGAATTACTCAAACTTTCCACATACTTTCATATTGTCATTTTGATACAATTAGCAATGTACAGTACTACATATACATATTGTACTGTTTAAATTGTTTTCAAATGTCATAGGTAGGTTACCCAGGTCAATGTGAGAAAAGTTAATAACTAAACTAAAAACAATCAACAACCGCTTGACCCCACGTTAAGATGTTGTGAAAATGTGTCGCTCTGTCAGACACTGTCCTATCCTCTTCCTTCTTCGACCCAGACACTGATCTCATCTGCAGTAATAAGCGGGGCCTCTTGGTCCTAATCAAATCACTCATTAACTATTTAGTGGATCAAAAGTTCAGCGGACCATTGTTGCTGCATCAAGCATCTATATGGCAGCTAAACCACTTGAATTAAACACACAAATACATGCAAACACCAGCAGGAGCAAGCAAACGCATGTACACTCGAGTCGCAGATGTGTATATGCATTCACTCACACAGAAAAGACACACAGGCTTTGATGAAGCCAAACTAGACTACACGGGTGGGGGTGGTTGGCTGGTGTGCAGCTTATAAATAATTTGCTATTCGGGCGACTCTGCTTACCGCCGTCTGTCGGCGACTAAGAGGTCATCTGGGCCACTAGCAGGAAAGCAGATCAACATCACTCAACGTAAACCAAAACAGGATTAGAACTTTTTTTTGTGTGTCTGATTAGTTTATCTATTCATTATTACATATCCAGTTAAGACAAATTAACATGTGCATGGTGCACGTTTATAAGAAAGAGTAAGTTATGTTTTATGCTACATTTTGCTTTTGAAAATGTTTTCTTATCTTTTATCTTTGGTAGCTCTAGTATTATAAGACATAATTTTTAGACTTGATTATCAGTGGTTTGGTTTGGTCCCATTGTCAACAAACTTTTTCTGCATGGGAGAAACATGATCAGATGTCAAATATAGCACCTGTCAAAGTCAGAAAACAGAGGCTGGCTGTAGACACATAAAGCCATGTCCTTTGCACTGCCGCTGTTAGAGGGTAAGGGATTGTCTCTGGACACTGCACTGTATGTATCTCCCTGTCAGGTATAATTTGAACTGAACTGACAAGGTCTATAGTACAGTCTCTTCATTCACCTGTCCAGTTTAATGTGTCTTTGTGCTGTGTGTGTGTGTGTGTGTGCGTGTGTGTTCCTTGTGCAAGGTGAAACATTTCTGAGGGTTAAGAGATGCACACAACATATGCACATACACTGCACTCCCTACTCAACCTGTCTTGTTTGTGTTCCAGAACAGGACATCTTGAGAGGAGTTTCTGATGGACCTATCCTCTGTTTAAATCTTTCATGGACAGATGTCCACTGAGGTTTGCTGCACTGTGTCCTCAGGACATAGGCTGAAGCTAAACACTTTCTTACTGTAGGTGGTTACTGCTGTCTTACAATGCTTTCCCTTGTACGTCAGCCCCTTCTCGGCCCCAGAAGAATGCCCAGTAATGGAAGGGACTCGCACCTGAAAGGCCCAAGAGCAAATGCGAACTAACAGCAGAGGAAGTTAAGGTGACATGAAAGACCATTTGTCATTTCCAATAACAGGCCATGTAATGACCACAATGACCAGTGTTCCTTGTTTTGGGGCATGACTTATTTAGAGTTGTTGCTATGTGTCTCTGGCCCCAGAGAAAAGTTTCTTCTAAGGCACATGACAAGGGTATGTTTGACAAAGCATTATAAACACATTAACCTCTGTATTTGTTCATAGCTCTGTTACTGTTTGAACAGTAGTCCTCTGTCTTATGGTAAGCCCAGAAGAATAAACACAGAATTATTCACCTGTACAGTGTAATCCCATGGAATACAAAAGCCCTGCATTGAAGAAAGCTCTGACAGTACCTTGTTTAAAATATATTTTTGTTGAGTTGTGTGTTAACTTGGCACTATGGTAGTAAATGTTGACAGGTTTTTTTTTTTAAATCGTTTGTCCACCTCATTTACATATATGGATCACAAAGTACACCCTCAAAATGAGTGAAATACAAAATTCAAAAATAGTATTTTTTTTACTCCCTTGCAAACTTATTCTGTAACTACAATAATAATTTTTTTACATGATGTAAAACTGCTTGCATGCCTTAGTATTTTGTTAAATCTTGGTCTACTTTTGATAAGCACTATCTGAGAGCCTAAGAAAACTACTAGTTTATATAAGACACATCAAAGAGAAGTGCATTGGTCTGAGATATGTGATATATGATGTGAAACTTAGATGTCATGAGTCAACTTTTAAATTCATGAGCATGCCCTCGGGACTGTTTAAAAAATGTTAATGACATCTGCCTTGATGAAACATTTATAACAGACACTGATTTAAAAAAAAGAACAAAAATATAGACACAATTCTCATTTACTGTGTGGACAACTGCTTGGCAACCCAAGCCCAAATACTTATAAACACACACACACACACACTGAGACCCACACACACAATGCACACTCCTATTTCTCCAGGGTTAAAGCTTTGATGTGACGCTGTCTTAAGCCTGCCAAAGAGACTGCATCAGGGTCTCAGCCAAGACTCTTCACCTGCAGCTACAGACATCTTGTCAGGCCCCAAAGACGTGCGCATACACACACACACACACCTACACATACACATACACACACACACAAACAATCTGTCTCACACACATAAACACCAATTAAAGGCCTCTGCCTTAGATCTTCTATACTGTGTCAGTCCACTGATAAACTATTTAAAGCAATGTGTGTGTGAGAGACAACACTAATGAAAGAGTTAATGAAAGAAAAGAGAGAGAGGTTCAAATTAAACCACAGAACAAAAAACAGTTGAGAAGATGTTTTAGGTTGAATCACATAGTCTTTATGTGTTGCATTTTTTGAAGGTGATGGAGGGGTCATAGCCCAAGTGTGAAACACAGTGTTCTTAGTCTGCCTCAAGGATGCGCACATACTCTCACGCACACACACAATCTCCAACATTTTACATATCCAGTAGTCACCACCTGGTATGGTTTTTTGAATGTAGTCCCCTCTAAAGCAGACACACACGTACATCCATCCTATATGGGGTTCTACTGTATATCCCCTTTTCCAAGTGCATAGATCTGATATATATAGAGCAGTGTGTAGCCCTGAGGACAGGACCGGACAGTGAGAGCAACACAGCTCAGCATGTTTGCTGCAAATCCAATTATTACCCCCCACCTTTGAATTCAGGAGCGGATCCACAGAGTCCTAAAGCAATTATGAGACTTGGTGAAGGAAGGAGGGAGTCACACACAGAGAAAGAGCCAGAGAAAAAGAGATACATTGGCCAACAGGTTAACTCTGTATTGTTTTTGGTTCATGACATGCAGCTTGTTGTCACTGGTACTGGATTTGTGAGGTATTAAAATCATTAATATATTCCATTAGGCCAAAAAAACTGACAGCACTTTAAAGCCCCAAACTGTATTTGCGGTAGGGTAAGTAATATATACTCATGTTTGACTCTTTTTTGCTGTGGTTATGAACCTTTTTTTTTTAACTCAAGCAGAAACCCTAGTGACACTAGTCAATTTGAACTTCGTTACTTGACAACAATGTTGAAACGTGAAGAGAAAGTCTACTGAGGTAGGTCAAACTGTATGTTGTCACTAAATGCAACCAAAACTAAAAACTAAATTAATAAGCTTCAAACAGAGTTAATATACTACAGTTTAATGCAATTTAGTATGGCAGGTCTGCACCATATCTGCACCTTGTGATACCAAGGTACAATAGGAAAACAATGGTTTTGCAAGCGATGCGTTTCTAGCGATGCGTCTCTATGATCATCCCCATATGCACCAATTCTTAACATGGTCAATCTATTTTAGGAAAATTCTCCTCTTTGAAATACACAGAAAGTCTTTTATCTGAATCACACTAAATGTGCATTTAATTTTAATTGAGGTACAAATGTGGGTGATTAAAGTCAGAATGTTTCTTTGTTTGGGAGGATCTCCAGGTAACTATTTGCCTTAAGCTCTGCCTGTCTGTTACCTGACACTAGTGCTTTCATCAGAAAATGCTGCACAAGCATGCTAGGCTTACAATTCAGACCACATTACATTCTATTGAAGAGGTTAATTTCATGTGGCACATTGTGACTGATGATTTGTAAATGATTAAATTATACATTCAACTTTTATATACATAAAGCAACATGAACACACTAATTCAAAGATAAATCTTGTAAATTTTAAGGATTCAAATGTAATTCAATTGTCCAATTGCCATTCATTGACAGAAATGGAATATAACATGCATAACTTTGTTTTCATTAGTGTGTAATCATCTGAGTATAGCAATTGTTGTGTTTTCATTACCTCACAATGAGACGTTTTTATCTACAGACACCGCAGGTTGTGTTCGGTATGGGTCGCCATGTTGAACCGTGTTTCTACAGTAGCCCAGAATGAACACACTACCTCTGTATGTTAAAATCATTTTTAAATGTTAATCTTAATGCTTGGAAATCCGAACTTCAGTAATGTGATACACACAGGAACACATGAAAGTCAGAAGACATCCTTGCTGTCTTGGCATTGAACAAAATAAATATGAAGCTAGACTCAGTGCTGTCTGGGTGGGATTTTAAGGAACTGTCTTGATAAATTACCTAGACTAAGTACAAAACAATGCCATTGTTGATTTAGCAATGATTTGCTGTTAAGCCAAAGACAAAGCAGATACCTCCATATAGACAGTATTCCATGATCCCTATTCAAACGTGTAATACCACAGAGACATAAAAGACAATTATAGGTCTTACACAATCAAAACTAACAACGGCATCATATATTGCTTGTGCTGTATAATCCTGACAAGAAACCTTTTGATGATGATGAGACGATCATTGTTGTACAACCCTGAGATGCTTTGAAAGAGCTCCTAATGCCTCTAGTTAAAATATTTGACTTGGCACCCTTTCCTCTTTGTGACTCTCCTTGCAGTATTTGCATATCAGTTGGGTGGTGGTGAGAAAAGACAAAAAAGACAAAAAACAGAAGAGTATTTCAGAGAGATTGGCAGCACAGGTACATCAGATGATCAATCACACTGACAGAGCTGAAATACACAGAATGGAATGAAAATGCAACGGCCTGTTTTAGACTCCAGGTGTTTCTCTCCCTGATGTTTATCACTTCTGTTTAATCTGTCACTGCTTTTCTTTTCTTTGTTTTTCTCCTCTCCGTCTCTTGTACTCATTTTCTTTCTGCCCTTCACTGTATCTGCTATATGAGACAATACATTTGATACCCTTTCTTTAGCCAGCATTCAATGCCAAGTTGTGTGCAAGGACAGTTAAAAGTCTAAATCTAGGCTTTTTACGGCCTGTTATACCTTTGTTGAGGTATGAGAGGATTTTATATCTTAGAACCAATTATGTTTGGCCGATTAATCTCTTCCCTTCTTTCTCTTTTTATTTAGCAAGCAGATACAATCATCCTTTAATAACTATTTTAAGAAGAGCTCAAATTCCCTTAGCATGAAAGGACTTTTGGCAACCCTGTAGGAGCTTGTTACTGCATATATGTATGCAAAATGCTGAGTTAGGTGTGTGCCTGCTGAGTAAGCTGTAAGCTGCAGATGATTTGTTGAGTTGTCCTCTGACAAGGCCTAAGAGGCCTTAGGCATCACCTGATTGAACAAAAAAAGAGACATTAAAAGTAGCAAAGAGATCATTACTATAATACTAGTTAAAATAAAAATGTACTCAAGTATCGGGAGATTAGCTTTTCCAACAAAATCATAATTTCACAGACAAGCCAGCATTCTTTAATTTAAAAGTTTTTTTGCAGATGAGCAGACACGTTAAGCAATGTCCCTTTAAATTATACATACAGAGCACACAGTCCCTGTACCTTAAAACTGCTCATATTATTTGAAGAATTGCTCAACACACACTTTTAATTAAAAGAATGCATGCCAGTATTTTACAGTTCATCAACTAGCAGAGGTCTACTAGTCCCTGCCATACTAAATACTGGCCCCAGTATTTATTGAAATTATAAAAGTGTAATAACATGTAAGATCATCGGTGTGGCAAAAGGATTTATTTATTTTTCTTTCTTGTTTGCTTTAAAATGATCATGTCTTCTGGGGTAAACAGTTATGTAGTGTAACAATAGCATATAGAAATTAAAAAATGTGACATGACTGGATATTAATAGGAAGGCTATGATAATTTACAGTAATCGATTCCCGCAGACTGGACTTTTTTGCAACTTCTAAGTCACAAGTGAAGAAATACTTGCCAACACAAGCCTCCCTTCTCTGCATTACCGTACTGTTTACAACACAGGTCATTGCAAAGGCAGGGCCATGAATACCACTGACCACAGGGAGCACTGCCATTTATGTGTGTGCGTGTGAGTGTACAGGCTGATGGCTGGAAGCATCAAAAAGCTGTGAATGCACATACAGTACGTACATTTGTGCTTTAATTAATGTGTGTGTGTGTGTGTGTGAGAGAGAGAGTCTGCTGTGCTGGGCTGGCTGACTGCTGGGAGTCTCATAAAGCTCTCAGTTTGATGACCAACTGAGCAGTAAATTAATTAATCATCATTTTATGCCTCATCAAGCGCTTTGCCTGAACCTCGCCACGGGAGCCCGTCCCAATTAGCCAACAGTGGAGCCAATTGTTTTGTTTAGCTTAGGTATAAGGGAGAGACAAGGAGGTAAAGACAGAAAAAGAGAAAATAGAAAGCGCACAAAGGAGAAGACAGAGAGAGAGAGAGAGAGAGAGAGAGAGAGAGAGAGCAAACGAGTCAAGAGTGTTGGTTGTAAAGTCGGCACAATGGTAAAATAGCAGTTGGTGTATTTACGTGTGTGGATTCAGGTTCATGTATGTTCATCAGCTATTGTTTCCCCTTCTTTGTGCATGTGTTTGTGTGTGTGTAGGTGTGCATGAGAGTGTGTGTGAACAAGCGGGAGGGCAGAGGAGGATCTGACAAGCTAATAAATATGTCATCTGTCTGTGTCAAGAGACTGCAGGCCTGCAGACCTGTAAGTAAAAGAGACCCACTGGCCAAGACAGGTACAGAGAGAGAGAGAGAGAGAGAGAGAATGTGCTTCTACAGCAACATCCTCAGTGACCTGCCCCCTACAGCTACAGTAGTTTATTTAGAGCCGGGGCAGACACAGAAATGATGAGGCAGAGGGTATTACTGCACGTGCGTGCAGGTGTGGGGTTGTGTAGGAATGTGAGTGGAAGTGTGATGAATGTTTTCTAGTTTAGTGAAGATTAGGAAACAGGTTAAATTATTGCATGTAGATTTAATGTGATGATTGAAGTACGAGGTTGTTAATTGAAAATTAAAATGAAAAGCAAATTGGTGCAAGTAGCTACAGTGGATGGCAATTTTAAAGGCTTCTGACTTATTTATCATCACCATACAGTAAGATGATTCTAAAACAATAGTTAAATGGTTAAAAGTTGATTGTGTTTTTTATTTTTTCACTTGAAACAGCATTAGCTCCTCTTATCCAGTATCCCTTCAAACTGTATTAATTTTAGTAGCTTCTGGCTTATTTAGTTTCATCAAAAGTAAAGTTGTCTTTCTTTTTTCTGTCCCTGTTTGGTGATAATCCCTTCAAATTGACAACACAGAAGTGATTAGGTTAAGAAGAAATAACTGCCAAAATCATAAAATGTGCTTTCCTTAGGGCAGTGGCAACTATATTAGAGGGGAAAAAAGCAGGGATTACAGGTCGATTCAAGATGGTGGACAACAAGGACAGATGTCCCACAGTCTAGTGGGACCCAAAGCGGCCAATACCAGGTAATCAATTATATTTTCACTATACAAAAGTCGGAGACATTATGTAAAGTCTTGTCCTGAACCATAGGAATACCCCCAGCAAGCCTGCAAGATGACACCACATCATTTTATCAGGCCTCTGTGCAGGCTGGAACTACTGGTCCCAGTCTGATGTGAGGGAAGCGGCCTGTGTAAAAAAAGCCTGATTGTCACTACACATTTTAGTAATGGGTGACAGAGAGGCAGACAAGATGACATTGTGGCAGTGCAGCCAGGAGGAAGCCAGCAGCCACGCCAGGGGCAGGGACGGAGGGATGGATAAGCAGATGTTGTTCATCGCCCAGGGGTGGTGGGGGTTGAGTGTGTGTGGGCATGTGCATGTGTGTGTTTGAGGAGTCACAGGGTGGAGGTGGTACATGAGTGTTTATGGGTGAGCTTATATGTAACTGTGTGTTTGGGTGCATATGGAAAAGTGTCTGTGTGCATCAGCGAGTGAGTGTGCGTTGTGCTGTATGTGTCTGTGCACAAGTGTGTATTCCAGCATCCGCAAAGTGCTTGAGGGAGAGGCACCTACAAAAGGCATCTGGCAAGGAGAGCCAAAACAACAAAGGTAACCTTGCCTCTAGTGATGTACTCTGTGTTCAGCCACTGTAGTGGAGGAAAGTGTAATGTGCTGTGTGTGGACGTTTGTGTGAGTTTTCATGGCCAGGGCTAGAGTGTGTTTGTGTGCCTGTGAGTACAAAGTGTCTGTGTATCTGCAACTTTTAAAGTGATGCATGGATATAGATAAAGATGAAAGCCACTGAAGGTATTTCCCAGACATACTAAAGCATGGTATCCCTACATTATAATAAAAGCTAATTATTAAAACATATTCAAATAATCTACAATGAAAAAATGCTTTCTTAATTCTGAAAATATTGAAAATGTCTGTGTTCTTATTTTTTACAAGGAACAAAACCAACACAGGTCAGATGCATAACGAATTTGAAGATTGACAAGCAACTTTAAATGGCTGGTAATGATGCCATTATGGACAAAGTTAAAGTAAATACAGTCCTCATATCTGTGTATCACTTAGACCCCATATACACCTATACATGTTATCTGGATCATGGAAAACATGTACTATTACAAGATGGTTAATGCCTTGAGAGTGGAATGCAATCGAATCTCAGCCAGGTGTAAATGAAATCTGTACAGCGTAACCACATTCTTAAGAAATAAATCTGGCCAGTATCTTGAAAGGTCACCTAACTCCGCTTCTTCCTGCTAGTTTAAGCAAGACCTGCAAAAGCAAAAGTAGCACATCTAGCTAGAAAGTGTAAAAATGTGTATATTTGAATTTTGTGTCCTGTTTGTTTTGTTTGTTTTTTTGACCTGTTAAAAAACTGCAGATAAAAAAATTGCTTTAAGCTAACTCTGGTACAGTACATCAAATACCATGTACGTTTAACATTGTACATGGTCCCTTACAAATAAACGAAAAATTATACCTAACAAAACTGTTTAAGGGTATTCTATCACCTGTCCCTAGTGGTTGTCCTAAGTTAGCAATTAAAGCTCTCAAGAGGTGGGATCCACATTTGGAAGACCACATTCTGGAAATAACCTGCAGCTGTAATTGTTGCATGAAAGAACAGCCTCCAGTATGGGGCCACCACTGTATGCGAAATCAGACAGGTCGATTGTACAAGGGGACAAACTAATCTACAGCCTTTTCAAATGTACACCAAAATCTGATTGACTGTGCAGATTGTTTTCTATTATTTGATATATGTTATGCCTTTATGGTTTGTGACCTGTATTGATTTTAATACAAGTACAGCTCACTGGAAAGCAGGGAGTAGATTATGCTGGTGAAAGTAAGTAATTTAATTATTTCATTGACATGATGTTTGCAAGGCAGTGAGGATTGGTGCAGGACAGATGCATGACAGGTTTTTGTAAGGTACCCAAGTAGATGCACAATATTCACCATTTTTTCAATGGCTATGGCTGTAGGAGAGTCCCAGCAAGCCTGAGGTAAAGTCAGAGTAGATTAATGAATCTTTGACATTAGCAGTATTAAGATGCTCCTGCAGTGTGTGAATGTGTGTGAACATGCACACATTCTGTAGCTCAAGCGTAAGTGGGATATAGCTCTAAGCAGCTCTTACATATGATGGACCCACGTGTATTTGAAGAGTGAAGCATATTGGTCAATCAAAGATCTACCACCTGTGCAGTTTGGGGCCTCTGGGGTTATCGGGGAGGGACAGATGCTCTCTGAGGTTTTTGATAAATATCAGATAGATTTAAACTATAGTGCCCCTGTGAAAAGGATGATACACCATACACAAATGGAGAAAGAGTTGTGTCACATGACAAACTGGTATTTCCAGTAATGTAATGTGTTTACTTGTTCGTGCATTTCATGTTATGCATTCATGTTCATTGTCTTGAATTCAGATAGACACTATGACTTGTTTTGGGCATCAAATGAAAATCTTTATGTAAACAAAAAAACATTTTACTGATGTATGTAACCCCTTAATTAAAATATTAAATGTTAATGTTAAAATACCAGCCTCTACATGGAGCCAATTTCTTTCTCTATGATCATGAGTCACGACTAAGAGAACAAGATCAGGCATGTTGTTATCTTATGTATTACTGACAGAGCAGAACACTATACTTGTTTGTTAATGTCCTTTATTACGGCCTTAGTTTCTAGTAATGCCTTCAAATGTTTTTGGATGCTGATCACAGCAACTTCAGTATATGATGTGAAGTTTATGATCATCTCAAGTGCAGTTTAAAATGGCCCAATTAACTTCAGACTCCTTCTCATCAGACTTATTTTTCTCCATCATCATACTGTAAGTGAATTTTTGATTTCAGAGAGGTATAACCTGACCCTCATCAAAATCCTGAACATCACTGAAGTACTCCAGAAACAGATCTGCTGAAGATCACATGGCATTGAAAAATCATTTAAGAAATATGGTAAAAGAAAACGACACCTGACAGTTCACTAATTGGCCATTTCTGATTTCAAAGAGCCCCACTCGAGCTCGCCCCACTCATCTTCCCCTCGCAAAGATTCTGATTGACAGCCAGTTCAAGATGGAAGTGTGGGAACCGCTCCTCCTACATCCTTTTCATGTCTCTTTTATTGCCTTGAGAATTTTCCCCTGCCAGAGATAAATTTACTGTGGAAAAAAATGTATCTTTGCCATCTGAGCTTATCTTTCCATCAAATATCCTGCAGGAGAAGTGTTGGAGGTAGAGCGTGTTCAGGTGGGGAGGTTATCAAACTCTGGGTGTGAGGCAATGTTCGACACAGTCAAACTACCCTGATGCCCTGCGTAGTGATTTGTCAAAATGAATTGTGGTCAAGAATCTTATTAATAACTTTACAGGGGAAAAATAAGTCTCTCCTGTCTCTTGTCTGTACTTGTTTCTCTCATCACTCATCTGCTGTTCTTCTTCTGTGACTGGTGATTTAAAAGGTAGAATCAATGTGGAAAACTTTCACTTTGATTCACTGGGCTTCCTTTAAAAACAGTCTGTTCCTGTGTGTTTTACAGTACTTTAGTTGACTAAAATATGCAGTACTTTTGTCCATCAAATTTTCTGCATGTGTGTCTTTTTCTCGCTTTCTTCTCTTGCCAGGCCTCTGTGGTGGGTTTGAAATACATCTCAGTGAAATGCGTTGAATTCCCTCGCAGGCAAAAACCACCATCTCAGCTGCAGGGCTTTGATAAATCGCTGGCCAGGTGCTGCTCCAATTTGTCTTCATCATTAATTTTTACTGGGCTGTAACCTATCTGTCATTGAGCAGAACCCCTAAGCAGAGGTTTTGATGTGTTCATGTGCGTGTGCACTTGCTTAAACCTTCCATTAATTGAAAGGGCCTGAGGCGGTTGGAAGAAAAGTGAACTAGCAGCACCTTTTTTTTGTCTATTTTAGTTCTCTTTTGTGTGTATTTTGACTGTAAATCATAGAGGATGACATCTGTATAGTCATGACTCAATCACCTTAAGCCATATCACATCTGCACCATTGTGACACTTGATCATTACGGGAACTTTCCAGCATTGATTTGCTTAAAGAGAGTTGATGGCTCATCTTCATCACAAACCTGGGACAATGATCGTATTGTGCCTGTGCATGAGATGCTGGGATGTGCTGTCCTGCATGTGACAGTATATGCTGAACTTTTTGTGTGTATTTCAAACCTGACTTGCAAGATTTCTAGCCCTTGTTGGCAGGCACCACAACTTCAAGAGAAAGAGTTCTAACAATTTATTGAGTGATCCATTGCACAGTCAACTATGAATGTGTTTGCGGTGGGTGGAGGCATGCAGGTGTTATGAAGTGAATAAAGGTCATGTCGATTCAGGTGCTGATATAATACAGCATGATCTGAAATTGATGATATATGTGTGTCACACCATCAAGAGTTTAGGTGTGTGAATCTACGTTTGTGTATCATGTGAAAGATGTGGTTTGTGAGGAGGAAGAGGAGGAGATAGAGATGGAGAAGAACAAAGAACCATAATAAACAATTAGTGTTTCACGCGCACACACACACACACACACACACACACACTACTACTTAATGCATGCCTGCAGACACACTTCTGGGTAGCTAGGACTCTATGTTATCTGCCCCAGCCTGCAGATTCTTAGGAAAACCTAATTCCCTAGGTTTGCGTGTGTGTGTGTTAAGTAAAAGCAGAGAGGATTTAAACAGTGTCCTGCTCCATCTGCATTGGAAAGCACACGTGGTAGCAGACAGTGGATAAGCAGCTGAGAAAGAAAGAGACGGGTGTGGGGGGTGGGTTGGCACATGGGACACTGGGTAGATGCTCTCTCAGGCTGGATGATTTGTGTGTGAAGAAATGAAGAGCACAGACATCTTCCATGTGATGGCCCTACTCAGACAAATAATAACAGATATTCCTGAAATTGTCTTTTCTAAAGCAGACTTTTGCTGTAACTACTTGTTAATATTTTTTTTTATTTAAGGGCATGCTAGAGTAAAGGTTCCCCTGGTACTTTGCACTGCAGTTTACACACTTAAAATGCATGGTATTGTCAACAAAGCCTTGGTTTACTGTGAAAAACATACATATTTATCTTGGTCACGCACTGAGATGAAAAAGTGTAACAGTGGTTTCTATTTCTGAAAGGATATGCAGCACTGTTATCAGCTCCCTTTTAAATGTCTCCTTTATTACATTATGAAAAGTATGTTTCAAACCCAAAAGGGCTCCTCATCAGGTGCAATCGTATTGACAGTGACAGTCACATTCATATTTTGTAAGATGCAGATTTACTTGTATTATACTGTAAGGAGGATGCAAGTTGCTGGAACAGATTTTGTATGGGAATTAAATGACATACTACTGTATGCATCATACTGTTCATGAAGTCCACACATAACAAAACTATTACATTTATATATAATATTTTCAAGTTGGGACTGTAAACACTACAAGAAACTGGCTGAGGGGTTTAGACTAGAAGGGACCATATTTTCCATGTATGAGCAAGGTAAATCCAATGTTTTAAATTTTTTTAGCAATGTTGTGACCAATGCATCACAATAGTACATTAAAGCTAGAAGGGAATAATGTGCTCAGTTTGAACTTTGACCCGATTAACCATATTTCTGTGAATATATACTATAAATATTCAAAATGGAACACAGCACAGTGTGGTTTTATAATCAAAGCTGAATGCTGAAGACATACAGGAGTATCAATTATATATTGTACATTCAAACATTATCACAGAGCCAACATGGCAATATATGATGAATTTAAACAAAGGCGTTCTTCCACCATTATGTTAATCGACACTGACGGTTAATGAAGTTTTAATTTACACCTAATCAGATCTTGTAAGCCATGCCCAGTTGCCTTGGACTGTGCAGGGAGACAGGGGAACCGAAAGACTGGCTCCTCAGAGACCACCACTCCACTCTCATTAATGTTCAGAGGTCTCTGCTCCTCCTTGTTGGCACAGTACTCTTCAAATGTATGCTTTGAATAAGTCAGCGTGTAATTTCAATGTTATTTTTATGTCAGATGTTTTATGTCTTTGTTACATGGTTATCAAGAGATTGGCAGGCAAAATGGGAAAAATATATATATGGTAAACATGTAAGGCCATGAGCTTGATTTAAAGTCAGATGTTTGCATTGACTTGAATCTGGCTTGCGATATTTAATTCCTTGAGTGAGGTTTTTAGTACGAGTTAGTTGAATCCACCATCCTGTTAATAGCTTATTTGTGTGAGATCTGGGGACTGTGACTGGCCATCAAACATGTACAATGTTGTGGCTTTCACTACCTTGCTTGCCCGTCGCCAAATACTGTTAAATTGGAAGAGCTCCAAACCCCCATCCCATGTCAGATGGATCAGGGATATTATGTTTCACCTTAAGTTGGAAAAGATTAAATTCACCCTGAGAGGTAATAAGGACAGGGACTAGTAGAGGATATGTTTGCATAGTAGGTGAAGACTGGTAACTTAAACCATTGCTGTCTTTTTTTTTCTCTTCTTCTTTATCGCACTAGTTTCTCTGTTGTATTTTCCTTTCCTTTAGAGGATTTGGGACAATGGGGTGAGGGGGCTGAGGGGTTTAATGTGTACATAATGTGTAAACAGATTTTCAAAAAAAAAAAAAAATTGCATTGACACCAGATGGAATAACAATAATTTATAGCTCTTCTCTTTACTTTCCACACATTATTCTCCTGATGTTTGATAGTGGATGAAATCAGAAGACTGTAGAATATAGGAAAGGACCGCTGACTTAGATTGAAAAGACTCAAGTTTACAACTATATAAATGATTTTTGAGGACGGGTTTGCATGTTTAGCCAAATAGCTACAAATTGTACAACCTGAACATTCAACTACTCCCAAAGCTTACACGTTTTACATTGAGGTGGAATGTCAAGTTATTTCTGGCAATTGTTCCTTTCTCCCTATAAATTATACACATTTGATCATTAATATGGGTACAAATCACCATTATATCATTACTCATGATCACAATGTTCTATTTGAAAATATGAATAAAATAAAAAAATTTAAAATCAGTGGCATCAGTGTGTTCCATAAAAAGTTTGGAACATACAGTGTATTTTGGTATATTTTCACACACTTTCTGTCATTATGTTATTTAAAATGCACTGTGTAATTAGTGAAATAGTCATATTCTGCTCTCACAATATTGGGTTGGTTAAAACTGATGAGGAAAAATGCTGGAGAGAGATTTTTTTGACAAGAAACTCAAAAAATACTAAATTCAGTCACGATAACCTACCTGAAACTGACAGGTTTCTCTTATCTATTTTTCCCAGTGCTAATAGTGTACAAGACAGTCTGTTCCTGAGTGTTATGGACTCTTCAAAATAACTTGTCAGCTGTAGGAAGACTGCTAACTGTGTGTCAAATGATCCATATCCCAAGCCTTTAAATGCTTTCACATCTTTGAAGTGAATATCTTTATTTATATATATACACTGTTTATAACTTCTAAAGCTTTGGTGAGACACATGGTGAAGAAAGAAATTTTTTTTTCTACCATGTGCAATATTTACCACTGCACAAGCCCGCCTGAAACAAGTGGGTGTGTGGTGTTAGAGGACACTTTTTTTATCTTCTTAATCTTTTGCTCTTACACAAACACACACACACACACACACACACACGCACACAGTTACTCACCCATATCCCACACATTAATTATCACACCTAGATCGACTTCTATGAACATTACCGCTGACACCTCATTTGCTGAGAAAAATAAATATTGGCCTGTTGAAGAGGTTTCTTCCCCGTCAACGAATAAGTGAACCTGAGTTTGAGTTGTTTTCATTTGGCACAGTGAACACTTATAAGTGTGGTACTATCAACTAGGCAGCAAAAATAACAAAGATGGGCTAAAAAGATTGAAGTCAGGTGAAGGCATTTCACTTGAGGTTGCACTGACATGCTTTTAATTAAAGCTTTCCCACGCATCTCTTTTCCAAATAACTGTGAGGCAAAATGAATCATTATGTGTGTGTGTGTGTGTGTGTGTATAAATGTGTAAATGTTGGACTGAAACTCAAAAAAGACAATATTTGTCAGAGTGATAGTAATGCAGAGTTTTTTATACAACTAGGCAAGGAGAGAGTATTATTATTGTAAGTATTAATGTTTTTAAAATGCTAAAACCACACCAAGTTGGAAAAATACCAAAATACATTTTGCATGGCTGAGTGAATTGTTTAATAATAATAAAATGAATTGCACTCAAAATTTTATTTATTTATCCCATATTTTAAAACGTTATCCTTTGCAATTTCTTCATGGTGAGGGTGGATCTAGAGCTTTAGACCACATCAGAGGGTTTTTACACAAATGTATTCACACTTCCTGGCAAGGAAGGCTAAGTGACGTATTTGAATGGCAAAGTAGGGTGGCAAAGTCTGAATGTCGAATGTTGAAAGCCTAACCTTTAAAGAGTCATATGCAGGAGGAAAGTATTATGTTGTGAATATTGCTTTGGTAAAATAAAAGTACATTAGTGTTGTGGAAAATGATTTGAAAATAGAAATACTCTCCTCCGTAATTGTGCATTCTGACCTATAAAACAACCCCTTCCCTCATCCCAGTCACCTTTACTTGAATAACAGTATGTATGCTTCCTTGATATTCAATCTGCTCTGTGGGCTCTCTTGCTGATTTTTGGTCTTCTCTCAGATGTGATTCAGTGGATCATATAAGTCATGCTCCTCATAGGCCAAATGTCCTAACTGCATACTTTCTCATGAGAGGGAGAACTCAATCTGTGTGTAGTGTGAAATCTACGATATGTCTTAGCAGCCCCATCAGCTGTGCCGTTCATTCACATACTGTATTGTTGACTCAAAATAAAGATGGTTTGGTTTCACTCTTCGTAAGGAGATGACGAGAGCGGCTAGATCAGATTCCAGTTAAGATGTCAACTGCAAAGTGTATTCTCCAAGGAATGACACGTTGGTGATCTTTGAGGTGTGCATTGGTGGAGAAGATGTGTTATCAAATGAAACAGAGTATCATTTAGTATCAGATATGGACTGGGAAAATCTATAGCCTACCAGTGTGGTTGACCTTTGTTTTGCAACCAGCAACTTTATCCATCGAGAGAGTGCCTGCTATTCTTAAATGTATCTGGTTGCTGCACAGCTGCATGTCAATCAGCAATTAGCCTGGGATTTGATCAAGTTTAGTATATTTCGGCTTAGTGATACAGAGTCAACACAGACACATGGTCATGAGCAGTTTTCATGAGCGAGTCAAAATGTTTATACAGAGCTTGTTCTTGCTGGTGTTGCAGGCATAGTAGATTGTGCAACAATGATGCATTGTTTGGTTACTTAACTGCTACATTTAAATGTTGTTGAATGTAAAATTGCTTAAGAAAATGAAGAACTATGCAGTCTTTCTTTAAAAATAACTATGACAAAACCTTCTAAACCTTGCTATTTTTCCAACATCCCCTTGTCTGTGTAATAATATTTCTGAGGATAATATTTAAGCCAATGTAAACAGTCCATCACCAAGAAATGAGACAATGTTAAGAGGTAGGATGAGGGGTTTCAGCTTTCAGTCCTTTAGCAGTCTAACTCACC
Source organism: Morone saxatilis (assembly GCF_004916995.1). Classification (NCBI taxonomy): domain Eukaryota; kingdom Metazoa; phylum Chordata; class Actinopteri; family Moronidae; genus Morone; species Morone saxatilis. The sequence continues at coordinate 9,868,215 of NW_023339807.1, read as the reverse complement.
AGAATTATAAAAATGCTGCTCTATGGTTAGTCCGACATATTAAAAGCAAAGCAAAGGATTAAACATTTGATAATAAACAGAGCTTTAGAGCAGTTGAGTGAGGCATCTCTCTCTCCCTCTCCCTCTCCCTCTCCCGACTTCTGCTCATTCAAACAGAAGTAACAGCAACTGCCAGCAACACATTTTGACATCTGCTGTTGGTGGCAGTATTTCATGACAAACATCCACACTGCCTGTCTACATCCACATTTGACACGAATGTGTCGCCGTCATCACCGCTTCCACAAAGCAGTTACAGGCTGGTAAGCTGCATATCCTATTTTTGACCACAGCCGATAATTCTTGCAAAAACCAGAGAGTCAATATTTTATCACAGGGGTACAGCAAACACATGCAGATGCATTGTTGGTATGTTTTCCTCTTAAATATTGATTCCTAAGCCACTCTACAGCCATCTGGTCTGTGGAGTATATTCTGCATAAAACACACTCACTCACACACGCACTCGCGTACACACAGGTGCACGCAGACATGCACACAAATGTGTTCTTTCTTTCTCACACACACATACACATTGACATATAAAGATAAGCACACACATAAATATGCACAGACACATGAACATGAATCTTTTTCGCCAGCATGCACACAAAGAAACACAAGGACACACACTTGTCTGACACACGTCCTTGCTCAGAGGGAAGGAGCTTTCTTTCCAAAAATGAGTAACAAAACACATGAAACAAAGTCCAATTTGTTTTGTCCTGCATTTAAAATGTCATTTCACTTGTCCACTCTAAACCACTGTAAACCACAGCCATGTTGCCTGCACCAATTGTCTTGTTCCACTTATTTCCCTCTTTGTCTATATGTCACCACTAAACTGTCTTTGGGCAGCTTCAAGCCGCCGATGTTGCTGCAGCACCTCCTTCCTCCTATACAAGGACTTTTTTTTTCGTCAGCGTAATTGTATTAGAATGCACCTCCAATCCTCTGTAACAGAAAGATGTAAGCCGCTTCGCTTGCTTGTGGAGGGATCAACAGTCTCTCCTTTAAAAGCCTTGCAAAGCTGCGTGTGTGTACATATACATGTACATGCACAGTTGCATGTGCACAGAGTGTGCACTCGTCAACACACATTCCTTCACCCCAAACACACACACACACGTACAATCACAGAGTATAAGCAGAACCACCTCTGTGTAGTGTGATTAGGTATAGCTGTTGCTGAATTGTGCTGAGCACAGCCAGGGCATCGCAGAGGATTGGTTTGCCCTGTCTCCACAGAGTAAAAGAGAGAGAGAGAACACACACAGACACACACACCCACCCACACACACGCACTCACAGAGCCTGTCTGTCTGCACCTTGTCTTTAGCCAGTCGCCAGGAAGCAGCTGGCCTGAATATCTGAGTGCCTTTAATGAATTGAAATCTTTTGGGTGCTAGGATTCAGTGATTAAATGCAATAAGACTAATATTCCTGGGTGGGTTGGGAGTCGAAAGAGGATTGTCCTTTGAGAGAGAGAGAAAGGAAGACAGAGAAGAGTCTGCTTGGCAAAGTGCAATCTCCCTGTTCTCCTCGCCCTCCCCACCCCATCTCTTGGGGAATAACCCTATTTGGGGCAGAGAAGGAGTATATATCGGAGGATTCAAAGAGGGAGAGGAGGGAGGGGAAGACGTTTGCCGCTGTGTGATGGAGGTAGGGGGGCAGTTGTGACTACAGCTTGAAGATTATGTTTCATTTAGATTGTGATGGAGACACACTGAGGAACTTTGGGTTTGACCTTCCAAAAGTTTTACCTTAAACAATAGCAAAAGAAATATTGCTCTAGTCAGCTCTGAATTGCCTTGCTGTTGAAAGCTGCTATACAAAATAAACTTGCCTTTCCTTGCCTTACCTTATGCCTTAGTCATGTTCAAATATCACCATGCCTCTCATCTGGAGTGCACAAAGGTAAGTGTAAGTGTGGAAGCTTGGAGGGAAAGTTTGAACTTCTGGTTTAATATGGGAAAGGAAGTGGTGGGTTGTTGGAAAAGACACATTGCAGTCTACACCCTCCTAATAAACAGCAATATTCCTTTTTTTTTCAAGCATTGTTTTTTCATTGACATTAACAGTATTCAACATTGAAAAATACAACTATTTGCAGACATTTGATTATTAAGTAGCTCTGTGTCCCAGTTTCTGCACCTCACCATGCACATCTAGTGTCAATGTTCAATGCCATTTTGGGAGTATTGTGGTCTTGTTGTACAGTAAAGCGGAAAGGGCATAGAGGTTACGGTGGTGGATGGGCATGTAGCACCTCAGACTTTCATGCAGTAGACCAGATTTTTCCTCCCATGACAGTGTTTCTATTTATTGTGGGTTAACAAAAGCTAGATTTCCGTTCATGTTTTTATGAACCCTAAAGGTTTTTATTTTGTTACCCAATTGTAATCAGGCGTTTTAGTCACCTAAACCTTACAAAACTGTAATAGTTGATGATCTTTAAAAACCAAAACAATCTTTCTCTTAATTTAACCATAACATCATTGTCATGTGTGGACATGCAGGAATTTTAAAATCGCTGGCACTGGATGTAAAGAAACCATTGTGTCTTGCATTCGGGTTGTTCTCAAAACATCTTATCTAAAAATTTCAAAATGGACTCACATGGAACTTCAATCTTCACATTTAAAAAAATGCATCCTACTTGGACTTGTTATCCAGGTCATATCTTGCAGTCAAAGTAACTGGATTTGATCTTCATGTTTTTTTCACAACTCATCCAAGAGGCTTCTGCAGCTGCCTTCGATTTATTACATCTAGATGCAATTAGAAGTGGTGCAACATTTAAAAAGTATTTCTAAAATTAACATTCTGGCAGATAATATATAGTGCCTCCAACCGTTCCTCCAGGCATGTCTTCTAGTTAGTTTTCATTAAAATAGCATCTTGGGCCACAGTTTTTCTTCGATACATTTACATTTAATGCTGTTTGATTTGAGCGCTATCCCATTACTCAGTCAAAGTAGCTTAGGTTGAAAGCTGTAGAATCAAGTGAAAAGTCATGACACTAAAGTGTACGCTTAAAGCAAAGCTTCATTTAATTAGCCGACAAGTCTGACAGATACTATTTAACATGAATCACTTCCCTGATATGTCTCGCAGAGTACGTGATGGGAAAAAAGGTCCTGTGCAGACATGTTGAGCTCATTTATAAAACACTCCAGACAGACAGGAGGAGAAAACGTGGTTTTCTCATGTCTGCCTCATCCACTTGTTGGACTCACTGATCTTGAAAGCTGACAGTTCGCAATTCAGGATGGAGGTTTAACTGAGTGTTAACTGCACTTAGACGCACATCACAGTGCAGAGAAACAGTCATGTACTATGGATATCCACAACACATGGAAACACCAACACCTTCAAACACACATGCAGTAATATTTCCCAAATGGAAAAAGGTGAACCATATGTAGTCACTTGTGAGTAAATCACATCCACAGTTTTGAATAAATCATGCAAAATAGCTCCAATACAAATAAAATAAATGGTGAAGGTTTTAGCATTATGCAAGATTTTCAGTATGTTGCAGGATGTAATGCCTTTCTTTCAATTCTGTTTACATGTTTGATATATTCTACATTAAAATTGTATATTTTAATGGTTACTTATTTATGTACTGTGGCACGAGAAGCACATCACTCAAACCAAATGGTTTAAGTTCATGATTCACTGGATTGAACTTCTGTCACTTTGTTCTTATCTCTTCCTTTATTTTTAGTCAGCCTAAACAAATTTGTAGTTTAACACTATATTATTATTCTTGATGAGCTGTAGTGTCCACAATCTTGACTAGGTCTAATACTATCATGACAGAATGTCCTGGCTGTCTTCGTCAGTATGTGTATGTGAATGTTTCTCTAACTAGGAAATATCTGATTCTAAAAATGAGTATCCTTTTTTTTATAATTGTCTTTCTTTCCATTTTTAAACACATTCAAAGCACATATAACTTCTTGTTGTTTGGCTTTTTGGTGATATTCAAACACCTGCTCAGAACTTGTGATTTACTGAAATGTGAAAAGAGCATTGTAGTATATTTAATGCTAATGATGGATGATGCTGATTGTGTGTAATAACATGTGGTATTGTTTTTGTTGTAAAGTTGCATACGTATCTTAGACAGATGAACGCAAACAAGCACATTGTATTTATTTTGCACCTCACCTTTCACATCCACCTCCACCACCATCCAGTTTTCACGGCCGCCTCCGACACGGGCTCGCAGTTTTCCCCTGATTTACAGCCCAAAGGTGCAGTCCACTACTCTGAAGTGTTTACTCACCACAGGCATTAAACATAACTGTCAATTAGGAGTGGAAGTCAGGGCTCCTAATGGCCTTGTTTAGAATGTCGTGTGGACAAGCATTAGCGTCTCTCAGTCTGAGAGTGTGTGTGTGCGTGTGTGTAGGCAGTGAGGATCAGTATGTATGTGTATCTTTGTGTATGTGTGCACGAGTGTGTCAAAATCCTGCACAGCTTACTCCCCTTGATCATTCAGAGAAGTGAACATTTCACCTGACACCTTTACGAGAGGACAGGACCCCGGACTCGTTTTTAAAGTCCCCTGTCCACTTTGATGTGCGTTATTAAACACACCTGTACCTGATTTGTGCTCTGCTCTCTTTCGTCTCTCACTCTCCCCTGAATATTAGTGCTACTTATGGTTAAGTCTGAACATCAGCGGTATTTATGGTTAGGTCTTAATAGGTGGCTTTATCGTGAAAGATATGAGTGTCAGAGAGGGTGGACTTAAAGAAAGGTTCAATCAAAGGGTAAACGTGTTTTTTTATAATGTTTTGCTCACATTAATTACCTCTTTATCTCATAAAGGACTCCAAATAAGCTCCAAACAATAATTGGACTTGTTACTGCTGTTGCTAGTTTACACATATTAAAGGTAGGTTCACACATTTGAATTTAAACTGGATAAGAGAAATTTCTGGTGGTTCTTGTGCCAGACATATTCAGTGTTCTTTTACATTTTTTTCTCAATGGATTGTCCATGTAGATACTCAATTAAAGAAAGAGCTAATTATTCTAACTTGTGTCTAGCCAGGAGAGGCATGAGTGGAAGTCTGTTCATACAGATTGTCAAACAATATGCAAGTTGAATTTCAGTGTCATTTTTCTCTTAAAGTCTTGGTATCTGTATAGCTAATTCATCCATTCCTACAGGTCTGATTTAACATCCCACTCCATTAACTGCTACAGTTACCGTCTGTGAAACATAATAAACTCTCTATTGCAATAGTAAAACTTTAGCTGCATTAACTTCCTGTTGGGGCGGCACACAGGTGTGCGTCAGAGATTAATGTCTGAAGCATTTTGGAGGAGAAAGGGTTGATGGGAGGATAACGGATACAAAGAGCTCATGAATTATCTGCATATACGAGCTGCTTATTTGATCAATGATAAGGGGGAATGAGTCCACTTGCTCTCCAGTCTACGCTCACATGAAGCCTATGAGCCCTGCGATATCATCAATTTAGCTTTCAATGACAACTAGTCCTTAGCATGGATGAACACACCCTCTTTGGTAAACTATATGATAGGATTATGACTATTTGATATGCGATGCATGGAATTAAATAATATCTAGATAAGTTTAAATTGTTCCCTCGCTGTAAAGCATAGGTTTAACTAAGGTCTCATACTATACAGTAGACTTGGCAATACAGTAAATTGTCTGTTTTGCCCTTGAGGATCAATATCTATAGACTGTCAAGGGCGCCCTGGTTTCTTCTGCTAATAGGTTAACAAATCTGAAGCAAAGAGCATGTTCTTCAAAAGGGACGGAAATGCCTCTGTACAATTGTGACTAATTGTGGCATAAATTCACAATCATTTCATAACGGGCTTCACAGCTTGAGGTTTGTCATGTGCAATGGACACCTTGCTCCCATTTTCACCCGCCATTGCTCTCAATCAAACAGAGGGGAGGGGTGGAAGTTTCTTTTCATGTGTTCAAAGGCGACCGGTTGCTGAGCAATTTTTTTTAAACAGAAACAATAACTCTTTTTATTGAGAACAAATGTTGACATTTGGTGGGTGCAGCAGCGGGTGAGAGAAAGGGAGGGAGAGAGAGGCAGGGCCCCTGTGTGCTTTGGAGAGCGCCTCTGGTGCTATTTGACAACAGTGCTGAGTCCTCGGGGGAGCCCACCTGAGAATAAAGCATGCATTTCAATAAATCAACTGCTAATGAAAACGTTTGGGCTGAAGAAGAAGAAGCTGGCCAGAGGCTATAGTGTGCATGACTGCCATATAGGTGGCTGCCAGTGAAGCAAAGTTAAATAGAAAGGTGGGTAAAATATGTCAGCGGTGATCAAAAGGAGAACAACACCCAATTTAAACAGAAATCCATAATAGATTCAAAAAATAGTCTTTGAATGTTATCTTTTCACTGAATTTCTGACAGGGTGACACTATTCACTGCAAAGTACACCATGAATTTATGTCACAAAGACTTCTGTCAGCCTAAAAGGTGGGTTAACAGAGTTTAGGTGGGTTTACCCTCCACTGCATCCCTGGTGGCAGCCAAATATTACTTCCTTGGATGAGGCGGGAAGTAGGGGGGGCGGCAAGGTGAAAGGGAGTCCCTTGAGATTTGGACAACACTCAAGCTCAAATTCAACTGGAAAATGAAGGATTAGCTTTTAGTCTGGCTGGGAGCAATGACGGAGGCCTCCTCTTGGAGGATGGGAATATTATATATTTGATCTTTGAGTATTTCACAAGAAGACCACAAAATGGGTAAGAAAAAAAAGAAAATATTGGAATTAAAATGATCAATGATAAAAATGAATAAAGTCAATGCTAAATGGTATGTAAAAAATATGTAATAATAATAATAATAACAATAATAATAATAATAATACATTTCCTTAGACCTAAGCTTTTTCTATAAATTGTTTAATTAGCTGTGTCCTAAAGCCGCTGTAATAACCAAGCCATGATGAAAAGCAGAGGAAAGCCTGTCCGATTAGGGCCCATCACACAGCCCATTGGAGCTGGCAGATGCTTAGATAGACTTTTATGGATTGCTCAATGCCGTGCCGTAATGAAGCAGGCAGGGCTGACCCATCCTGAACCAGGCTAAAAAGCTCCAGGGATGGGCCCCGCTGGGAGCCCATAATGCCCGATGCGTCCCACGGCTGTATTAATCACACTGAAAAATAAATGTGTGGCAGGGCGAGAGAAGAGGGGAAAAGGGGAGAAAAATGAAATAAGTACGTCGTTTATCCCAATCAAGGTCGTGAATATGTGGCCGAGGGAGATTCCCTGACCAGAATGAGGCCCTAAAAGAAAATGATGGTCCATTTAGACAGAATGGATTGTGCAATCTGTGAAAACTCATAATGTTTATGAAAAGCGAGATTCATCAAACATTTCCCATCTGCGTTTGACTGACAAAATAAAAGAACAATGAGCAGAGTGAATAAAAAATGGCCCAGTGTTATATACAGGTCTGATATAAATAAAAGAATGACTCCCCAAGATTGATGTAATAGTTGGGAAAACAGTTTAATATTTTCTCCTTTGAATAATGAATATCATACCCCGCCAGTACATCAATACCAGCGTGTTTTATTTTATTTACATTCAAAGATATAAATTAGTAAAAGTTCTCCTGATAACAAGATTGTGTAGCTTTTTCCCAAATGCGTCTCAAATAAAAACCGTCCATAATATATATATATATTTACAAAACAAACAGACGATGTCAGTTTCCCATTTTTGCAATACAACTTGCATAAATTATAGGCATCATTTCGCCATCATTTAAAAAAATAAATATCAAATGTAGGCTATTCCACTTTGAAGTCCTCAAGTTCACTTCAGCTCCGTCCGCTTTGCGTCCGGAGACGCCTCCTTTTACAAATACGGTTTCATAGAAAGGCCAAATTATGTTTTCCACACGTAAATATCTACTAAAATAATATACCGTGGCAAATAAGCAAACTATAGGAACCTGAGAAATAACATGTAAATCACATATAATGGGAGATCTTTTTCAAACCAGCATATGAAATTATTATCCACAATGCATCAAAAACAAAACAGCTGAAATGATACAACAGTAATAATCTGACAAACATATGTGCTGTGAGAGAGAGTCTCAGCCTGTGTGGAGCTGAGGAGGCGGTAGCAGCTTTCATTCCTACTATATGGTGGCACTAGATCCGGTTTGGAGTAAAGGTTATGGGGGTTAAAACATGGGGCTAAAAGGTGGTGGCCTTAACTCGCTTTATACTCAAAGCAATTGTGACACCTACCTGCAGACCATGGAAATAAAAAAAATCCCACACGATCAAATGATCAAACTCCCTCCACAAACCCAGAAAGCACAAAGTCTACCCAAAACAGCTCCACTGCGAGTGCTTATTAAAATCCCCACTGCCTAATTACCGCTAATAAAAAAGCAACAAAACGACTACAGACTACCGAGCGGCGTGTAGGCAAAGCTTTGGATGTGAGCGAGGAGAGCGCCACAACCACCTCAGTGACATTTGAAGATGTGAAGTTGCGCGATGAGTGCACAGAGCAAACTAACTGATTTGTTTGCTTTTGGCTGACCCTGTGTGATTTTAATTATCCCGAGCTGGAAGATAAGGTTTTGGGAGGCCCACTGTGTGTGTGTGTCTGTGTGCGTAAATGCGCATGGAGAGGCCTGACTTTAAATGGGTTTATATGGATGTCTCTATCTGTAGGTGTACTCTAGCACGTTTGTTTGTAATAGGTTTTTCTTATTACATACCTACTGGTTCCTAATGCGAGATTGTTGCAAATGAAAGTCCCCATCGCCTCGTGCGTAATGATGCAATGTCAGAGAGACCAAAATGTGCATATTGTTAAACCATGGAGAACAATTATAAATTGATTATTTCAGAAAATGCACTGCGCTGAAAACGAATTATAGGCCATAGTACAGGTTCATTTACTCAGACGGCGCTGTAAAATCTATAATAAGTCATTTAGTCTCATATTTAGTCCCAAAATCGTATTCATCTTAAAGCAAGTGGAAATCTGCCAGTGGTGCCACTTGTTTCTCATGCAAACTCGCTTGATAAGAGTCGTATTTTTTTTATTTTACTTTTTTTTATATAAGGCAACAAACCTGCCAGACCATACCATAGTGTGACTGCAATGACAAGTGACACAAAGAAAAACCAGTTGATTTGCATTGGAAACAAGTGAGCTCATTTTCCTTCCACCGTGGTGCGATTTCCCTCCCCCGTGAAAGAAGAACACAACCTCAAGACTCAACACCAGATTAAATCGCCTTCTACAGCGCGCCGCGTCAGGTTATTACGTACCTTTCTTTGCTTCTAAATTTGCGGATCTGAAATGCTGTTGCTGCTGCTGCTGCTCGACAACAACAATCTGGTTTGGGTTATTTTTAACGAGGGGGGAGTCTGGCCTGTGTTTAGGGTTTGTGCTCGCCTCCAGAGCCTGGTGAGAGGAGCTGAGACCCTCGTTTGCAACGGCGGCGGCGGCGGCAGCGGCGGCGGCAGCAGCCAGACTCACTCCAGATGAATTAGTGTACCGCAGGATCCCTTGGCCCTGCAGGGGGCTGAAGTTGCCATAGTTTGTGTAATTGCTATAAAAGGGAGAAGTGTAATAAATAGGTCTTCCAAGGATGGAGGGGGCCGAGTAGAGGGAGGGGGAACTGGCAGCCGGGGAGGTGGTAGAAGGCGTGGGGGGAGTAAGGAGGCCACCGCTGGAGGAGGGGCAGTTTGGTTGCCCAGGCTGCCCCAGTTGCTGTTGCTGATGTTGCTGCTTTTGGTCCGAGGTAGCAATCTCCGCCAGCGACCACAATTTGGGCTTGACTGTGGGGTTCTGAGGCGGCCCCGATGAGGGTCTGCTGTCAAGGCATGAGGACGATTTATTGGTATTGATATTGTTGCTATTGACGAGGCTCCGGGCCAAATCCTCGCGCTGGCTGTGGAGATGGTGGAGGTGTTGGAGGTGGTGGTGGTGGTGGTTGTGGTGGTGATGGCTGAGAACCGGAGCCTCTACTCCCGTGAGAGGCGACGACGTGACGGGCTTGGGCGAGAGCTGAGCCCGCGGGTCGTGGTTCTGGTCGTCGTCGTCCTCGTCGCATTTGTCGCCGGCCCGGTCGGAGCCCAGCTCTCCCACACGACAGCTGACCTTCTCCCCGTCAGACTCTGCCGAGCAGGAGTGGTCCGTCAGGGTGTCAACGTGCAAGCTGATACCTAAGAGAAAAAGGAGAAAATTGTTACATAAATAAAACATATAGTTACAGGAAGCAAGAAATAAAACTATCCAAATATAAAGAAAGAAGAAAATGAAACTGTAAAAAAAAGTGGACACATATATCAAATTAAATATTAATTACCAGTAACCTAATATTCTAATATAGAAACGAAGACATAAGATACTTTCTAAATAACACTACCTAAAAACTTTGTTAAAGTCAGAAAGTATTAGACACAGTATATTATTATAGTATTCAAAGCAATCACTCATGCTTTAGCCTACAACCAACCAGCCTTGAATAAGTAATATATTATATTTGTATCAGCTCAATGGGCCACAATTAAAAGTTATTTCTTCAGGATAACAATAATGATTTCCCCCTTGATAAAAAAAGAATAAGTCATCAAGAGAATAACATTATCAGTAAAATTTTATTGAGGCCACTCATGGGGATTAAGTTGCCAGTGACCTGCCTGCCATTAATCACGTCGAAGAAAATAAAATGTCCACCTTAACAGGTCATTTAGTTTTTAGTCTCAGAACCTCCTTTTCATTAATAAAATAAAATAATACAAATTAACATGGTTAATAAAAGCAGATCTCTTGCATAAAGACGTCTGTTTCATGATCATCCAATATTTTTATTTTTATTTTTAACTAAAAATATTATTGCCATAAATAACTTGAGCAGTAAATAAAAGATGCATCCACCCCCCTCCCTTCCGACTCACCCCGGTGCTACCCTGAATTGTTAAATGGATCATTGGCTCGGTCGCCACATTATACCCCACCTTCGTCCTCCGCTGAAGCCTCGCTGTTATCCAGGGTTTTCTCAGAGCGCTCCACCTCCTTCCTCTCCCCGTCCCCGTCCTCCTCGTCCTCGTCTTCGCTCTTATTCCTGGGCGCCCAGGTCATCTTGTTCTCCTTCTTGAGCCTCCGCCTGGCGTTGGCGAACCATGTGGAGACCTGCGTCAGGGTCATCTTAGTGATAATGGCCAGCATGATCTTCTCCCCTTTCGTCGGGTAGGGGTTCTTCCTGTGCTCCTGCAGCCAGGCCTTCAGGGTGGCCGTGGCGTCCCTGGTGGCGTTTTTGCGGTAAGCCGGGTCGTTGAGTTGGTAGGGGTACCCCGGACTCCCGTATGGGTGGTAACTCAATGCCCCGGCCATGCCCGTCGTGTGCGCGTCATATGGAGAGCTCTGGAGGAAAAGTTGGAGAAAAAAAAGTCATGACTCTGCGATGTGTTTTCTAGCGCTGAGTTTGGAAACGGTGTTTAAAAAAAAAAAGTGACAATGTTAATGTGCCTTGTGAGTAATTTACAAAACAACTTCATATAGTTTAAATGCACTTTAAAACGCACACGTTTACAATTACATGAGGCTCCCAGTTGTTTCAGAAACTTGTCGGAACAAGTGGAAAAGGGTGGCAGACTGGATCCGGATTTTTTGAAAATCATTTAAATATCCTGGGCTTGATTAACAGCGTGCGGTCTATTGTTAAAAATACAAATGCATACTTATATGATTTCATTTTTATTTTTTGTCGCTTTTATCATTTGTCAACCACACTCTTTAATTTGTTTTTTTTTGTTTGTTTTTTAAATCACTGTAATTCCAAGCAGGGGTGAACAGACTGCATTAAAGCAGGCCGCAGAAAGGCATGGACTAATGGTTAACTAATGGTTAAGATCATTATCGGATTAACTAATAACAGGGCTCCTGTTAATAAGCCGTAAAGACAATAAAAAGGAAATTTCAATTTTCTGTAATCACCTATTAACTTCCTCATTTTCTTTCAGTGGCTGCTTTTTGTTTTGTTGTGGCAGCCCCAATGTGTTAACATATCTTCTCCTTGCAGCATTACAAATCCCATTAGCAAATCACTTGATATGCACCTTTCCTAAAACGCTTGAAGTGCCCTGTGACATTAGCATTGCGAGTCATGCTTTTCATGTTAGAATTCCGTTTATTCAACTCAGAATAAAAGTCAGCGACTTCATCCCCGGTGATTTTAATGACTGCTGAAGAAGAAAGAGTTATGGCTTGTGTTATATTAATTTTCTATGACACATAAATTAACTGCTTTGTAGGCTAAAGGCTCAAATAAAAATCTTAGTTGGTGTTCTGTTTTACACAATTAGCTGCGCAGTGAGTGTTAAGAGTTCGTCAAGCCATTACAATGCGCAGCTCACGCTTAAAAATCCCATTTAAGCCAAAGGGGTCAAGGATTTTACAATAAGAACCCGACGAGTAGGCCACTAGATATGAATGCATAGCAACCGTGCACTTAGAAAGTTCCGCCAGCACTTGCAGGTTAGTGAATCCAAACAAAAACACTGAAAACCTTTTACCGACACCATCGCGCTGTGTGCCAGTGAAAGACAGCCAAACATTTTGCGCACTTACAGACTTCAACTCGCCGACACATTCCCCTGCTTCGGAGCCTCATCATGCAAAATGACACATGCATATATGAGATATTTTACCATGTAGGATGGGAATCCCGTAGTTGGGTCCGTGGAGTATGACAGCGGGCTGGAGAAGCCGGCACCGGCCGAGGCGGAGAAAGCTGCCGATCCCGGGTAGGGACTGAAGGCTGAGCCAGAGGACGACCTCGCCAAGTCTTCATTCCGCGGAGCAGCCAGAGCCGAGGCCCCGTAAGCCGGACAAGAATAAAGAGCCAGAGAGCCCGGGGGCTGGTAGAGGTAACCCTGAGGATAGGACATTGGTGAGCGCGGGATAGGTTGCCGATTCCAAAAAGGGAGGAAAAAAACGCGCAGGGCGTCGGGCAACAACAGCCAAAATAATAAACAATCAACTCAATAATCAGCCGTGCAAACAGTCATCAGACAATGAAAATAAAAAAAAAAAACGTCCTCCCTCCACAGCCCCCTTACTGGGAAAAAAACCCCGAAAGATCTGTTAAAGTGCCCTCATAGAGGCAATGTGGCATGCGTCTTGATCCCCTAGCGTCCGATGTTTTTAGTACGCAGCACTATGAAGTGAGGAGTTAGGAAGGAAGGAGCCAGTGGAGTTTCAGACACACAGAGCATTGGGGGAAACTGGAGCTGTCACTCCGGCTCATCTGAATATCCCATCCCCGCCCCCTTTCTGCCTCATAGAAATGGAGCCTCGGAACAAAACCAAGACTCCACACTACAAAAAGTAGGGTCTGTCCAAGAGTTGTTTAGGGATTTTATAACCTGTTTTACTTAATAGCAACTTACTGCAAATGGATGAGATAATAATGTAACTGTTGCTAGTGCAAATTAATTATTCACTGCTGCCAGCCGCATTATTTGTCATGTGTTATCACCACACAGGTGATGTGTAATAGAATTTAACATTGAGTCATTTTTTTAATTGTCTTCATTTCAGTTATGGTTATAACCCCCCAATGCAGCATAATTGGTTTGTTAGGATGATTTTTTATTTTTTTTTATTTTTGTAATATAATAGCCTACATAAATAGACTTGCTTGAAGAAAAAGACAAGTATGGGAAATTAGTTCACCTGTTTTTCTCAGTGCTATTTGTGCCATTGAGTTATTTATTGTGATTATTTTGAGGTCAGGTTGATCGTGGCACACAGCGTCTGTCTGATCCAAACTTGCGTGCGCTCTCATAACAATTGTGCAAGAGAGAGAGAGAGAGAG
>NW_023339807.1:9839176-9854266 GCF_004916995.1 Morone saxatilis | reverse complement strand
AAGATTCTGGCGATCCCGGGGTGGGTTGAGGGGAGGCTGAAAGGGCTGAGCCAGAGGGAGGACGGAGCCTCGCCAGAGTCGTTCATTCGGCGCGAGCAGCCAGAGGCCGAGGCGCCGCGTAAGGAGGCGGACAAGAATGGAAAAGAGCCAGAGGGCCCGGCTGGGGGTTAGAAGAGGTAAACCCTGAGGAGTAGGACATTGGGGTGAGCGGCGGAGAGGTAGGTTGGCCGATTCCAGGAAAGAGGGAGGAGAGAAAAGACGCGCAGGGGCGTCGGGGCAGAGCAAACAGGGCCAAGAGGATAAAGTAAAAAGCAGAGTCATCAGATGGCTGCGAGATAGATCATGCCGTGGGCAGAGACAGTTCAATCCAGACAGTGATGGGAAAGCAATAAGGGAAGAAAAAGGAAGACAGCGGGTGGGCCTCCCTCCCAGCAGCCCGGGCTTGAGCTGGGAGAAAGAACCGACCGAAAGGATGCTGGGGTTAAGGGTGCCCTTGACAATAGAGGGTGGGGGGGGGCGAGATGTAGGCATTGGCGTCGTTGATCCCCTAGCGTGCGAGGGGTGGTATTGGTAGTACAGCAGCAACTATGAAGGTGGAGGGAGTAGTGGGAGAGGGGAAGGAGCCGGAGGTGGAGGGTTTCAGGAAGCGACAGACGGAGTTGGGAATGAGGGTTGGGGAGGGCTGTTCACTTCCGGCTATCGGTGAAATTCCACACCCGCACCCCTTTCTTGCCTCATGAATGGAGTCCTCGCGGAAGACAAAACCAAGACTCCGGAGCACTTATCAGGGAAAGAATAGTGGAGGGTCTGGTCAAGAGTGGGTTGTAGGGAATTGTTGATAACTCTGGGGTTTTGTAGGTTGGAATACGCAGAGGAGCTTACTGGCAAGGGATGGGAATGAGGGTGAATAATGTAACATACTGGTTGGCTAGGGTGGCAAGAAGTGTAATGGGTATTCAGGCTGCGCCAGCCGCATCTATTGTGTGTCAAGGTGTGGTTCATCACCACCCACAAGGTGGGGATGTGTAATAGGAAGGTTTAAAATGGTGATCATTTGTTTTAATTGTTCTCATTTCAATTGATGGTTCATTAGACCGCCCAATTTGCTAGCGATGAATTGGTTTTGTGTTAGGAGTGAGTTTTTATATTTTTTTGGTTTGATTTTGGTGTGAATTATGGAATTAGCCTACATAAAGAGACCTTTGGCTTGAAGAAAGAAGACAAGGTATGGGAAAATTAGTTCACCTGGTTGTGTTCTCCAGTGTTTATTTGTTGCACATTGAGTGGTATTTATTGTGGATGTATTTTGTAGGTCAGGTTGTTGAATCGTTGTGGCAACACAGCGTCTGTCTGATGCCAAAACTTGGGGGCGTTGCGCTATCTCCATGCTTAAGACCAATTGTGCATGGGAGAGGAGGAGAGAAGGAGGAGAGAGGAGATGAGGAGAAGGAGGGGGGAAAGGGACGTGGAGTGGGGGAAGAGGAGGAGGGAGGAGAGGAGGAGAGGGGGAGGAGGAGAGGGAGAGAGAGAGTGGGAGAGAGAGTATAAAATGGCCAGTGCTCTCCACTTGCAGCTGGTTATTTCGTCAGTCCAGCTATCAAACGTGGACACATCCATGAATGTATGCGAGCACCGATACGTGTGCGCGCTCCTCAGGCAGTGCGCGCTCTAGCCTGCGGGAGGTTTACCCTGCTCCTTAATTTCCACCACTTAGCGCATCTCAAAAATACGCTCATCCCTTTTTATTACAATTACATTCACCAGCAATAACAAAGCTGTTGGTGGTGGTGATTGTCGCTTTTATGAAGGGCAGTCTCTCCTCTAATACAGACACCAAGGTAACCACCAACACTGTTTGTGTGCGCGCAATCGTTTTAGGTGAGTTTTGACAGTATTTGCCCATGCGCTCTACCAGTGTGTTTGGGCACTCACCTGTCTAGGCTGTGGTGTATGTTTGTGTGCGCTTTTTCTCCATGCAAAACAGGGCATAGCCTTGTCTTTTATTATTGTGATTACAGGCATTATGACCTCTGTTGGAGACAAGCGATACAGCACAGCATGGTGGAAACCTGAAACTGTGACAGTGGTTTTGGAACGGGCAGTCAAGGTGGCAACTGTTGGGAAGAAGAGTGGACCTAGCAGTCTTCCTCATCAGTATTCATCCAAATGAAACGTATTCATCTATCAGGTGCTTGTTCCTCCACTGCGGCGTGGTCTGGCAGTGTTGTAAACAGCAACAGCACAATTTAAATAGGTGCAATACAGTTTGCATGTTAGCAGGGATAACTAGTTTATTTAAATAAGCTAAATACATGCATACATTATAATGTACAAAAAGGGCTAATAGTAATCTTTATGCATTGCAGTTTTGTTAATTAATACACAATATCTAATAATGCCCTATATTCAAGTCTTGACTTAATTACAGCCATAATGGGGGCAATTTTTCAATTTAAGCTACTTTGAGAGGAGACATGACAGTGTTATGACTATTACATGACGTCTAATAGAACATACTGTTATCACAACATAGGCCTATTATGGTTTATGTATTAAGTGTGTTGTTATCATAAACACCTTGTCAGTAAATGCAGTAATTGTTACATAAACACACTAAGCACCCACCAATTAAATACAAAATATAATAAAATCAGATTTTATTCTTGTGTTCAATTTTGTTTACACATTCTCATGCCATTCTTATTTTTTGAATACATGGATGAGTGTCACAAAAAACGAACTGTATGTATGCCTATAAAAGCTTTAAAAATGTGTTGTGTTACATGTGATAGTTTTTCATTATGTATGATTATATGTTGAAACACATGGACCTATAAAACGATCACATCAGTCATAATACATGGCTAGTACAGTTGACATTAAAGGGAACTGAATTGCTGTATACATTTTTTAAACAAGTATGTATAAGAGCAAATCCAATTAAATGTTAATGTCTAAAGCTTGACCAGTTTGCATTAGAATCAGTAAGTCGAACCATATTCTCAGTACTCAATATCAGTTGAGTACACTGATGTACCTTATACCAACATCACAGAAAACTATCCAATGAATGTGTCAAATACGTCTGGATCTGCATGGTTATATAACTGAATATTTACTGTAGTGTCAAAAGTCCTGCTTTTAGTTCTACATGTATCTGGAAATATGCCAGACATTTATTGCATCCCCAATTATCTTTACAGTCTGTCTGCCATCCAGGAAGTGGTTTGATTTTTTTAGGAAGATGTAGGTGGTTTCTCTGTTTCAGGCAGGACGAATCAATCCCAGAAGAGTAAATGAGTACTCTCAATATAGATTAGGTCAAGATATGGCTGACTGGGAGTACTGTTTGGCCCACACCAGGGGGCACTGTCTCCTCTAGACATAGACCATAGGCTAACCATCAGTACTGTACCATCACTGTGAATTGGTGTGTGTGAGTGTGTGTGTGTGTGTGAGAGAGAGAGAGAGTGAGATAAAGAGAGAGAGATAGAGAGAATGAGAGAGAAAGAGAGAGTGTGTGTGAGTGGTCTGAGAGGGGGCTTTTTTGTATGTGTGCAAGTGTATATGATGTTGAGTATAGGTGTGTGCATGTAAATGTCTTGTGCTCATATGCATATTGTCAGTGTGAAAGTGCACCTGTCGGCCTGTTAAGGTGTACAACTGTGTGTGTGTGTGTGTGTGTGTGTGTACGTGTACGTGTGTTGAACTCTGCAGTAGTACATTCCAGGTCTCAGTTTCAGACAGGCTGGAGCTCCTAAGATATTTTAGTCCCATCCTGATGGAGATATAGGAGATGGGAGAGAGGAGATTGACAGACAGACAGGCAGAAAGACAAGGCAGTCAGAGAGACAGACATATAAAGACAGTATAGAGAGTATAGAGTCAGTAAGGCAGGCAGCTAAAGCGAGACAGAAAAGCACCAGGTCAGACAGACAGAGAGGCAGACAAGGAAAAAGATGTAGAGTCAGACATACAGATACCCTGTCCTGCATGACCTTATTGCCAGTTTAGACCCATATAAATAAGGTGTAGTGACTTTTTGCAGTGTGTAAATATGGTATTAACAGTTTTGCTTATATTGAGATGAGTTATACTGAGTTATATTTTTTTATTGATGGAATATTCCATATGAGCTTGAATGTCTGCAAACAAATACATTTTGTGTTTGTCAAACACAAATAAAACCTATAAATTAGGCCCCAATTAATATGTTAGACTTTAATGAAATTAATTAACTTTCAATATTTGCCAAAAAATAAAAATAAAACCAGACAGACCAATTGATTCATTATAAATATGATTGCTTAATGGATAAAAGCTGTTTTTATACATCTGCTCACTCCAGATAACTCAATACCTGATTCATTTTATGAAAAATATCATCCTTCATAAATGAAGGAAACAGTTATTGATTTCTCATCTTTTTTCTCCCAACAGAATTTACCACTGAATAATGTAGAACTGGCAGAGTTGCTCGTATTGTATTGGCTGATGATTTCTAACTGCTAACCCTTTTTGGTAGAGTAAATTGCCTGGAGTTGAATTGAGGATATAGCTTCGATGTCATGCCTTTTGTTTATTACACATATGACTAAATTTGTATTGATTTCTGATTTTCCATATGCTTTTGAACCTCTGCGGTGCAGCAGTTGTGGACCTTTTGCATTTTTTAAACTTATACATAACTGAAATGGAGTATTGGGGCTTATGTATTAACTATGTGGGTGCATTTGGGGGCATTGTAGGGTGGAGCAGGGTAAATGTGTAAATGCATGAGTCTGTCTATCACTGTAACTATGCATGGCTGTAGGTGCATCACTAACAGTTCAGTAGTGTAGCAGAGAAATGGACTAGGTATGTAGTCACATTGAGCTGGTCTAAAATCAGTACAGTCTGGAATATTGAATTATGATTAAAGCCTGCATTGCTCACAGTAACTGCTGCCTCCACACCATTGTGACTTATTAGAACAGTACATAGAGTTCTTTTTTTTCTTTTTCTGGTCAGCCTCCTTGTAGCTTTGGACTCATCCTTTTGGTTTCTGATGTTGGACTCATCTTCACTGGACAAAATCCCACTTTTGCATCAGTTGAGAAGAGAGTGTATTATGCTCTATACACATGGCTATTTAATCTCCTATATTCTGAGACACCCAAAAAGCTCAAAATGTTTTATCCTCTGTGGGCTGGTGAAGGAATGTTCAGTATCCCAAACTTGCACCAAGTACAGTGCATGTGTGTTTGTGTGCTCGTGTTTGTGTGTGGGCGTGCAGAGTAAAGAAGAAAAACTGCACTGTGATCTTTCATTGTGCAACTTAGTTAGCTAGGCAGAGTCATTGTCAGCTTCATGTGATCAAAACAACTCCCCAAAACTCTTGAGATTGGTTGAAAAATGACAAAATGTTGCAGTATGTGTCTTTGTGTATCTGTTGTCACAAGAATGTCACATTTGCTGCATTTTGATACAAAGCACTACTACAATTCATACCCTCCCCCCTTCGGGTTTGTCACGGAAATGTCTTTGGTCTTTTTTTTTGTACAACGGGGGAGGGGTCAGCAGGGGAGGGGCCAACTGGGGGGACGAGCAGGGTTGGGTGGCAGACTGGCGACAGGCCGTCATCTCTCTCCCCGCCTGGCATCTGCCCACTGCTGCCAACCCTCTTCTAATCAGCAGCCGTCCATGTGCTTGGCAGCAGAGGGGGTTTCAAATCAGCTTCTCGCCCCGAGTTAAAAACCCTAAGCCCTATCACTTTGTAAACGGGTACCTTTAGGGCGACTGAAGCAGGGATGCCTCTGATGTGCTGAAGTGGAGAACATCGGTTGCCATGTTGCCTCGAATACGTTATGCTGCTAGCACTGTTGTTGCTGTTGTTCTTGTCCTTGTTTATCATAGTTTTTTTTTAACCAAAATCAGAAGGCAGCTCTTTCTTTAGGTTTGATTTGTTTAACATGCTGCTAACTGACATGGATGTTGGGAAAACAGTTCTCGGGGAGGAAAGTGAAGCAGTAAACCGATGGGCCTGAAGTGTAATTCCTCTCGAAAAACAGAAAGGAAACAACAACCGCACTTGTAGTGAAACACGAGTCTTTATTTTGCTGTATTCTGACATGTTGTCTGAATTGGTGAGACAAGGAGAACAATGTTCCTGCTTCCTAATTCATGGTTGAAAAACTTCTCTCACAAGTGCTGTCTCGCAAACTACAAACATCACTTTTTTTTTTTAACAAAATACACCCTCACAGTGTATGCCATAAAGTCGTACACTGAGTTCAAAGACTATTAGGTTTACAATTCTGATCACTATTATAATTTGACAAATGTTCATTTGAGGACAAATCATTTGGTATATAGCATAGAGCTGCAGGGCTCATTCATCTGCAGGGTGGAGGGTGGAGGATTTAGGTGGGATGGCTGTTGGCGTCAGAAGTAACAAGCACAAAAGAATGGGCTATGTGGAAAGGGAAGAAGAAAAACATCCACAAATTACAGGAATTATGTGCAGCATGGGTTTCAAACACACACACATCCAGACAGACTGATTGATGAACCAAACGAGTCGCCGAAAATCAAAGGGGGGAAATAAAGGGAGACACAAAGGGGGAACAGTTTGAAATAGACTAACCCTCTCCGGTGGCTCTGTAGCCAAGGGTCGAGCAGATAGGGTTGCCTAGAAAGAGTCTGCTGACAGCCAGTGTCACTGGGCTTTGTAATCATTGTGCTGGACCTGATAGGGTTACTAACGGCTAATCCAGGCTGACCTTGGTTAGGTGCCCTGAATGAGGATGGCTTTGTACAGTTGGGACAAGCTAACAGTATGACGGTGATGCTGACATATAATGTCTGCGTGGGGACTTGCCACCACAGCTCTTTTGTTGTGCTATCGAGTTGCAAGTCCCAGCCACACACACAAGAAAAAAAAATGTTTCTCTCTTTCTCTCTGGGTGGAAGAAAGGTGGCATTTAAATTGTCACTGGGGAGAAGGTAAGGTTGTATCTCAAGGTTCAAGAGGTCAGCTGTTGTGTTGGATGGTGTTCGAATGACTTCAAAACAAATCCTATCATGATGAAATTTCATGTTGTTGCCACGCAATGGCCCGTGTGTGTGTTGTGATTTAAGTGTGTGTGTCTACACCAGATGTGATAGAAATGCCACCACGGATCACCACATGTTCCCATAAAGAGTATCTCCAAGACAAGGCCCAACTGATAAAGCAGCATTTTTCTTTCTCTCCCATGGAAAGAACATGCATGTTCACACAAAGAAACATTTCTTTTTTCAAAAGAAAAAGGAGAAATGAAGAGAAAAAGAGTTGACGTGCAGTTTTACAATTCAGCTTTCACTTGATTAATCCAACAATGCAAATAAGTAATTAACAGTAATTTTGTATTGTCTAAAACTATGCCACAAAAAAAACACATGACCATATATGATCTAACAGAAAAAGTGACACATAACCCAATCAGTTAACACTTTAGCAAGAAACCAATATCAGAATAGGAAAAGAAAGCTGAATTTAATGTCAGACATCCTACATATAATACACACTCCACAGCATCCATTCGACATCCACATAACACCAAACTCACACATACACACGCACACACCTTCAGGCTCCAACCGGTGTGAAGGCAGTAGAGAGAAGGCATCCTTGCCTTTCTTCCTGCCAGGGAGAGCTGTAAACGGGAATGGGATTCCCATCCCCTGGAGCCTGCTACTAATCCACAACAGGCCCACTGCTGGATTACTGGGGACATCAGCTGACATGCCAGCTAGTGTACACACAAGCTAGCGCACACACATAGAGGCACAAACAAGTGTGCACACTCACCTACACACACGTGATATGATACACACATCAGTGTGTGCACATCAGTGGTCAGACGTACAAGCATGGATGCAAGCACACACACACACCAAATGCATACACATAGACACAAAACCAGACAAATCACACACATAATCAAGACCTGGAATGCAGCTCATGGCTTTAATACATTGGCAGGACAATATAGAGATTGCCATATTTCTACAGTCAGGAGTTGGCAGTAATGGCTAAGTCTGTCCACCATTGTCCATGCTGGTCTGGATGCTTGTTGATGTATACACTTTGTGGAGTCCCTCACCATGCAATTATACACCATATCCTGCACTATATGTGCGCTTTGTGATTCATGTGATTATTTTTTAAACTAAAGTAGACCATTAAAGTTTCTGAAATTGCAATTGACCAGATATGTCTTCTCTGTCTTCTGTCCCCAGAACCACAAAGTGTGAAATTTCAAAACAACTGCTTCTGGAAATCAAAATCTGAATCAAGTCACACACACACACACACAACACACAATTTCACATTGATTGTCATAGCTATTAATAGTTTAATAATACTTAATACAATTTTGAATGGATGTTTGTTCCATTTGAATTAGTTCAGTATCATGGGTACCAATTTTACTGAAATTCCTTGTCCCTAGAAATGACATGTTTTATACTGATACCAAAACAAAGCATGCAGTTACCTTTTGTTTGAATGCAGATGATTTAATGTAGACCTTGCAACATCATGTGCTGATACAGAAGCTTACCAGGTACCGTATGTTGTATGAAAAGCAATTGCAGAAGACACAAGCAAACACTGGGGTTGAATAATTCTGACAGCTCCTGTTTGTAATGTGGAAAAACAAAACTACAATGAACAAATCCTGACACAGCAAGATCCAACACATCAAAAATCAGGCAACAAATGCATGCTATCCTCTGTTGTCATCATTCATGTCCAACCTGAATACATTGTCTTTTATGCATAAAATAATACATCATTTAAGTTAAAATCTTACCAGGTTTCAAACAATAGGGCACATATTGTCTGGCAGTTATTTGAGGGATCAAATGCAGCACTAAGTCAGGATACACAATGTGCTGATTGCTATAAACTATCAGCTCCAACACACAAATCAGCTGTAACACATTTCAAATGCAGTCAGGTAAATCTCAGCCCATGATTAGGTCAAGCGTGGTGGCGGTATTTGTGGTAAACACTGTTCCGCTCTGGGGGCTAAACGTTTGTGTCAGTAAAGAATAATTACACCCTTCGACGTTGTATCTATCGTGTTAATCTCGGTCCACAGCAGCCACTTTATTCTCTCGTTTGTTTAATAGCTCACTAGCAGCTTTATTGTTTCAAAGTGCTCGATAGCAAACCTGTAAATTCTCTGTTCAACATTTGCCCCCGTGGCGTTGTGGTTCACCGCCGCTGAATGTTGAAATAAAGCAAACAGTCATTGATCTGCAATCAAAGATCCAGGACAGGAGGTCATTTACATGTAGAGAAGAGAACCATTAGGAACTTTGCTGCAAGGCATGTGTGGAGTTAAATTAATTTAGTGGTGGTTCGCTGGCACTATTGACTGACCTACGATACGTATATGTTTTTAAAAAAAGGGGGAAATCACTGAGCTAGTCTAAAATATTGTGTGTAGTAGTGGTAAATGCTGTCTGTTGCTAATTAGAAATGAATGTGCATGTGTGCTGTACACAACAAAGCCAAGTTAATTATCTAGGGACCAAGGGAGAGAGACAGGCTTTATACTGTGGGCCTTGATATGAGGGAAAGGAATCAGATAGGAGGCAAATGGCTCTTGAAAATTAGGCACAAACACTTATTGGCAGTTGGTCAAGTTTGCTCCCAGGAGTCTTGAGTGCTTATGCAATGTGTTGCAGCTTCTGTTAAAATTTGATGATTAAATGGGCAAATACTTCCTAGATTTGTAGACTGAGAGCAGGGCCTGTTTATTTTATTTATTCATAGCGTGAATATGAATAATTTACCGGTCAGCAGTTTTTGTCAGAGGAGAACCATTATTGTATCTGGCAGGCTAAAGGTTTGTGATTTTTTGCATCATTCATCTCTGTAAAAATAAATATTAAAAGATAATAATTAACAAACTAGCATATTATTGCCTTGGTCATGTCCCCAGACAGCCCAGTGATCACAGATACAAAGACAAACACATCCACACTCAGGTTCACACCTTTGTGCAATTTAAAGTTTTGAAGATTACACCTGACTAGTGCATGTTTGGATTGTGGGGGAACCTGGAGGAACCTCACAAAAACATTACCTTTAGCAATTGAAACTATACCACATAATGCAGAAATACAAATGAAATACAATTTCAAACATGTTACTGTCTCACCTTATCTCAAAAAGACAGTCCTACCAAGGAGAACAACATCATCGGCTGTTTCAACAAGTGCCCCAAAACCACAACAAAGCATCATACTTACACACTGGAGACCACTCTTTGTTTCCTGTTTCTGACAGTGACCACAATCATAACATTAACCACGTGTTTATTATTGCAACCATGACGACAAGAGTCCCCTGTTTTTATTCAGGAAGTAGTCATTTTAACCCAAAACACCCTCTCCTGACCATAACAAAGCACTTATTTCAGCCCACACCGTGATCTTTCCCTAAACCTAACTGAGATATTTTTGTGCCCAAATCTTAAGAACGGCTTTGTCACATCATAAAACAAGATTTATTTTTCAGCTGTGATATGGAACAATTTTGGACAGACAGATGATGTGGTCCTGCTGATAGTTTCATCAGATCAGAAAACACTTCTGTGTTTTAAATTTGTCAAAACAGATGGACAGCCAAACAGTCAGAAATATGGTCTCACATTGGCCCTCTATTTCTCAGTACTACAAGTGTCTACTCTCCTACACTCAGTCAAGGTCAATTGAGTTCTCCAGTCTGTTATCAGTGTGTTTTTTGATGGAATAGTGCAGATAACAGAGTACTCAGAAAAGATGGAAGGAAACAGGAGATCAGGAACTGCTGGTTCTCAAATAATTACGGCACCTTCTCCACATAGCAACAAATTTATTTCTAACCTTTAACATACCATATAGCTTTCAACACACTGAGCTGCACTCACAGCCGTCAGCAGTAGGGTGGATTTATTGGACTATTGGTTTGGAAATAGCTTGAAGTGTTTAACTGATTTTGCAGAAAAGTAAATATGGATTTGGAATGTTTGTTGTTCTTTTTGATTTGCTCAGAGGATTGTGACTTAATGACTAAGACTGAGTGTGGATAAAACAATAAAATAAAAGCAAATGGTAAGTTTGAAGTTAAATCAGTATATCTTGGAAGCTGGAGCTGTTCTAGCCTCAGAGGCTCATCAGAAGGTTTGACATTGGCTACCTCTTAAAGAATTTCTGATAGCTGTCTTCAAGATGCAATTTCTTGTTGCCAACATCACAAATGAGAAATGACTGGTGCCCAACTGGCAGATTTTCCTTGTTCCAAGGCCTTGACTGGATTGAATAAGGGGATATTCGAGCCACAACCCTGTGTGTTTTAGCATCTCAAACAGAAGTCAATAAGATTGTTGTATGTTCCAATAAGTGATACATTTGTTAACATTATTTAATTCAAGCTTGGAATAGGTAACAAAGCTATAAGCCCCAGTAAGAGTCATTCTGATGTAGAATTATAGAATCTGATGCAGGCACAGCCAAGTATAAGCATTACCACCGCACAGTAACAAAAAGCAACCTGGATTTTTATGGCACACTGCAAGTTAAAGGTCCAGTGTGTAACATTTAAGAGACTCTATTAACAGAAATGGAATATATTCATTGATATGTTTTTCATTAGTGCATAATACAGTTTTTTACGATTGTTTAAAATAAAAATTTCCACATAATTTGCGAAATTCTACTCCAAGGAGCAAAACACCTCCACAGATTTGCACAACATTACACACAATGTCTGCTTCACCCTTTTTGCAAAACATTACACACAGTGATTTGTAAAACTCTACACACATTTTCACACCTTAGACACAGATAAGGATTGTGAGGTTACTTCCTTGTCATTACAAAGCCCCGGATTGCCAATGACCACACTAATGAACAAATTGGCTCCACCGCACGAGTGCGGAAGAACACCAGCATGTGCTAGATATAAAGAACGCAGCACTCAGGTCGGCTATGAAAAAGCCCAGGCCAGTATCACCTGTCTAAACAAAAATGGAAGGAGCAAGACGAAAGACGACGACCGACGACGCCGCACGACGACGAACGACGAACACGACGACGACGACGAAGACACGACGACGACGGACGACACCGAGACTCACGACGAACGATCGACGACGACGACGACGAGACCGACGACCCCACAAGAAACCTGCGCACTAACCTTCCTCATCAGAACCATAGGAGCAGCACATGATACTCGACAGGCAGCTTCTGTGCAGGCTGGATCCAAACACACTCATGCGAGAGGCCGCTTACATAGATGCATAAAAAGCAGTAAAATAAGAACTAGACAAAGCTGATACCAGCCAGAGAAGAACGACAAAAAGCCAATAACCCTATACAATATTTCATTGTAATAACTCTTTACAAGTAATTTCTCCTCTTCACCACTTTCCTCATTATACGTAACGCACATGCAGTAAATTTTTATTTTGTTACAGATTATTTATTTTTTTCATTGATACTCACTTCGTTGGTTTGAATTACTGTAACTGATTAAGGATAAAGAACATACTCAAATGAAGGTATTAAAATACCAAGATACACTTGAAATATTCAGTTGGCACATAAATCAGTGTGTGGGCGTATGGCTTATTGATAACGTTAAGATGCCTATGTTACCCATTCTCCCTAGTCATCTTGTGGCTTGCTGGGTTTGCTCACCTATTCTTTTTTGACATCTAAATTAATCCCTTACATAACAACTGTCTGGCCAAAAGATCTACCACCATCTGTATTTCCCAAAATTACCACTCTTTTTTACAAACTGTAGTCTTTCCTATTTATCACCAGCAGTGTGAAACTTGGTCCAATACGGTCGTTATCATTGCACCAGGGACTGTCTTGGTTTTAATCGAATCACTAATAGCACTTTCACAAATATGTCTGGGCCTACTCCTTTCTCGACTGCCAGTGTGTCATTTGCAACAACACATCTAAGGAAACTAGCAAATTGACTGTCGTTCTGATACATGCTGAATTCATACTTCTCATTATATTTTGAAAAAAAGAACCCGGTTTTCAAAATTGAACAAAAACTGTAACAACTTAGGTATTAGACTCAACAATCAGCTCTCTTTCTCGGCTGTTATTGGTTGTTTTTGTTAAAGGTGGACAAATACCGTTAGGAGCACAGGAGGAGCCAGAGGAACGAGATTTTTTCCCAGATTATTAGTCTCATGGACTAGTGTCAAAATATGACAAAATATTTTCATAAAAATTTCTTACAGCATCTTTAAACTTACACAGAGATCAAACATATAGGTTTAATGAGTATGTAAAATATCACATAAGAAAACAAAAACAAAATGCTTCCTTTAGAAAAGAAGTAAAGGTCAGGAAATGGTTTGTGCAAGCTAGGACTTTCAGTATCGAACCCAGTAATCACAGAGTCATTGGAATTAATCTAAAATCCTATCAGACTCCGGTAGATATATTGCAGTCATTTTGTGTTATAGAGCAATAAAAATCTTCCTTATTGCTCTTTTAAGTGTTACAAGTCATGATTGGAGCAATTTTGAACAGAGCGACAGGGCAAATTGTCTCTTATATTGTTGGCTTAATTCAGTGAGCCTTCATGTTGGCAGAAGAACTTTTCATTCTATCACTGCAAGTGTTTCAAATTCTTTCTTTTTTCACTGTGTGGTTGTGTCATTTGCATAATAGTGCAGGTTTATAAAGCCAGGGGCCTATCAGTGACAGATTCAAACATGCGGGAAGCCAGAGGACACAGTGTAATAGAGGAGAGAGAAGCATCTGTGGACGAGAGATGCTTAATGTTTTTCTCTGCAGGGATGAACATTTTTATTAAAGTGGAGGTAGCGCAAATCTACCTGGCTGCAGAAAACTACATATAAACCCCCTGCAAGCCCATAGTTCTCCTCCAGTCTGTTGCAGGTAACATCTAGATTGGCTGCTGATTCACTCCTAGTTAAGTGAAGGCCTTAAGCGACTTCACTGATAATCCTCAGCTTCCCTCGACTTGGGTACTTTCTATCAACAAGTATCCAGTATCTGAGTGCCTTCAAAGTAAGCCGGACACGTAATTATTCTTCAAAATTGGAGACTTTCTTCATCCTGAGAACCCCCTCGTTCACCACATCCACCCAGAAAAGAAAGGTAATAATGTGTGCTGGTCCGAGGGGAGAGAGGGAAACGGTTATAGCCACTCCCTCCCCCCCTTTGCTCAAACTTGCTACCTCACTTACCTACTGTACGAGCCAACCATAGCTCACCAATGACATTTTACAGCAATATCTGTTTGGGGATCTGAAAGTCCCTCATGTGTAATAGTAAAACATCCAACAACAAGCCTGCTGCAATATTACTTTTTTTTGTCATCAGGGTTGATATGATAAAAATGAGATCATGCTAAGGAGAGTAATGGACTCCCCTCCCTAGATTAATTTCCTGTAACTTGTTAATTAATATGGCTTTACTAATAAACTTTTCTCTTTGGCTGCCTTCCCAAATAGGGGTTGACCACAATCAGTCAGAGGAATGCATTACCACAACACAGGTTGGCAGTCATTCATTAGTCACTAATCACTGTGAGTAATGCCGCTGTGGAGGCCCTCCATTATGAGAATATAAATCTCCTATATTAATACAGCGGAGCAAAATGGCTTATTGGCTAACTGAAAGGTCAGCTCGGAGTCAAAGTCACATCCACTAACCCCTGAGTGAACAATTAGATGTGAACATTAGCATAATACAAAATGTATTGGAGGATGGCAGCAGGCCACAACTCTTGATTCAGCTCAGATGCTGACCACATGTGAACAGTAGCCTTCTAAATGAACTAATGGGACGTTCAGAGTTAAAACCAAGCGGTAGCCTCAGTGGCTGCAAATGACGCAAAGAAACAAAAACTGCAGTTCCTCAAACAGCCACTTGAGGCTGACTCCAGCAGTAAGTCAATATATTTAAGTGTTGTGTCTCATCAAGTGTGTTAATTTTAGTCATGTTCATGTTCATGTTTAGTGTTTCATGTTTAGTCCTTCCTGTTTTATTTTGTACTCACCTTTTCCCTCA
>NW_023339807.1:9838362-9839076 GCF_004916995.1 Morone saxatilis | reverse complement strand
TACACACTGGACCTTTAAGACATGCCATTTTGATCTTAAATTTGTGTATCTTGTAAGTAAAAAAATAAACAATAGTAAAATAGATGTTTTCTTGCAACCACCACAATACACAAACAAACACACACACCTACACACTGTAATCAGGACCTGCCACAGTCGATAGGATCATCACTAAAAAGTACAGACAACACTTTGACGGACCTCAATCTAACCAGGCCTTTTCCCATCAAGGCACGATTATGTGACTAGCCCCGAGTTACTAGCAATAAAAGAAATGTCTCTCTTTTTTATTACATCTCCCAATAGTGAACAATGGAACGTTTGCCTCTGAGCCATTTATTCAGCTCTGATGTATGATTAACACTGGGCAAATCAATACCATGTTGGATGATCTTAAAGGAAAAGTACTGTGATTTCCCCTCTGTCACAGGGCCAAGCGCTGATATTTGTCTGTCAGCAGTGACATGCTATCTCTAGTAGGGGCACTGGGGCCAAAACACAGGTATTGATCCTGTCAACATTGATGGCCCTAATGGTATGGAGAGTGAAGGAAACTGCCTGCCACTGAAATGCAATGCATTGTATGGAACAGCCTTCTGGACCAATGGAAGGAACCTGATGTTTATTTGTTTTTATGGTGAATTAGAAGGTCCATAGTGTCCAAACTGACTATGCTATCAAAAATATCCTTAATGCACAGGAGAACCTTTTTTT
>NW_023339807.1:9837582-9838285 GCF_004916995.1 Morone saxatilis | reverse complement strand
TTTTTTTTTTTTCATCACTAAAGTTAAAGTTAGTTTTTGTGTGTTTTTCTTCCATGGTACATCATTTGTTTTCATCTGCTGCTGCTCTAGGGAACAAAAAGGTACCACCACCACTTCTGAAGAATAAGAAATATCTCATGAATATGTCTATGTTTATGTCTACTGGGACCGGTGTGCACAGGTTTACAGTTACATATGTTGTGCTTATAGACAAGCGATGTAATCCTATGATTGTAATGTGATTTACATGCATTTTTGTACTATAGGAAAGTCATATATAAAGTCATTATCTGAGACTGTCTTAGAGCTGAGAATAGACCCCTGCTTGTGTTGCATGTTTGTATGCATATTGATTTTCAGCAGCTTTAAAGGACTTGAAAAAGATGTAAAAACAAGCAACCTTTATCAAAAAGCCGACAGCTGCACTCCAGAACCATGTTGTACTCCCACCCTGTATACACACACACACACACCTTATATTTATTATTGAATAGCATGGTAAAAAGTCTGGCTAAGCAGTTAATCCACTAGTTTGGCGGAAGTTGGGAGAAACATATGAAAAAAGGACTTAATGAACACGACCTGCCCTCAGGAGCCGAAGTCTTTCGTGTAAAGAATCAAAAACCCAACACTGGAGCCTCTGATTACTTAAAACAGTTGGCTTGCTGTCCATTAATGTTTCAGTATGTGTGTGTATGTGTGT
>NW_023339807.1:9837318-9837458 GCF_004916995.1 Morone saxatilis | reverse complement strand
GTGTGTCACTGTGTGAGTGTGTGTATATCCAGTGCCCCTGGCAAAGTCTCTTCAGATCTTTTTCTTGTTTATGTATTTCCCTTTCTAGACTCCAGGCCCCAGGAATATGCTGGGGGCTATACAGACACACAAGAGTAGGA
>NW_023339807.1:9836941-9837276 GCF_004916995.1 Morone saxatilis | reverse complement strand
AAAATATCACTCAGCATAAATATCAATACAGCCAAAAGCCAAGGAAGGTTGGAGTTCTAATAGCATGGAAAATTATGGAGAATTGCAACTGGAGATGTAGAGGACTTGATCAGTGATGCACATACCTTATGGCTAAAATGTAACACAGAGCAGTGTGCTTACACCACTGTAAATGGAACAATTTAGGTTTTACAGGTAAATTTAGGAGAGAACTCATGAGTTTTTTAACATCCATGAAGCTGCAAAGTTGTATATATAATCTGTGTCTGCTGGACAATAACATGGCAAGACATCATCATCATTTGGGTCCTCAACAAAAATAAAAGATTAGTTTT
>NW_023339807.1:9790749-9836928 GCF_004916995.1 Morone saxatilis | reverse complement strand
TTTTATTTTGAATTGTAGTCATCATTTCAGGCAGTTCAATCCATAAGTCAACATACATTCTTCAAAATCAATACCATAGCTACTACCCTGCACATCACAAATGTATATATGACTGATATTCTTGTTAGTCATCATCTGTTATTTCAGCTCCTCAAGTTTTCAAGGAAAAGGCATCACTGAGGTTAAGCTACAGTACATAACACAGAGCACAATGCCATCAGATAACTTGTCAGTCATGGACAGCTGGAACAGGCACACACACACACAAACGCTCACACTAAGATGTGCCAACACATACTCTGAGTGCTTCTGGATAGAAACAGAGAGTGACAGTGATAGAATTTACTGTGATGGTATCAGCAAAGCAGCCATCACAGGATTGGCAGATTGGAAGGCCATCAGGACCCATCTCCCTGGCTCTGATCAGTGTTCGCATCCTGACATCAGCCTGCGATGTTAACTCCAGGCCCTGAAAGGGGGCTATGAACCATGATCAGCGATATCAAGCCACCAGAAATAGAAATCCATTTTCCTGCCTCGAGGAAAAGGGGGGGGGGGGGGGGGTGTGAATGAATATCAGTGGCCTCCTGGTCTGGTCTGGTCGGGTCTTAGTTGGGTGTCTGTCTCTCTCCCTCTGCTTCACCATGCAGGGCCCTTCAGCTGTTTTTCCCTCTCTTCTTGTTCTGAAGGTTAAAGGATTAGGAGCTGTGTTTTGAGACCGGATTGCTGTCCTGGCATGGATTTAGATTTTGGCCACACACACTAGAAACTAGAGCCCCAACACACGCGCAGGTGCACATGTACATGTACATGCAAACACACACACTCACACAGACCACCAACACCACTGCTGAGCAGGAGGTTGTGGATTAGCAGGAAATACCACAAGATGGTGGCCAAAGCATTTTTTCTCTTTCTTTATGGAGCTCGATAAAAAAATGAGAACAAACCAAAGGTGCTTGTATGAAGTTGTTTTTCACCCCCCTCCCCCACCCCCCTCCAGTCTTCCATCCTCCTTCCTTCCTCTGGCCCTGTCTAAACATGCTGACCAAGTGCATTGTGGCATTTCCAAAAGCAAAAAGCCATTAAATATAAACACGAAGTGTATGTGTGTGTTTCTTTTATGATCTTTCTGCTTTCATTTGATTCTTTTCAGTTTTGCTCAGAAACTTATTGAGATGCCTGTATAGCCGAGCAAAGTTGTGATGAATTATTGATCGATGACAGCTTCATCAAAGCGCCGTGTTGTACACGTATTTGGCATTTCTTAACACTGAATTTACAGAGAACCGACACTAATGCGCTCATGTCGTTCAAACTTGTTTACAAATTGGGCCGAGTCGTTGGACCTCTTGCTTTAAAAAAAAACCTGACGTCCAGGTACTGACAGACCTGGCCTGAAAGCATCAACGAGTGCAGAGGCAGAAAGTGTATGACTGTGTGTTTGGGTTTGCATGAGGGAACATACACCAGACTTTAAAAAATGTATGAAGAACACAGCCTTTTTCTTTCTCGACACAGAGAAGGAGAGCAAACGGTTCCCAGAATGCCAGGGGAAAACACAGTTCAAATAGTGTGAGGGCGAAGGGAGCAGATCAGAGAAAAAGCTGTTTGCAGTTCAGGCCTACAAGGCAATTCTTCCCCCGACTCCCAGGTGAGAAAGCTCAAAGAGAAATAAACCTGAGGTACCAATTTGCTGAGTTTTGTTCAATAGATGGGTGTGTGCCTAGAGACTTTACCCCGAGTGCACAGAAGCCAGGGCCCGTAAACAAAATTACTTAAGGATGGTTACATATTCTCTCTCTGTCTTCCTTCATGCTTGAAGGAGAGAAGCTCTTTGTCTTTGCTCTGCCCAACTTGTGTTTCATGTGAGTGCAGATAGATATAGCACCGGCGACATGTACTCTATCGTCTCAATCTTGACAACTTCTGGGCTGTTTTCCTTGTCTCTTTTACAAATCTTTTTTTTTTTTCTTACTCACATGAAGTGCAGACTTGAAAGCTCAATGGGAAACTTTATCAAAGCAGATTTAACTTTGGAGGGGCTGTGAAACTGCCTGGATTTATTTACAGTAGATGTTGAAATTCTCTACCGCTTTGCAGGTAGCATTTCTTATCGACTGTGAGGTTTTATGTAGCTGTGTGTTGATTTTCATAATGTGATGCTGATTTATGTACAGACAATTGCGAATAACTTTTCATACACCATATCTTCTCTTCGGTAGTACACATAAACGCAGACAGCCGCTCTGCAGGTTTGAATAATTGCAGCAATGAATATTCCACAGCAAAGATAACACACAGTGTTATTTCAAACCCCACAGACACACAAGTTTCATCATAACGCTCATGATAAAACTGACTGTGACATACATCGCAGGACACCTCTCGCCCATTTTACAATATGCCTTTCCGTGCTAAACAGTGAAATGAATTCCCACACATCACCATCGCCAAACCTGGACCCCGTATTCGCATCGGCCTCTTGGAACAATCCATTAATTCACCCAGATCAGAATCTGCACAGATTCAATTATTCCTGCAACCATAACCATAATACAGAGCTATGACAGGGCCATATATTCAAACCAATATTTATTTGTAATAATGCCAGCACTCTCTCTGTCAAAGCCCCAGCAGACAGGTGGAAAGGCACTGAGCGGAAACAGGACAAAGTCTATTGAAAGGCCCTGCTGATTTATTAATGCTCACCCATTTAAAAGTCACTTCATTTTTCCATGCCTTCAGTCCTCATAACCCTATGTATGTTTGTGTCCATGAATCAGTGTTGCTGAAATACACAGTATATTCTTACGTTAACATTCCTCTGTTGGTATGCAAAGGCTGTATCATTTCAACACACTCAAACTAAAAGTTAACACAGGGCTCAGGACATGAGGTTTTTATTGCTTATGTTTAAATATTTTGATGAAGCCTTCTGCGCATTGGTGATGCTTGAGAGGCCAGCTCGGAGTTTGGCATATTTTTTTTTATGATTGACTGTGAAGGGGGAAAGAGAAAAAAAAAGATAAATGGTTGTGAATTAGAAAGAATGTGAGTGAATGCCTCCAAGACTTGAGATGTAGAATTCTGATGTATGGTAACAGATGGCAAACCATGCAGAAATCAAAAAATAGTTTTCATTTTTCTTTGATTTTTCAGTGGTAATATTAGATGCAAATGGCACCCATACTACAGAATGCATGGTTTCAGGAACAAAAACAAACATAGCTTGAAGTTTGCTTTCCCCAGTGCCACTTTTTTGTGAAAATGAGTATTGCAGATTGCTTCACCTGTTTGTGTTCAGCACATTCATTTCTGGGAGCTGGAAACTACAGAGAAGCAGACTCCAAACAATCATCTGTCAAATGTAGAGAAGGTCTGGAAAAAAGCCATCATTGTTTACTCTTGACCAACATTACCAAAGCCACATGAAAAACGAACAAAGTAAAAAGAAAAAAAATCCAGCGCCCATACGCATACATACACACAAAGCGGCATCGCTTCAGCATATAACTCCTCTCCGAGTTGTTTGATCCTAATTGCAATATGTCTAAAAAGCCAGGTCCCAGTACCATGTAGTTGTTTTCAGAGTGAGAGAAATTAATTCTCATTGTGTGGCTGTTGTAATGTCACAGATGAGGACCGCCCTGACCCAAGCTTGAACTCATCAGTTGAAATGAAGTTGTTCACTCAGCTGTAGAAGACAAACCATAGTTGCTCCGGATTAATCAACCCCATCAGTCTGCTTGCGATGGAGGGCTCTTGCTGGAAATGGCTTCCACCCACTTCCACTTTGACCCCAGGAAATGTTGGATCAGAGGGAGTGTGCATGAGTAAAGAGCAAGATCCCTGACGTACGTATGATATACTAAATTATATAGGGGCTTAAATTAGCTGTCTAACCTAACGCGTGATTGTGGATTGGTGCGCCTGTGTGTATGAGCGTGCTTTATGTCTGCTATCATTTCTTTTGGTTATTCCGTCATCGTGTGTGTGTATATGAGGGCATCTTTACAATGCAATTACGGCACTGAGCATGTTATGATTTCCGTATGATTTCTACGCTGTGCCATATGCGGCACAGCTGTCGAAAAATGCAACCATCCAAAGATACTGTAACATTTTCTATGGTGCTGCTTTCCAGATGTCCTTGAAAACACACTTCAGACAAAAAAAAAGAGGGAGAGGAGACAAGTTAGGTTTGGAAGGATTTGCCATTTCTGGTGAAGCTGGAGTTGGAGTCAGTCTGGCTATTTATCAGTCAGCAGGTAGCATCTCTAGTGAATGTGACTGCTTATAGTAAAGCCAAGCGGTTGTAGTTTAGATTGAAATATCAAGACAGAATTGTAAATATTTCACTTAAGAAGTGTTTTTTGACAAGACAGGCAAACAATGCATGCGCTACATCAAAAGTATAAGCTGTGATGTTTCACATTCTCAAATGATACAATTCTGAATTTTCATGAGGATATTTTCAACACTCATTACTTTGTAAACCAAAATAAATAAATAAATCTTTGGTTGTGAAATCTACCAAGTCCATCAAAGCTCGCAAAGCAGATGTCCTTTGCTTAACTTGTGTTTTCAAGTACTTTTCATACACTGTAAACTCCAATCTTTCGCCTTCTTTCCAATGTCATTGGCAGTATGTGTAGGTAAGTCAATGTAGCTATCATAGGCTGCGATGGGGCTTCACAGGCTAGATACTAAAAGCCATACATTATGTAGTTGTCAAGGGATGTTGATTTGTCAGAGTCTTTAGAATTTCCTGGGTAATGAAACTAGAAGCTTTTTGCTTTTGTATGAAACTTTGATAGGCGGAAGAGAGAGGAATATGATCCCATTATTTTCTGGCTTTGCACAAGCCTGACCATATGATTTACTCACCGCCTTCGAAACACAGAGAGGGAAAGCGTGAGGGAAAGAAAGGAAAACGAGAAAGAGAGAGAGAGAGGAAGAGAGAGGCAGCCTGCTTGAGTCATTGCATTTGCACGCATTAGAGTTTGCAAGACTAATGTTTTGGAAAACAAGAATGGGGAAAAGTAGAATGCTGCAAATGGCCCTGCGTGACTGGATTTGGTTTGAAAAGGATATGTACGCTTCTGAGGAAAGGTTCTCAGCGATATATCCAACTGGAAATTTTTAATCTCACAGCTGAAAACTTTAAATACAAAAGCTGCTCTTCAGGTTCACTCATTCTGCTCACAATTGCCACAGCTTACAGTCTAAAACCTGATTACTCCTCCCATATAGACAACTTATACCAGTGTTTCTGTAAACTTAGATGACATACAGCAATTATCTTAAAATGTCTGGCTCTTAACCAAATTAATTAAATATCAAAACATGTCAGTTTTATTTCCTGAACTGCACAGATACATTTGTTTGAATGGATCTGTTCAAACTGTTACAACAAGCTGAGAATATAGTATTTTTCCCATTACATGAAACAATCAGTAAACATTGGCTAGGTGCAGCTGGATTGTTGTTTTCCAAAGCTGCTGGGCGATGTTACAATACAGGGAGCACTTCACGTCTCCATCCAGCACCAAATCTCTTCCAGTGTTTGTCATACATACCATTGTTGAAGTACTTACAAAGATTGAAGATTATCTCCCCCTCGCTGGGCAATGCATGATTGCAGCAGAGTCTCACATGTATAATTCATTGTGAAAATAAATTGTCAAGACTTAAAAGAACACAATGCATTTTGTACTGGGCAACACTTTTTACCCTCCAAATTATTTATTGTTTCCTCTGCTCCCTCGGGCCTTGGCCTGACCTTAAGTAACTTCTAATTGGCTCTGCTACCACAGTGCTCACTGTGTTTACCCTCCCCTCTGGTGTTTAGTCCGACACAGTCCAACAAAAGTGGTGCAGCCCTGTCTGTAAATGTGGGAGTATAATCCACCCAACAAATAAACAGCTTCCTCTTCTTGTTCTATTATTAACTGATGGTATGTTGCTGCTTATTGTTTAAAGGCACAGTCAGATACATTATACACATGGTGAATCTTCAGGTCAACATATGACTCACTTGAAAGGTCATTCAGATGAACACAATGCTGAGAGAGACATGAAAAAACATTTTGGAAAATGCAGCAATAACAAGTTATAACAGTAAAAATAAACTTACTGGTAATTACAATTGTTTTTAGAACAAAGTCATCACATGGGCACATAAGTCAATAGAGTGCAGACAAATGTGGTCTATGTTCTACTGCTCTTTTTCAAATAAGCAATTAGTCAATCAAATTAACATTTGTTCACCATATAACTAATCATCAACTCATTTTCTCGAGCAAAAATGCCGAAAATGGATTAGATTGAATTCAGATTGGAATCTTTGTGGCTTTACTTTATCCTCTAGGGGAATATATTTGGTTTACTCACTGTTGGTTAGACAAAACAAACTGTTTAAATAAGTCAACTTTGGCCTTGGGAACATGTGACATTTTTTACTATTACTATAGTTATTAATTATATAATTACAAATATAATCAGTCACATTAACAGATAATGTAAACATGTGTCCGTTGCATTCCTAATTTGTAATCAGCAAGTTACACAGTTTCATGTTTAACTGTAACTTGTGCTACTGAGGATGTGGTTTACCTCACACATCAAGACACACGTATAACTAGGAAGTGAATACATTACGTTTTGTAGTGCTGAAGCTATTGTGGTAAATAATATATATCTTTGCTTTGTGGTCAAAAAGTAACCTTAAACTGTATATTCTGTCATCTTTCATTTACACCACATGTATGCTTCTGGTTTGAAAGAACACATGTTTTGCAGTACTGTATTTATATATTGTATAATACCATAACATATTAAGGCAATAACTAATTATAATTAAACTATTAAAATAAACTAATTATAGTGTAGCAGCACAATTTTGTGTTTTCCCAGAGATTGATTGCTTATTCTTCAAGTGCAAGAAAAAAAAAAAAATACACAAATGAAAATGCTTCACACATATCCCCGGACAACCTAATGAGAAAACTTTATAGGCTAATAGAATTATCTGTGCTATTCTCCATCTATTGTTTGACGTGACGACTCATCAGTCATGCTGCCTTTATACTATTACACACACAAGAGGAGCAAGGGAAGATAGGAGGGCTGTTGCTGCAGCATCTCACACAGTGTAATTACATAAACAATAATACGTGATATGTTATTAGGAGTGGAGAGGGGAGTTTGGGGAAAGGAGGGGCTAGACTCCTCTGAGGCCTTTGTAATTCCCTATTTGATAGCAAGGCTTACAGCAATTAAGATGTTTAATTTAAGGATTTAAGCACTAAGGATTCAGACAAGAAAAGAAAAAAAAATAATAATCATGGGTGGTGGCTGAAGTTTGGGGTGGATCTGACTACATTTGAATGTTGATTATTCTCTTTCTCCCTCTTCATCTCCCTGTCTCATTCTGCCGTTAGCCCCCCCAATCATCGTCTCTTTCTCTCTCTCTCTCTCTCTCTCTCTCTCTCTCTCTCTCTGTCTCTGTCTCCTCTCTCCTTTCTCCCCCAGTCCCACTTCAAGTTCTTCCAAGACTTGTTTGAGGGATGTTTGAAAGGAGAGTTTTGATCATTGCAATTGCAACTGAATTAAAGCAAAAAATGTTTTTCTAGAAGCGAAAGAAACCTTGTGGTGGTGTGGAAAGGATAAAACTAATAAATCGGCAACCAACACACGAACTGGAACCTGCTTAATATTTTGCCAATTGGAAAATCAAAAAAACCGAAGTTTATGTAAGCTTTTTTCCATTATAGCGCGGGTTGTGGGTGTGTGAAAGGTCTTCCCCTCCTTTCCAATTTTGAATTATGTCCTCCCAATGCATTAGAAAAATACAACATTTTTGGAACGAGTAGAGATGGGAATGACAATTTATGAGGAATGCATTTTTTTTGAAAATTTGACTCTTAGCGAGGGTGGACCCCCCCCCCCCCCGCCCTCTTCCACCCTTAATCTTGCTTTTACTCACTCTTCATATAGTGTATATGAACCTATTTAAAAAAAGCTAAGTGAAATGCATTATTGGGACTGACGTGACTATATTTCTTATTTTTTTTTACTTTTTTCAGATCAAATGAAATAAATGAATAAAATCCAATGCAGTTTTCATGCTTAATATCCTGTTAATATATTCAAATGTGTATAATTGTATAAATGCTCTTAATTCCTGTATTTCTTTTAAGAAGCACACAAGTAAACTATGATGAGTTGATGAATCAGATCACATCTTAGAAACACAGCACTCCAATTGGAATTCAGAACCCCTTTTGTAGCTTTTATTTTCTTAAATTACTGTTTTTTTCTATCTCTTTCATTTCCCTCTTAACTTTCACATTTCTCTTAACTGCTTCTTTTATTAATCCAGTAACTTTTATTTTTTCTTCTCTCAAGATCCCAAGACCCACCACAGGAAATGTGTTCATTTGATCAACCCTGTGTTGTGCAGGATTGATAAGATTAGCAATCAAAAGCATTAGTGATTCAAAGCATTACAATTAATGTTCTCATTATTAAAAATCAGTGAATTAAAGGCGGTGTTTCTAGAGGGGAAATCACACTGCCGCCGTCATGCATATCTGTTAACATGAAGAAGCACACAGCAGAGGGTGAAGCTGAAGGGGAATACTTCAGTGTGGAAGCTCTGTGATATAAGTACTATTTCTTTCAATGATATAAACCATTTTTCTCTTTAGGCTACATAACCCTACAACAATTCCCATTTTCCCCAGTTCACTGCCCTGATCTAGGTGTAAAGGACACTTACACCTGCCTCTAATCACTGTTTATACCCAGTGTGCACACTGCCATTGTGCTTTTTGTCACCGGTTTTAATGGGGACGTTTGAATCAGCATGTTTGGACCACACAAGCAGCTTCCTATATGCTACAGTAATTTTCCTCATTGGCTTAAATTATAATCATTGTTTTCAAGTCCTCTGCCCACAGGATGTCTATAATGACTTAATGTACATTGAGTTTAATTATACAGTTTGGACACTTTTTATGCTTGAATAAGAACTGCCCTACAACTGCATCAGCAATATTGCTGTACCCGCTGCATCGCTTAGCTGAAACACCATTCAGACTCAGAGCACCCTAGTACAGTACAGCATACTAGAAGATCTATTTTAGTCAATTTGTGAAAATAGATATCAAACCAGATAGTTTTCAACAATACATTTGATTCAATCACTATGGAAATGTGCAACATCATGATCAACTCATTAAATCTGTGTTCAAGGATTGTGAGAATTCACTCAGCTTATACCTTTTAAACAAATAAAGAAATGACCTGCATTTAGGGCACTAATGGTTGTAATGCTTTCTGGATATTATTGTATAAAAAGACCAATTAAATAGTAATACTGCTTGCATGCTTCCATATATTCATTGTGCTTACTGTGGTAAAACCCTGGGGCATCACATAGTTATGTGCAGTTGAGTTGACCGGCATTTAGTGCATTTCCACATGACCACACACTAAGAAAAATACCATCTGAACATCCTTTGCACAGGGTCAGGCTTGAAGTGATTAAAAATTATTTTTTGTAATGTAATGTAATTTAGAATCACACTGGGAAAAAAAAAAAGAAGAAAAAACTGTGTGAAATTGTGCAGATAATCGGCTAAATCTCTCAACATGAAAAGATAATTGCTCCAGAAATTAGCTGTACCTGAGGTCCATTTGTTTGGTCATGGCTAGTTTCATATATGGCAACGATCGGATATTAGCACTAATTAGAGCTGGGTCAGAGTTCTTGAAGGTCGGACATTAATGTGTAGGATCATTGAAATGCTAATTATAAACAGATTAGAAAGTTACGGTGCTTTATGGGGGGCTATTTGGTAATTTAAGCACTGTTTTTTGTGTAACAAAGATATATACATTGGCAGGGGAAATTAAAATAAGATTTATTGTTAATTTTTATATTTTATTATGTTATTAATATAACTTAACTTTTATTCAAGCTATATTTTCAGGTACTGCATATACCACAAAATTGACAACACAAGGACATGACAGGATTACAGGGACAAAGCCCTTTCAGCACAAACATACATTTTTTATGTCTTAATATTTGGTCCGCTATGGAAAACCGTCATTTGGTTTGACAGCAAGTATTATTTTACTTATGTTACACATTATGCACAGCAAAAAAACAAAAACAATGATCAAACAAAAATCTGTTTTGTTTTGCACACTTATCTGCATCTTGACCTGACCTGATTTTGGATGTCAGTGGTGTTGTTTCTTGTAATAGCAACACTGGTATTACTCAACTGTCACCTTGGTGAAAACCCGCAGTGGCCCCTCCAACTCAATTCTCTTTCCCTCACCTACCCTCTTCCACAGCCCTCTAGCTCTCCTTATCAGTAAGGGAACTTTCCATCTAGGGCTAACTGAAAACCGTTTATTCACTGCTTCACCCAAAGCCTTGCTTTTACAGCAGAGGAAACCACACTCTGTCTGTGTTCCTTTGTCTAGCGTGCACTTCCACATGCACAGCCGGACTGACACAGGTAAAGAAATATACTGTGGGCTCCTTTTCAATCCTCTGAGGTCACACACCTCTAAGCATCTCCTGACCTCAATTTGAATAGTATGCTTATCAAACACAGACTGTGTGATCAGCAATTTAGTGAATCTTTTGTTTTATTTCATTAAATTTATTTTAACTTGCTGACAAGAAAGGACAGTTTTGTAATTGGCCATGAAGAGACTCTAGGCAGCTTCTTTTGACAGAAAACTTGTTCAGGGAGGGAAGAGTCCCATATTTCAGCTACATTTGTAAAGACTGCCTTTGTTTATGCTTTATAAGAAATGATAGTGTGTGGTGGAAAATGTTTTATCCATCTTTGCAATATGGTTTTGAGCAACAAAATTACAAAAGTGTTCTAAGCAGACATAAAATTGGCCCATACTTGATATACTTGGAAATTAATTACAATATTCATCTTTGTCAGCTTTGTTCCAGCACAAACACAAAGCTTACAGTCCAACATGTCAAAATGTCTATATATGTAAAATCCACATATAGCTTAAAGTGTATTTTATTTTATATTATATTTTTTTATAGTATGTTTTTTTTGCCTCAAGCAAAGATTAGGAGCAGGCTACAGAAGTCCGGTCACTTCGTTCTTACTCTACACCTCTGGATTTTTTTTTTTTCATTCTCAAACATGTAGTCTTAACCCCCAACTGACACGGACTCAAGTGACATCATTTTTCCTTTTTTCAAAAATACAGTATGCAGTAGTACTCCCAAAACTTGACATACTTTTATGTTTAAAATCAGTTGAACTCCCCTTTAAATGGTCTTTTCCTGTTGACATTAATACCGATATAGATAGTTACACAACTTGAAAAGTGAAAAGCAAAACTAACTGGGCAAATTCAAAATGTCAAGCAATGGCTTTACAACACACAATGAATCCAATGTCAGGTCAGTGGCCCCCATTCTACTCCTTGCCAGCCAAGTGATTTCTTACTGGTGCAACTACAAAGGTCTGTGGATTGGCCCCAGACAGTATCTTTTCTCCTGCACCCTCTCTCTCTCTTTCCCATCATATTCTCCCCGTCTGCACTCTTTCTCTCTGATATCTGGTAACAGAGAGGCAAGAAGTCTTAAGGGGCTTGGGCTGACTCAGCAGGTCAGAGAGAAAAGCACCGCTCATAGCTGGGAGGCTGTGTGTGTACCTGTGTATAAATACTTGTGTGTGTGTGTGTGTGTGAGTGTGAGTGTGAGTGTGTGGTGGTAGGGTGGCTGTATGACTTTTTGTGTTGCGCATGTCTGTGCGCCTGTAGCCAGGAGGTTTGAACCACGCCGGCTCCCTCCTCGATGAAATTGTCATCAGAACATGAAAGCATCAAAACATCAAACGGGACCTTTAATTGTGCTTGTGTGTGTGCATGTGTGTGTGTGTGTCTGGAGAGGTGGTGTTTGGTATCATGTTCACATGCTTGTCTGCAGGCCTGTGATTGTTGATGTATGTATCCTTAGGCAGGTGTGAATTTGTGCGCGTCTACATGTAATTTCATGTGTTTTGTACAGGGGAATTGTTTTGCATGTGTCTTTTGTGTAGGAACAGAAAGCAGTTATTATTTATAATTCATAATAACGTATTGACCGGGCACAAAATACAGGGTAAGAGAAAGCTGGATGTATCCAGTAGACACACTCATGTACACACCTTGAACACTGAAGGCATCAGATGCAGTTTACAGCTTCATAACACTGAAAAATTATTGAAAAGGCATATATTTCTACATTCATGTCTGTATTAAAACATTTCCTTTAAAACAGACATTAGGTGACAAGTTTTCAACCATTTGATTCTTTTTCATTATGTGTCTGTCAGTCATTGGCAACGTGTGTTTCTGGCTGCTTGTCTTCTTCAATCCCTCTCTCTGCCTATCATCTGGTCTTTCTGTCCCTCCATCCCTCTGCCTATGCGTCCATTCGTCTGCCCGTCGATCTGTCTGTCCACGACAAAGACAGACAAGCCTGTGCATCTCTGATCACACACCCCGCCCAACACACGCACACACACACCCACCCCAACCCACCCACCCACTAGTTCTGCCGAGGCGAGATTAAACAACAAAGTGGCTCGATTAATCCATTTGAAGTGATGTGGCATTAGGGCTTGGAAGGAGATGGGCTAACAAACACACTGCGCCACAGCTGTGTGGGCTGCAGATAGAGAGAGGGGGGAGTGAAATTAATTGACCTCCACGGTAGCAATTAAAAACAAAGAGGGGAGAAAACAAAACAAAACATGGGCTTGTGCCTGTGA
This sequence comes from Morone saxatilis, assembly GCF_004916995.1. Classification (NCBI taxonomy): domain Eukaryota; kingdom Metazoa; phylum Chordata; class Actinopteri; family Moronidae; genus Morone; species Morone saxatilis. Next base: position 9,824,110 of record NW_023339807.1, on the reverse strand, counting down.
AACAACATGCTACTGCTTGGATGAAGAGATGGGAAGAGAAATGGGAATGAGTTTGAAGTGTGGTTGATTGGTTAGAGGGGAGGAATTGGGAGTTGGCATGCCTGGCTGCATGTATGGACATCCTTACTGATAAACATTGTAAAGATCATCACTCTCCCATGCACGAAAACAAACGATAAAGACACACGAGCCTAAACTTTTTTTTTTTTTTTAAATGGTTTTCTGGAGGTCTGGGATCTCTAGAATCACATTTCAGTCACCAGACTTGAACAAGGGATTACCAAGAACACTCACACTGAAAATGTTTGAACGGAAAGGGATTTGAAGTGTTTTGATAATAACGACATGACTTTAAGTTAATATCAACAAACCCAAGCTTCCATACCAAAAAAATGTCTCAACACCATACCTTGTTCATACCTTCACATCTTTGCAGGCCTTTATGAATCCAGGTTGAAATGTGCTCTTTAATTACTCCTCAGACCTTTTCACTCCGAGAATCTCCCTCTGCCTGAGCATTCAAATTGAAATACAGAAGGCCTCCCACATATCCAGCTTGTTGTTTCTTGTGTAAATGATGTTGTGTGTTCAAGAATTCGTTTATTCTTAATCCTTACTTTATCCTCCCTGATATAAACCCAGTGATTTTTTGGCAGCAGGGCCGGCAGCACAGCAGAGGCATGCCAGTGGCAGAGGCTGCCTTTGATCCTTCATCTCAACCACACACCTGAGTGATGATGGCTCTGCTTGTAGCGTTATCCCTCTGTACTCCAAGTCTTTCATTACGTACCCCTCCCATGAATGCTGTCATTGATGGGCAGCGGAGACACCCATGTTTAATGTGCTTATAGGCATTTAGAGGAGATCATTTTGGGAGCTGATGTTTTGTCTTGCAAAGATGAGCAGTGATGGGGGCTCCAGGGCTTTTTTAAACTCTTAATAGCTTCTGTTTGGTAAACAAGCATCCTGTTTGCAGAATACATATACATACAATATACTTTTAGTCCTGCCCTATAATATGTCTCATTGCTTTACACACCCACCCTGACTGTATACTACACTTACACACTATCTGTCTGTCTGGATTTTTCACAAATGGATAGGCACTGTAAGTGCAGATAATAACAATACATACACACCCTAACAACCTGTCTTTCTTCAAAATTTGACATATGTTTATGAGTGTAGTGTACACAGAAACAGCCAGTTAGCCTGTCAACATAGAATATAGGTCACCATGTTACATCATTAATGGTAATGATCTTAAAGCTGCACTAATCAATATTTCTATATTAATTAAGGGGTTATATTATATTATAAGGGGTAAGCTGGTGTTCAAATGTGCTTTATGAAGGCATTGTTTACAGTGACAAACCCACAGATAATCCCAACTATTCAGTTCCTGTCAGCTCTATGGAGCAGTTTAGGATCTTTCAGCTTATTGTTTTGGTTTTCAGACCTCTACCAAAAAGCCTGATATTTCTCTCAGGAGAAAACAAAGGCATAAATGAGAGTGAATATTGGACTTACATTCATTAAGTGGCTGTATAATGTAGATGTATAAACAACAAGTGTTTGTTAACTTTATATTCCACTTTGAAAGGCGATAATATGTCAGTCTTATATCAACCCTAACCTCACTTGGCCCAAAAAATTCCTGATTTAAGCTGTTGAAGAATGATGCCATAGCGTCATCAAAACAGTTCACTGGCTTAACTCCAATATATGTCAAGTACAAGAGATGTTGGCCTTTAATAGAGTGAAATTATGAATTTTGAAGGATGACCTCTGCTCCCATACTGTACATCCAACACGTTCTTACTCCCAAGTTGTCAAATAATACTACTTGGTCAGTGGCCCTATCTTTATTTCTGTCAAGTTAGCAACAATACATACATAGTTACGTTACCTACCTGACATATCTTAAGGACATAAATAAAACATTACCTATGTACCTAACGTAGCGAGACCAGGTTGGTACATTCATACGGTATGCAAAAGTGATATAACAATAAGAGTAATTGTTGTGCTGCAGTAGAGAACCAGTCATGTTGATGCTCTCCTTTGTCACTACTCAAACATCACATGACTAACTACTTTAAAAAAGTAAAAGTTGCTAATCAATTCTATATTCATGTGTCGACAATAAAATACTTTCAAATAAGCAGATTGTAAACTGCATTTTTGTGTATAAGGTTTAATATCATAGTTTGCCAGGAAAGTTCACATTCTGACGTAAAAACCAGAGCAACATCTGGGTTTTATTCACATTCTTAATACAGTTAAGCCAGCTTTATATTACAACTCTTGACTTCTCAGCTGACTCAAATGAGAAATATGTACTGAGCGATCACTTCTGTTTCCTCCCATTTAAGATTATGTCATTTTGATATACGCACAGTGAAATATGGAAAATATCAGTTCTCTCCCCTAACAATTTAAACATTTTTCATTTCTTATGGCCCCTAATCCATCTCTATTGGAGCATCAGGTTATTGTATTACAGACATATGTCTTTTGTCTACCCTCTACTGAGAGGGGGAAATTGGATTCATGATGGACAAAATACTGCAGGGAATTAAATGTTCACCAGAAACTTGTATAGATTTGTTCACTTGTTACTACGTGTCATACAGTGAGTGTTTCATCACGTGCAGTGTGTCTAAGGAGTACCACATTTCTGTGGTACTTGTGTTTTTGAAACACATTTTTAAGTGGTCAGACAAGGGTTGAACAATGTGAAGAAAAGGCCCCAGGATAAACTGGGTATATTGCCTTTCAACATTCCTTGGTGTATAACTTTGCCACAGTGGAGAGGGGGGAAAAAAACAACATTTTGGTAGGTAAGAGTCCATAAACAGCTGATCACACAGTCATATTGGAAATGAGATAAGATAATAAATGAGATAATGATAAGAGGAAAAAAAATGTGTGGGTTTATGAGGTGGGATTAGTTACCACTAACCATACTGACAGAAAATAATATGTGGAAAATGACTGAGATCTGCATTAAACGACTGGGATGTTCATTCTCAGAAAGACTGGCACAGATTGAAACAGATACTCCTATTTCACCCAATCCAGCTGTCTGCAGGCCGCATAACGACTGGTGTTTCACACATATACACGTACAGGACTTAAGTCTCTTCTCCAGGAATGCTCTTAACTACACTGCTGTGCAAAGGCAAAGGGCCTCAACTTCAATTTTGGTCAACAATGTCTTATTGTCATTTTTGGATCATTCAAGATCTGCTTTATCATGTAGACAAATATCTTGAGTCAATTTTCTTGTTTTTTTGGAGAAAATACTGGGTTGAATTTCCCTAACTTCCAAAACCCCCAGAAAAACGGAGGCATACCTCAGTTAAGGATCTTTATCATACGCGCCGCTAGCGCATCGTTAGACAATACAACAAGCATCTAGCAGACAGTAGGCTACACCATACGCAGTTTGTGAGTGTCAGCCCATAATGGTAGATACAGTAGGCGCTGACCAGTCCAGGGTGGGCCAAAGCAAACTTGACATACAGACCACCCAAAAAGCACTGCACATTTTACTGAGTCCTAAAACAGCATGTTAGTCTACCCAGACCACAACAGCTTGAGAGTCAGAACAGATCAAATATGCAACTTAAAGAGAGAAAGAGCATGAAACAGCAGAGGACATGCAGAATGTGACAAAGTCAGCACAGTTTCCAAATTGAGCAATACAGTTTAGCTGGACAACAAAAAAAACTTAAAAGCCATTTTCCTCAGTTCTACACTCTGGCGAGTTAAGTTCTTTTGCCTCTGTGGGGCAATATAGTGACAGTATGTTGGATTCTGAGCACTGCCAAAAGTCAGGTGACCAACACCCAATAGTGTGCCTCTTTCGCATCCTGTGTAGTCACACACACAGAGGACTGAAGTTGCTACTGCTGCTCTGCTCATGCTATGTCTCCTGTGTAGACAGTGTTTGCCTTAATTCTTGAAACAAATATGTTTGTACACTGGTCTACAAAGAGTATCCATACAAAGTGATATACATCACATCTGAATTCTGTCAGACTGTGTCAACTCTATGTGTCGTCCATTCAACTGTTCAACATAGTATTTTCTAGTCAGTCTTAATTCTGAACAGATCATCTTAATTTTGTTTTTATTTTTATTTTTCCAAGTGCACATTTAAATCTACCACCATGAACAAAAGCATCTGGGTTTAACACAGCATAGTTCCTGCTTTATGAAACGGGACTTTAGCTTTCATCTAAACAGGTACTTCTGTTACCAAAAAGCAAATGGTGTGTGTGAGCATTTATTATTTCAGCACTTAATAACAGACAACCCTAATAGGTCCCTGATGAATGCTATGTCTGTGTGTGTGCATGTGTGCAAGTGGGTGGGTGGGGATATGGAATGGGTAACCGACTCAGTAAAAGAGGGAAAAAAAATGAAAAGGGGTTAATTTGGTTTGGCTCAGGTGAGGTAATTATTCCTTTCCCCCACTTCACTGCACACCCATAATGATTATTAACAAGCTTAAAGTACTTGAGGAGCACTGGGAGCTGGTGGCTAACAACACAAGGCCCAGGAAAGGAGGGAGGGAAGGAGGGATGGATGGCGGGATGGAGGAAAAGAATAGGGAGGATGGGAAATCATTATGCTAATGAGGCTGGCCTTAATCACACAGTGCCCATGATAATCTGCTGGGAGGAACCCAGGTTACTTGGGTCACTGGTTTGTTCCACAGCAGGCACTCATTTTTGTGTTTTCTCTCTCTTCTTCTTTTTTCCATATTGTGAAATTTTCTTACTTATTTTCTCCTCTCTTTCCTCCTAAATGTGTCCACTCTTGTGTGTATGTGGCTTTGGATTTGGGGTAGCAGGGGTTGATATTGCAAGTACATTCAATCATGGACCTGCAGTGTGCATGTATTTAAAAAAAAGTGGATAATAGCTCTACAGTCATTTAGTTTCAGGATCACAGCACATAATATATTATTGGCCCTGACCCTGTCTTACCACAACTCACAGGTACCATTGGACCATTATGGTTAAAAGAGCAGTATGTGATATAGTGGAAAAAGAAGGGAAAAGGAAAAAAAGGAGGGCTGGAAAAGGAAGGAAATGTTCTCTTAAGAAATAAAAGTTTAATGCTCACACTGGTTTGTCTGTGAATCTCATGAATAGAACAGCTCATGGTGGGAGTGTTTGTAATGCAACCATGTCTTTGAGCTTCTATAGTTGAGTAACACTTTAACTAGCCTACAGTTCTGGGTGATATTAAACCAAAAAATAATAAGAGAGGAGTAGACAGTGTTAGGAAACAGAAAACATTTAATGCTTCTATACAGTACTTTTATCTAAAGCACTACAATTTCCCCAATAATGACAGTGAGATGCCATTGGGGAGGCACTGGCACTGTCCTGACTGTGGGGGTCTTGCTCAGCGACACTTGATCATGCGGAAACCCTGTTATTAACAGACAAGCCACTCGACCTCCTGAGCCACAGCCTTCCACAGGTTAGGTACTCAAAGTTACTTATTCCCAGTGTGCACTACCTTGCTGCCCCCTTGCTGTCAACCACTCTGTTGGCCTAGTGGGTGGGTGTGGACAACCACTGATACATGTGAAATTGTGGAGAGTGCAATGGTTAATATATGCTCAAAGAGAACAAGGTTGCATTGCAATGTGTTTGTGTTCTCTATACAACAAAATTCATTAATTGAGGTTGTCAAACCAAGGACATCTGTTAAAACTTTGGCTCATAGAATAAGAACACATTGTTAAACAGTGACCTAAAGAAAGAGGACAGAAGTGGAATGTATTCATTTTTGAGAAAGAGTTGGTGGATGCCCTCCCTGCTCAACCTGTCAGTTTATGTGATCAGCATTTAATAAAACCTGGGTTCATGCAGGTCCCCCCCATTACTCCCTGAGTAGATGCCCCAACCAACCAATATTAGTAACTGCAGCCACATACTGCCTCACTGGCTTCCCACCCATGAACTATATCCATTGTTTTTCTTAGAGCCTCCCGTCATACTAGATATAATGTTCGAAGAAACTGAATTGCAATTCAAATGTCCCCTCGCAACCATCACAAGATGAGATATATATCTTTTTACACTTTGTTGTGTCCTGATTGTCCTGCCAAACAAGCAAATTTCCCCAGTGTGGGTTCAATAAAGTCTGTCTTATCTTACCTACCCTGCTTATTCCTAAATTGTGTAAGTTATGGTTCTTTAGCTCCATCAAAGTAACATTTACCTGATTTTTTTTAAAGAGCAACTTTTTAAATTTAACCTTTGTTATTGAAGACTTTGTCTGTGAAAAAAAATTATAATAATCCCAAATGTTGTAGGAACACAAAAACCATAAGCTTAGCAACACAGGTTTTCAAATCTCTGAATGGAATCCCACATTTCCAGACGGCATCGGCAGATCCTACGGTTCACCTAATCTGCCTCCATGTGCTCCCTCTCTCTTTCTCTTCCTCTCGCTTTCTCTCTCACTCCTTTTCTCTCACTGGGCTGGTATTTCTTGGACATCTGTTCTTGGCAAGCACAGCAGCAGCACTAGTACTGCACCCGCTCCCTGGAGGACAAGGAGGCATAGGCATGGAGGTTGGAGGAAAAGGAGGGAGGGAAGGAAGGGCTGAGGGAGAACAAAAAACAAGAGAGTGAAAAGGATAGAGGAAGAGGGAAAAAACTTGCACCACACAGAACCACACAGTAGTAAAAAGACAGCAATATGGAAGTGGTGAGGAAGGTTTTGAGTACGTCTGTAAGTGGTAATTGGGAGAAGGGGGACCACCACTGGGGACCAGCCCTCTGGGTCACACAACAGCACTTGGCAAGCTGTCAGGGCCCAGCAAAGGAGTTACAGGGATTGGGATGATTGAGATTAGTGCAGTTTTCCAGAGAAAATGTTTCTGGTGGATGGGTGGAGAAGAAATAAACATTTAAAGCATTGACTTCCTCCAAAACCAATATGGTACAATGCCCTATAGCACTGTATCTCTTGTATCTCACAAATTTTGTATATTTGTCTTAGCTATAGAGAGTAGATAGATACATTTGGGAGATTGTATTCATACAACATTTGATAATGATCATTTGATTTGGTTCTCATGACAATGTAGACTACTAATTTCTTGCACATTTTTTGGCCGTACAAAATAAGTTCCTTCACACCTATTTCCTTCGAAGCAATCTGAAGCTCGGTAAAACAGTCAGAATCCGAGAATGTTGAACTGTGGAGGGTTCAAAGTAACATTTTTAAACAATCACAGATGGCAGTTTGGAGTGAGAGCGAGGGGCCGAAAGACGGACTGAAAGGTTGTCGAATTGTCTGGACATATAATTGACAGGGAAATCAGCAAAGGGAGGGAGACAGAGTGAGCGGTATCTTGACAGGCTTCATGTTAAAATGATTAATTACCTCCAAGGCTTCTGTGGGGCTGGCAACTTCCTCTGGTTACTGCTGCGTTCTGTGCTGCAGGACCCCGGGCCCAGGGCCTAAGGTGATGCTGTCACAGTTGCTTCTTTTTCCAATCATAGTGCAAAATCTGTCTCTATTTGCTTTTTCTCCTCCCCCTTCCCACTCAGTTTTTCACTTTTCCATTTCTATTTTTACTACAACAGCATGGTAGGTAAGCCCAGTTCAAAAGGGACAGCACGATCAGGTGTTGGCAAACATCACACAATAAAGTGACTAATGCATGAAGTTGCACAACAGACAGTCATTTCAGACCAGGAAAATGCTCTCCTTCCTCCTCTTCTTTTTCTTTTGCCTTATCTAAATAAATGCTTCCTATCTTTTTTTCCTGCCTAGATTGGATAGGGGATGTCTGACACAAATTTGGCATGTTGTGGACACATTATTTCACCCTAGTACACTGGGAATTACATTCATACTGGCTGATTCCACACCTCACAATTTTTGTCCAATGCCAATGCAGCATTGTCTTTCTTTTATGCAAGAGATTGGACTTCATGTCCAGACCTGCAGTTCACATTCTCTTTCTCTCTAAATACGTTATATAAAACAGTTTTACAGAATGAACCGATATTAAACATTGGAGTTTGTTCACATTACATTCAACCACACAAATGTAACTGAGCGTTTTTTAAATGTGGAACCTCTAAAAATCCATATGTTCTGAGATAGTTTTTTTATCACCTAATAATAGTACATAGCTACATGTTTGGCTGATTGTTGTGTAATATTCTCAACTATTTTAACTAAGTCAGTTGGATGGTTAGTTACTGTATGTAAACTTGCCATGTACTTGAACAAATAGCATTTCACCTCAGCCCAGAACATGACATCACTTGTAGAAGAAATATAGAACCCACAAGCTTGGTTTCACAGCACAACATGGACCAAATAAAGTGATAGTGTAGTGTACAGCTTTACCAGCTCTGGACAAAAAGCAGGGACAATTCTTGATAGAAACAAGGAAAGGGAGAAGAGCTATTGTTCAGGACAGTAAAGGCAGGGTGACTGAAGGCAAAAAAGGCAGAGAGAAAGAAGCAAAAGAAATAGGGAGAAAAACAACACCAAAGGAAATCTTCTTTTCTTATCCCATTTTTATGTCATTTTTTCTTGTTACCTTCTTTGTCTTTATTCAGTTTAAAACAAAAAACGTATTTAACCATGTTTTAACCACAGTCTTTTCTCCCCCTCTATCTTTCTCTATCTCGGCCTTCCACCCCTCTTTTATCACCCCCGTCTCTCTCTCTCTCTGTGTCTTATTCTCTACCGCTTTCCTCATGTACCCTCATACCTCCCTTCTATTTTTCCAAGAAGAATTTAGGTTTGTAATTTATTATTTGCAAGAGAAACTGTTATCAGAGTCAGTTTGCTATCGTGGGCCACTTCATTAATCACCTAGCCCTCTCTCTTCATTTGTTCCCAGATAGGCTGTGGTTCGCTGGGTTCCAGGCACTGATATAAATATGGAGGTAAGAACACTCCCCTCCTCTGTTTATCACCAAATAGGAAAAAAATACAGAAAGTTCAGAGATATATACAGAAGAAAAGTACTTACTTCTTTTGTTTTTACTAACCAAGAAAAGCATTGTTTCATACTACAATTTATGTTAAAGCGACAACAAAATTAATCTGTGCTTTAGACTTTGTTTCAATTTCCCAAAAGACACTTTGTTTAAAAAATATGGTAACAGGACTTCTTTGGAGGTACAGCATGTTTAAGTGTGACCCCAGCATATGGGACTGATCAGGATCCTAGTGGTTGTTCACAAAGAAGTAGAACAAACAGAATAGAGATCCCATTTCAAGTTACCCTTTTTGAGCGAAAACAATGAACAAAATAGAAAATGGTATAAAGATGAGTTTTTGTTTCAAGGAAAGTAGTAAGATTGGACTGATTCATATTTTGACAGCATATTTCTGTAGTTGGAGTTTATCATTAGTCATTCAGTACAATCAAACCACCAGATTTCCTGAATAAAAGTAGATGGCCAAATACTGTAAACAAAGGTGTAACTGAATTTCAAGTGCATATTGCCCAAGATTTTATTAGAACAAAAAGTCGCTGGCCTAATTCTAGAGGTTGTATCTACTAAGAAGAAATTGTTTCAATCTATCATCTATCCAATCTAATTCTATGTTTGTGTGTATCCAGTGACCCATAAGGGATTATGGGAGACTAAGTGAAAGGTGGCCTTGAACTGTAAGGGGATAATCCTATTTTGATACCTCACAAAGAACCCAAACCCAATTTACCATCCCAACAACTACCAGCCCGGCTGTTTAGTTTGGATAGGTGAACTTGTATTGTGGGTTCTTTCTGTGTGTGTGTGTGTGTGTGTGTGTGTGTGTGTGTGTTTTCTGTGTTCTTTTGTTTTTGTCTTTTTTTCTTATTTTTCTTGCATTCTCATGTGTCATTGTCTTTGTTTCTCCTTTACTTCTCTTTCTGCGTTTGCATGATGTGAATATTTAAGAGGGTTGGTTTGGTAACAGATATCTTAGCAACAGTAAGTCAACCAACGAGAGATTAAGTTTCCAACTTGTATTTGTTCCTGAAAAGCTGATATTAAATAATGAAAATATTCTCCTCCAACAATGATAATGCAAGTTTATGAAGCTAACTACAATCTTATATATCTAATATTCTGAAGTTTCTATCCAAAAAGCAACACTGCCAAACAGTAGCTTAAACTGTTTTTTTACAGGCATAACAGGGAAAACAATACTGTCATAGACACCGACTCCTTTTTCAGTAAAGTAAAAAAAGATAAAAACACAGAGGGAGACTAATGACAAACAAATTGAATTACCTCCTCTTTGATACTTGCACTGGAATCACTTGTGCTCTCAGCCCGTACCACAGTTTTCAACTCCACGCTGTTCAGTTCAAGTAAAGCTGCGGTGTGTCACACATGGGGTCTGATAGTAAACACGGTTTACTGATAAGATTAAATATGATGTTAATGTCACTCTTGTGTTTGTTTTTTCTTCCTTTGTGTGAGGGCTTAAACTCTGACTGGGAGTTCGGAGGGCTCAGTTTGTTTACATCAAAGGCTTTTGACTTCAATGCTTTTGCAATATGGCTATTTCCTTTTGAAGGCAGCATTTTGAATGTGCTGATTAATAATGGGAACTAACTCTTGTCTCTTTTCTGCACTGGAAATCGTCATATGTATTCAACCCTCTGACCTATTTAATGGTTAAAAAAAAAACCTACTTAATTATTGGAAGTACAATGCTATTTATACAAGCAACTCACTCTTGTATGTAAATTCAAACTGCGGGTTACACAAGCACAAACATGCATGCATGCTGCCACTACCACCTCCAGCCGCTCAAAATATCAGCAAGAATTTTCCATTTCTCAAATCCTTTTATTCTCTGGCTGTATCAGCTATGAGGTTTGGTAATGATTGGTTTCCTCTGGGTATTTGTGCTTATGGTGATGTGTTGTTTTTCAACACGTCTTTTTCAAAATGCGCTAATTTACTTAGCGTCAACACTGGCTTAGCATTTAGCATCAGCGTCATTGTATCATGGTGTGAAGAGGAGTGTGTACGTGTGTGTATGTGTGTGTGTTTGGGGTGGGGAGGGGGGGTTCAAGCACACACTTAGATACAGAAAGACTTGCTCCCTTGGGTGAGGTAGTGCTTATTGTGTGTGTGTGTGTTTTTGTGTTTTTGTAGGGTGGTAGGTGGAAATGCAGATGAGATTGACAGTCTGAGGAGTAGAAAATGAACATTATTAAAAACAAAGAAAGAAAAAAAATGGGGGGTGGTTGGAGAGTAGGGGAGATCATTAAATAACTTTAAGAAGATGATATTTCTGTATGTCGGTAATAAGACATGACAGGTTTGTAAAACTTGCCACTTGTTGTTGAGGGGGCTATAAATTGACTCCCGAGCTGAGAAACGCATTGCATGTTTAACTTTAAGGGACCATTCTAATGACAGTGATTATTGTGCTAGTGGAATAGAAATAAAACTGAAATTCCCCTAGCTAAACTAATCTGTATGCTTCGTTGTGCACTCGTTAAAAAGGAAAGATGATGGTCGGTAGAAGGAAAGAAGAAGGGTGAGGGGACAGTGTTGCTTGGTGGTGGAGTTGGGGTGGGGGTGGGGTGGTTCATAGAGATTCCCAGGGCACTCAGCGGCTACGATTATATGGTGAAAAAAAAGAAATCTGTGTTCCTTTCAGTTTGCAAAGGTAATGAGAATCTAATGAGGCTTGACTTTTTTCCCCTCAGCATTCACAGCCATTCGACTCTCTACTCCACAACAGGTTCCCTGAGGAGACGCACGAGGACGGGAGAAATGCTTAGGCCTTTCTACACAAGGTGCGTTGATAGATAGATAGAAGAATGAATGGGTGGATGGTGCATGTGAGGAAGGAGAGGGAAAGGGGAGAAGGGCACGAGGGAGGGAGAGAAGGAAGGAAAGGAAAGATTTAGTGAGAGAGAGGAAGTGATGGTGGGAAGGAAGGGTACAGTTAGATGACTGAGGGAGAGGCAGCACCCAGGTTCACAGAAACTCTTTTCACAGCTAGGAGAGCCTGCATGAACATGAATTCTGTGGTTGGACAGCAGTGAGGAAAGAGGCGGAAGTGGGTGGAGGGGCAGAACTAAAGAGTCATATTTACCTAGGAAAGATTTTGACTAATATGTGTTGCTCAGTATAATATGAGTAATATGATCATTTTTCCATGTTCCATTATGTGTCACATGGTATCATCATCACAGTGATGTTATCTTAAGTGATATGTAGCCATAGACTGATGTAAAGGCATTTATGAAGCCAAATTTCCATCAAAAAACTCCAGGTATATTAGGCAGAATATATACGGAATATAACATAGAAATGTATATATTTGTAAATACATAAAAAAATAAAAAATAGAATAAGAGCCTAAGTATGTACACAATAATACAATATATGACAATATAGATACAAGTAGTGTATGCTACAGTATGTGAGTATTGCACATTGACCACAGTATTGCACATTGATCAAAGAGCATTTAACAAGGCAGAATCAAGCCAGAATCATCCCCGCCTTTTTTAAACATTCTTAAATGTTTGAAGTATTGAGGGTACTCTGAACCTCTTAAGAAGTTTGCCAAGTTGGTTAAGAGTTGAAAGCATAACCCACACAATGGTTTGAAGTGAGAACTTTTTCTGTTTTTACTTAATGAGGATGCAGAGCTCATAAACAGTGTTGGTATTTTGTTAGAGTTTGTCAGAAATGTCATCACATCACATGCAATGCGGAATTTGGCCCTCACTCCTGAGAGGTAGCTTGTACTGCACTGCACTGCATTGCATTTTCCTCTAACTGGCAAATCATAACAGTGTAATGACTTGGTTCACATTGCAGTGCCTATTCAGCTACTGAAGCATCATTATAGTGCATTACTGACATATTTTTTTCCTACTTTTGTGACAAATATATGAGTGTCTTTGAAACACATCTGTGGCATATTTTTCTCTTGTTGTTTGCTTTCTTGAAAAGATGTTTGATTCCCAGTGCTGCAAACCCACATCTAATGAATCAGGCCATTTTGGGGGCATTAAGATAATAATGGCATGATGCAGGAGCCTAACATATGATTGGCTGGCATTATTGCTGGCCCTGCCCATTCCTTGACAGAAACAATGGATGCTTGGTCAAAGGCCCAATCAGAGTCAAAATATGATCAAATACACAAAAATAAATAAATAAATGCATTTAACCATCAATGGATGAATATGGACCAGGTTGACCACGAACTGCGATGAAGTGTAAGAAGCTATACCATTTTCTCCTGTCATCTTTTTTTCCCATATTGTTAAAAGTTCAGACTTAATTGACACATTGTTTCAAAATTACTTTATTTTTCAATAAAACTAAATAGCCTTCCACAATTAATACCAACATATTTAAGTAATGTAATTAACATTAGTGACTATTTTTTTTAGGAAGAAGGAAGTTATGTTTATTGATGTGTTTTCTGTTTAAGCCTAATGAATATCTTCTGGAAACAAGGTTTCACTGGTCAACTTACTTACTGTCACAGACAACAGTGGGTGCTTTTTCCTTGTTGTTGTTTTGGGTGACTTATGTTAATAAAAGGTAATGTGGACCATTTTTGCTAAAAATGTGGCATCTGTATTCTCTGTCTTACTGATTCCCATGACAACAGAAATCACAGTAACTTTATTTTATCATGTTATACATTTTATGCTATTAATGTTCAGTGATTCCAATCAGATCATGCAAACAAATCCTTGATCACTTTTAAAATAGAAATTCTATTTACAAATGTTAATTGGCAATGCTGTATGCATTCTTTCTTGTCTCACACACTCTGTTAGGATACTGATGATGACAACACCTTTAAAGACATTCTGGTTATAGTTCTCTGCCTTCAGGGAAGAAGTACCCCAAAACTGAGAAATCATTCTAACTTAAAATAATACGTTCAGCCTATTAGTATTCAAGTTGATTTTGCTTAATCAAATGAGTTTATCCATAATCATTTAAATTGAACTTGTCCAGGTTAACATCATCAACCTTTCAGCTCTCTTTTAAACCCTGCTGATGATGTTAGACTCTGACTTTATCTGGAAAAGTAGCCTGATGAAAAGATCCGAGACAGACTATCCCTGTCATTGACCTTGTGTTACGCTACCAGGCCAGGATGACTCTTCATCCCTTATTTCCCCCACCACCTGCTCCTCCTTCACTTTGACTTTTAAAGTCAGAGGTACACTCATGCTTCCAGGCTGCCTTAATAAGGCCTTGTATAGTCTTCTGGTGATAGGACTGTTAATGAGAGAGACATCTGAAAGAGAGGAGACATTCGGTTGTGGAAGTGGAACGAGGGAGGGATAGTTATAAAGGGGGGGTTGAGATGAGGGAGAAAAACTAAAAGTCAAAGGCTGTACCAGGTAAGCATGGGCACTGCTTTAGATCTTGAGTGTAATCTAAGTAAAGCCTTTTTTCCCCCAAACTGTTTGAGTTGTTGGGTTGGTGTCTGTGTGTGTGGAAGAGACCTTGGGCCCTTTTAAGAGCATTTTGCTGGCGTCCTCGTTGAGAATTGATTGTCTTTGTTGTGGTAATCTGAAATTAATTTGCACTTGAACCCATCTTTCTTCTGGGCTCAATTTTAAAACGCTGTTATAATTACGTGCCCCCCACATGAAAACCAAGAACTAAGACACTGATATGATGAGCCGGAATATTTTAATTCCCCAGGTACTTAAGAGCCCCCCCCCCCCACACACACACACATCCCACCCCACCCCCCTACTCCCTCCACACCCCTCCCCTCTGTCTTCACTCACGACTTATCTTGCAAGGTAATAAAACAAAATGTTCCCATGCGTGGGGCTTAAGCAAAAGGTATTTGCCTGAGGGGGAACAGTAATAAACGCTGTATTGCTACACATTTACTCATGTACTTTCTCAGTAGGTCATATCATGCTCTTGAATGATGTTAAACTTTGGTTAATGCAAGCTGATGCCTGGCTGAGTGCTGTCAATAAAAAGCTGCTCTCTGAAGATGAGCAGAGGATAACAGGCACCCTATACATACCAACAGGGACAGTAAACAAATGTGCAAACTCAAGGGTATTGTGTGTCTTAAGCAGTCAGTCAACTTTTCTTTCCCTTTCATTTTAATGCTACATCGTGGTGTTGTATCAAGTTTTGTCAAAATTTCCCATGAGGCTCAAACACATACAAGCACACACACATTGAGGTTGTTAACAAGATTTGTTTTGCATTAGTCAGTTCTGACAGGGGGTATTTGTAATATAAAACTATTTAAGACTACCTGCTAACATCTGCTATTGATCTTAGCTGTGTGCCTCCCCCTTTGTTCCCAGCATGAGCTGCTAATAACCTTATCAGCCATCTTTTAGTTTTAGCTCAGTCTGCTGTTTGTTGTTAGGGATTTTTTTTTAATGGAGGGGGGGGNNGGGGGGGGGGGGGGGAGTATTATCTCGCTAAATGCTGCAAGATCCATCTTCAGTGATTTCCTGCAGTGCTGCCTTGTGCTGAAAGGGCCTCAGAGGTCACTGGCCCTGGGCAGAAATTCTTTCAGTGTGACACCTCATGTGGTACTCGGAGAGATAAGCAAACAGAGAGCTAGACCCACTGCTGAACATAATTAGTTAAAGCAAACATTTTTCAAATGGCTATATTATTGTCTGTACTGATTTGGAAGAATGGGATGAAATTAGTGTTGAGTGTTGATATAATTGTCTCATGTAACTGTGTAAATTTGCACAATGTATGTATTTTTTCCATTGTTACAGGATGGACTTAGAAGAAAGATAAAAAAAAGAATACATCTGTAAAATGTATAGTATTTAACTAATGCTGTTGTATTTTTGCAGTCTTATTTATTTTTTGTAATCCTGCGTTGCTTGTCTAACTGCCTTTTGCCTTTTTATTAGTCACCATCGCTTAATTGCAGGAATTATAATTTTCCCCAAACAATTGCCTTATTTTATTTTTAACCATGCTCCTCATAACCTGTCATGAGGCATCTCCTCTCTCATTGTTTCTCACTCTTTCTCACCTGTCCTCGCTGTCTCTCTACTGTAAACACTCTAATGAAGCAAAACTGCCATGCAAAATATGGAAAACTCCGCTAATTGTCTGTCTTCCCATTGATTGAAGGCTAAGTGTGTGTGTACGTAGTATCCCCTACAGCGAGAGCTGCTGTCTGCTGACAGACATGGCCTGCTGCTAAAGCCATTGCAATAATCATAAAGATTAGGTTAACAGTGGGAAACGGCCGGGGAAGACAAGTGTTCACAGTGGGCTGTTATTTTTGCAATGGTACTCACAAAAAAATAACAACCTGCAACTGTAGGCTTGTGTGTTGCTTTAGGCATAGCCCTGGAATTTATGTGTGTGAGTGGGTGAGCATTTGCACATTTAGGTCCATGTGGATGACATGTATATGTATATATTTACTTGCATGCATTATATGAATATTTAATGTATGTTTTAGGTACAAGTAAGTTCAATATGTGCATGGATGCAAGAATATGCAAGTTGTACAGCAGTCATATAAACAGATCATGCACAGAGATTCATTGTAACATATTACAATTGGATTTACAATAATGCTAAAATTCCCCAACAAAAATAAAAATAAAACAAAATCCGAACAGGAATTCAAAGAACCCTATTTTAAAAGTATTTAAATATTCTAAACCTTTTAAAACAAAGGAGTAATCAACTAAAATGATTACTGCAATGATTAAACTTTATATACCATGTAAATATTTTTTCAGAGAAAATGTTACAATTGTGTTCATGTACATTGTGCATACACTCAGCTATTGCAGAAATTGTGGCAGACTATACACAATCAAAGGGGTGGCAGTATACTGTTGTAGCAAACTGCTCTCAAAGCACAACACTGAGAAACTTGTCATGCAAATGTATGTGACAGATCTCTTCATAGAGAAAGAAGAACAAAGTAACAAACAAAACAATGCTTACCAGAAACAAAACTTGTGAAGATGACATTCTGTCACTAATTGAATCTGATGGCAGGACAGAAATAGAGAAATGTTGTTCATTTGTTATACAAAAACAAATTTTATTATACATAATTCACTTTACGCACATTTTGCTATTGCAATTCACACTGTATTACTTTCTGAATTATCATTCTGAATATGCAAGAGCTTTTAATAATTGAACACATCAGTGTTTATTTTCAACATGCCACAGTTGAAATAAATTTGTTTGAATTTTGTCTCAGTTTTGTTTATTTCCTCTGTTGATATTGCATGTGTTCTTCCCCCTCTAGAAAGTGTGTCATTTGAAGAAACAGTTTTTCAGTCCTCAAATAAATCTTGAGTCTTAAAAATCTCTTTTCATTATTAACAAATACATTTTACCGCCTTCAAAGCTTTACATTAGCTACAAGATATCTGCTCAATCCCTTTGAATGTGGCTACATGGTGTTGCCTCATTAAAAGACTTGCTCATATATTTTCAGTCACTCTCCACATTTTTGTGGAAACTTTATCTCTTGATCCCTGCCTGTTTTCTGCTTTAGGTCCAGCATGTGGCTAGCAGCTTTTGACTGTTATGCATCTGACATAAGCATCAGCGAGTCACAAAACAACAGAAGCCATATTATTCTTCCACTTTACACTGCCTACTGTTAGAGATAACATCTTGCGCTCATGGCATTTGACTTGTACGTTACCAACACCAACCTCAAAAGGGGCTTGCCACATTTTATACACACCTAGCGTAGTCTCTCCTTTCTATCACTCGCTTTCTTTCAAATGAAAAAGCAGACACACACTTGATAGCATCTACCAGCCGCAGCTGGGTTTTGCTCCTGTTAGCAATAGGGCACGTTTGTTTCCTGAGAAGTATGAAGCCGAGAACAGGAGGCACCACAATATTGATACGTTTTTGTGTGTGTGCATGTGCTGCATGTGCATGAAAGCATGAGTATGTACATAATATCCATGTTTGTACAGTAGGCTTCTCTCCACTATACTATATACTATATGAACTCCACTATAGGTCATGGTGGGCTTTTTGTTAAAACAAAATGAAGCAAAACAAAGCAGCAACATGCTTAATCTTCTCTCTTATCTCTGTTCATGGAGCCTTCTAGGTAATTTTCCATTCCAACTATTGATCATTATCAGCTACTAACCCTACATAACAGATTATTTCCCCAAAACTGAACCAACTTGTTTCTTCTCACAGCCAAAAAAAATATTTAAAAAAAACTTAATTCAAGTTTGGTTGTACTTGATACAAAGAAAAGCAACAAAGTGCAAAAATAAAGTAAAATTGACATATCTAAAGCAGAGTTTTTCAAAGCTGAACATAAAAAAAGAACTATAGCAACAATAATGTCAACTGACACATGTATACTTACGTGAGGAAATAAGTTTTACTTAGAGATAAACAAAACATTTTGGTAAGAAGTAAATAGAAATTCAAACTCCTCTCCCTGACTGAGGAATAAATAAATAAAAGTGTTATTATTATGTCATTTGCACCATAAAACATCCCACTATATTCACTGGGGATAAGAGTTCATCATATAGTTCATCAATAGTAATAAGAGAAGGTTAGACAATGAGATGCAATAATCATTTCAGTTTAAACAAAATTAATATTATAGTTTCCAGATAAATCAATTTTGCAATAACTTACCTATCTAATAATTAAAAAAATATTTTACAGCAACAGCAACATGCTACTTTTGTATAACCTTTGCTGCACAACCTAATATACATTTACATCTACGCACGTGAAATAAAACTGTTCAAAATTACTCACAAAAAATCTAAATACTGGTACACCAAATTAAACCGACCATTGTTTTATTTTTTTAATTACTGAAAAGTCGGCCTTTTGGTAGAAGATGCAGCCACGTGTCCATGACAGCGAGACATTCTGACTGTATAACACAGCAGAGGACAGACGCACTACTCTTTTACACCTGCCATGATATTGGAGGCCATGGAACTACAGCATGGTGAAATGGTCATGATGGTAGATTGTGAGAGTTGGTATGGATTTGCTGTCAGATGGTCGCGCACTTCTCCTGCCTGTGACTAACTGATGGGTTGAGGCCTCAGGTGAGAAACAGGAAGACAGGCTGGAGTTGAGCACTACTTCTCTCTCTCTCTTTCTTCTTCATACACCTCAAAAGAGGACTCAAAGATGGATGGACACACAAAAATAACAATGCACATGCGCACATGAGAAGAGGAGCGCATGCATGCCTCAGACACTAGCGCAAACACACACACACACACACACACACACAGAGTGACAAAGACACACACACATACAGGCGCTTCAGCAGGGCTGATGACATGATGGATTGCTTGTGTCAGTGTCAGAACAGTCAGAATCAGCCTGGTGCTGATAAGGTGCACTAGACCAGACCTACCCCACCCACTACCAATCCAGCCTAATAGCTCTCTTCCCTTCCCTGAGAAAGTGTGTGTTTGCGTGAGCATTAGGCACTGGTTTTATATTTATTTGTAGGTGTATGTGTCTATCTGAAAGTTGGTGTGGAGTGCACAGCAGTGTGAGTGTGTGTCATGGGTACTTTGTATGTGGTGTTGTAAATTTGCATGTGTGTATGCATGTGTGTGCCCGCATCACTTATTGAAACAGAGCGGTTTGCTACAGCAGGCTGAATTGAGTATCCGCAGCAGCTTGCCACCTGTCGTTTGTTATCCATCACATGAAGCGACACCACAGCTTCAGTTATTGATGATGTGTATGGTAATTCCACTTCTATCACTTAAATGATAGGAAGCTGATACTGTGAATGAGAAAATGTGGATGGCTTCAAATCTACTCAATTACTTTTATGAATAGTTTCTTCAAACTATTCTGAATTGACCATCTATCTTTCCTGATGGGCTTGACAAAGTAGTCATATCACATCCATGGCTATATAGTTCCCCACACATTTTAAAGTGACAGCTTTTTAAAATTTTTATGTAGGCGTGGGTTATGCAATGAGCAATGTAAGCGTTTACACTGCTACACCACTGGATAGTTATATATAATTTTAAGATTAGTATATAGTTCTTAGGGCTTCAGTTGTGTCACATGGGTTCAAATGGGGATACCTCTGTAAACAAAGTAAGCGAGCTTGTTTGGTATTGTGTTCTCATTTGCCCAATTAGACCAGCAACACTGTGCTCTCCCTAGGTGCTAACTCACTAAATGGGAAATTACACCATAAAGATAAGGGAGTGTCGGAGAATGTTTAGGGTCTCGGAGTAGTGCTTTCAGCACGACTGCTCAACACAGCCTGAGTAGAATTAATGAACCCTCTGTGGCAGGTTCCTGATGCATTTTTAAACAGCTCCTTTTCATTCCTGCAATGACATTTTGATTGCATTTGTTTCAGCAATAACTGTATGAGAGCGAGTGAGGAAGACAGACACAGAGGAGAGAGACTGAGAGTGAAAGAGAGAGAGAGCACATCCCCTAAAAATAAATACATCACTGTTCCGCCAAAGTGACTCTGACATGGGTTGTACAGACAGATATCACATTTAATATGAGGACAGAAATAATGGGTTTTTGCAGCAAACTGTAATTTGATAGCAACTGTTTCTTAATACTGTGAGCGTGGTGTCATGAATTCTAAGAGCAGATACACATACGGCCTCTTACTGACACAAAATTAGTTAATCCTTTTGTTCTAGGAAGTTTAATGCAAACATATGATGTGAAGATTAAACTGTTGTGTGTCCGTGTGGGTGTGTGTGTGAGTGTGTTTGTGGGGGGCTGCCATGATCAATTTAATAGTTTGTATGAACTGATGTGTCACAATTATTTTACATCTCCAGAGATGTAGTCATAATATAGGGATAGATATGGAGCACAACTGAGGAGCAGGGCAACCAAACAGTTTAATGACTTATACAATTAGTAGCCATAGTGAAAGTATATTTCCAGAATAATATTGCACCTCTGTGAAAGGGTTACCCTGATATTTTAATAAGTATGTGCCCCTGAGAGAGAGATGGAGAGAGAGAAAAGGGAAAAAAGCTAAGGTCACTGATATTGCAAGGCACCATAGGATAATAAGCACCACAATCTCTGGTTACACATTGTTTTTAAATTCTTTTAATTGCATCTTCCTGGCTCTCATCAGGGGTGGCGACCCCAGAAGTGGGGTACGAGGTCATTTTCTTGCAGCAGCCTTTGAAGCCCAGGCGCCTACCTCTCCCCACCACTTTGTATGGCCTTGAATTGCAAATTGTTTTAAAATACGCATAATGAGCACGGTGGCAAAATGTTGAGGCTCTTTGTCTTTCCCTCACTCAGCCTTTAGCACAACTAAATGAGTTAAGATTGCTCTATTGAATTACAAACGATTATTTTACTTACTCCTACCCAGTGCATGCATAATGAAGGAGAGAGGAAGATGAAGCAGAAGCTTCAGTGATTGTGACTGTGTGGACTGTGAACCGGATGCATGTTCATCTAGATACAAATGATGATTTTAATGATGCTACCTGGGGTTATTGTTAAGTAAACTGTCAGGGAAATGTGCGTGTAATTAAACGCAGGAGGAAAGTTTTCATATTGGCAGATGATATACTGTTTAACCACCTATCCCTTTGATAGTCAGCTGTCTTTGTTCTTAAAATACAGCCAGGCAGATTGGCTACCTCTGGTTCTGTGGCAAATTGAGAAACAATATGTTTTACAAGCATATTTAAGCTTGTTTAGACTAAAAACAGCTCATATGTTAAGAGTGCCATCACATCCCACCAAAACAATAACATTTCTTAGTTCGAGACTAAATGATATAGTGCCATCAAACTATTTGCCAAACATCTGTTTCAGTAACTACGAACAGGCTTGCATTGTTAACATGTTTTAGCAATTGGTTGGTCACCAGAACCAGTCCAATGGCAGTTAGACAGAAATAAACTAGGTGTGGTGGCTCAACAAGTCTTACTTAATAATGAATAATAATAATGCTCACCCTTATTAAGGTTCCAAGCTCGAACAATACAATGAAACAATTGTTAGCTGATGGACAGATTGTGAGCTATCAAGCTGTTAGTCACCACCTAAATTCAAGTATTTTCTTGCAGCATCAGCAATTGCTGTAATGTAAGGTGTTATGCAATATTAATTAGGACATCACTGAGTAATTTATTCCTAATATTTCCAAAGAAACAACATAGTTTAAGTCTAACCTCATTTACTGTGCAGTTTAACAAGTCATTGGTTGTTTCTTGTTTCTAAGTTGGGCTAGGTTAGTACCACATGGGATCTGCTTGAAAACACCTACAAAACTTAAATTATAATGTGATAAGGTTGCGTCTCTAGGAGATGAACTAAAACTGAGGGAACTAATCATGCAGTCAAAACACGTTAAATCTTTTGTTAAAGGCAGACTGTAGCAAACACTCTAACTGAAACATATGGTGCTTTGCCCTGGATATATTTTTCTCCATGATCACTTTATCAGAGTATCTGGAAGTGTGTATACCAGCTGCCCCGCTGTGCAGCATAAAAATCCAATAAGAGATGCCTTCAGCGCTAAACCAAACATTTCAATTCACCCAAACAAATCACTCAAGTAATCACTCATTTACGAAGCTTGCAGATTTATCAATAACAGCTTAATACCGCTACACAAGCCAAGAGGTCAAACCTCTGTCACTGCAAGCTTATTGTCTCCTCTCCGATTTTCGAAATCTAGAGTCATATTGTGCCACTGTTATCAATAACTGACTCGACACTCCCTTTGACACCTACACAGTGGACAAGATGGCTACATGCCATTCTGAGAAGCGATTAAGCTCGTCTTTGGGAGAGCCACGGTGACATCATTGGTGGTTCAAAAGCCGCCTCTAAACTCAAAAAGAGCATTAGAATGCATTTCATGCTCGGCTCACTGAAAAGTGCAGAGCTGAAATTTACACCTTATTTGATGTCCGTCTCCCTGCTGTTAATTGGTAAAAGGATCCCTGACCCTTTTGATCTCCTCCACAATCCCCTAAATGCCCAAGTCTGCTAAACTGTTCGGCAGGAGATATACCCTGCAGTTGCCCAGCAATGTAAAGACTCTCTCTCACTCTTTCAGTGCCCCCCCCCCCTTTGCTATTTTTTTCTTACTCCATCCTTTTCGGCTTTCTTGCCTTTGGTTTACGTCCAGGCTGTGGAGAAATAAGAGATGACAGTTGTTACAGATATGCCAGTTTAATTACTTGTCAGCTTATAGCCCATATCTCTGCTGCCCAACGCTGAAGCTTAACTTTTTCTAGTAGCTTAAAGCATGACCAGCCTCCAGTGCTTTAGTATTTAGCCATAAAACCCAGGAAATCTGAAAGATAAAAAAACCACGAACAGCTTTTCTAATTTTATGGGGGAAAGAGTGGGCAGTTTTCTGTCACTGTTGGAATTGGCTTTCTCTCTCTGTTCCCCTCTGTGCAATAGTGACAGAAGAAGAGGGGCAAAAAGAGAGAATCTTGTAGAGAATGAAATTACATCACATGAAGGGGTGCATTGGTGTAGGATAAGCAGAACGTTTCTTATGGCTTGTGTGCCACTGTTGACACTTTTAAGTCGGTTTGCAAATTGATAGATGTGCTCGAGCCTGTTTTTTTTTTTTCTTCTTCTTTTGGAGGAGGGCCATCCCAGACTCTCAAATCCAGTTAAGGGGAGTTGGAAAACACAGCTGCTTACTTTGCAAGCTTCCCTACTTTGACCATGCTGTAGGTGGCTATCTGCAGGTGTATACAGAGCGTATGAAATTTAACACCTTGTGGGTTATTGAATTTGAGGATTTAAACATGTTACAAAACGCACAATACAACATAGATAGCTTTTACAAAAGTGAAGTTAAAAAAAATGTATCTACTGCATACACATATACATACATTGATATGCATATATATACATATATATATATATACATAGTGTATTTAAAATGTGTATTCAGGCAGAAATGTAGAATTAAAGAGTAACAAATTAAAGTTAATATTAATTAAAAATTATATATTAGCAGATGCTTTGCTACTGGTATGTTATGGACATAATGGAAGTACGTGCTGTCATCATATTTAATTAACTTATTAATAGCATCAATGCAGTGATTGAACTGTAGATTAAATTATGATACATGTACTGGGAAGCAAAGCCGATTGATTGTGTGAGAAATGCAATCAACAGCTCTCTTGAAAGCCATTTCCATGTATGGAGCTTTATTATTCATTCCGAGACCTCAGGAAGTAGTGACTTATTCATCACATATTCAACATACCTTAGCATTTAATCCTTTTAGTGTGTCATATTTTCTGTCTTTGCAACAACAACTAATTTCACCATGCCTCAAACCAAAATAAATATTCATTAAATACAGAGAAGGCCAATTTGTGTTTGATGTAATACAATGTGAGCAATCTAACACATGTAAGTGCTTTCATTTTGTATGGCTAAGAATAATGTAATTGGCCAACAATATTGTGCATTTGCTTTGGATGTCTGTCAGAGAGACTGCTACAGTCACCAGTTTGAGGGTATTTCTTTAGGAAATGGAATACAATTTTACAGAGCCACACGGGGACAGGGATGGATGGCACTGAGCGAAAAGAGCAGCAGAGTTTTGGACACATGCCTGCTTACGGCCCATTGTTCAGGGTTCCCTCAGTGTTTATCCCTGGCTTTGTCCCCCACCATGATACATACTTTTCAATGAAGCAAAACAGATTTGTTACCATAGTTTCACCATTGCTTAGTTTTACAGCAAAGCATAATAGGTTTAAAGGGTGGAAAAATAAAAGCCTCCTTCTAGATAGAAAAAAATAAAATAAAATAAAGATTACCTGTTCTTTTCATCATTGATGATCACATTGTTAATGCCTGGCAGAGGCTTTGTGTTTTATACATAGTCAATTTCTCAGGAATCTGAGCGCTTTTCCCAATTGATGTCTATGCAGTGCTTTTGGCGTACATGCCCATGGTATACAATTGTTGCAGGGTGTGAAACAGGTTTCTGTTGGAGGCAAATTATATGTTTTTTCGGAGTGCACCAACACACTACTTATGTAAATTGTGTAATATTTTACATTGGACTGTGTACATTGGATGTATTGTTATAATAGTCATTACTGCTTTCATTGTAATTTCACAGTACATGTGATATCAACATAGATATATTATTTTTCATATAGCCCTGCTGCACTTTTATAGGTGCAAACAATAGAGAATTGGAATTAGCATGAAGGAAAGTGATGCAATGTACATTTCTTTTAAATGAAATATGTAAGTAAAGTTGAACTGCTCATTGCCTGTCCAGAATCTACTAAGCAAAATCCCTTCCACTGTCCTACAAACACCCCTGCCAGACTGTATGTATTACATTGTCACATAAAAGCGTATTGTCACATTACCCTCATGCTTCATTCTACTTTCCCTGTGCCATAGCTACTTCAGTGTTAGCCTACAAAGCGCGTTGATGATCATCCTGCACCGCTGAGCAGTAAGGTTTTTATACATAGTAGTAATGGCATTATTTTATGGCCATCATTTCAATGGGTTTTAGAATGGATCATAAAGCAAAACAGTTTGCAGTTCTTTCACAGACCCTCCACCTAATAATGAAAAGCCAAGATCAGCTGACTGCTAACTCTATTTACAAGCTCACATAATTCCATTGTGGCAGCGCTATCAGAGTAAATACGCTTAGCCCAGTGATGCATACCCCCATAGAAAATGAAAGCAAGATGAGATAGAGGTCACATGACTGCAGAAACACCTTTTAAAACACTTAATGTGCCTTAGCTGATGTCCAAATCATGTAGGTTATTACCACAGTTGTGTGAAAGCTAATTAATGGATAATTTGAATGATATCCAAGATGCCTCGCTCACACAGTCGGTGGCTTTGACCTTCGTAAACCTGATCATTTCTCACCCTGAGCTTTTTTTTTCTACCAAGGCAAGCCATCATCAGTATGATGTCTGCTTATTTTGTGTGATCAGACTTAAATTGAAATTCTGCCTTGAAGGGCAATATTAAAAGGGGCAGTCATCTGTGAATATTGGTAAAGTCTACAATTATACAATTGAATGTTAAGGCTTTATCACTCCTAACATATTTTATAAAAATGAAGATGCTTACTCATTACCTTCAAATACTGACAACTGGATTCAGCCAATGCATTAATTGAATTATCTATGAGGTATAGGTGTAGTCTTTTTTATAAATGTAATTTCAGAACCAGTATTGTGGCATTGTATCTAATGAACAAAAGCAACCAAACAAAGTAGAGCCAGTGCTAATGAATCTGATGGAGATATCAGAAAGACTACGCAATAAATTGAGTCTGGAGCACACATTTGAGGGATTTTCTTTGTGGGTGAGTGAGTGAGGGGAACAGTGAGGGAATATCTTTTAATATCGCTTCAAGCTAAGATATCCCATTTAGACATCGTTCAAACAGTTATTAACAGTATTGATTTATGTTTGAGTGATTGGAAGCCAGGGGAGGGAGATGAAGTCAACCGTCATGACCTCTCGCCTCGGGACGGAAACTGCCTGACACAGATCACGGCTGTCTCACATGTGAAACGGCTTCTGCCTGTGACATCTTAGATTACTGGATAACTGTGTGTATGATATTGTACTAGACTGTACACTGCTTTCCTCCAAAACACATTGCTCTTTGTTGAAATATATCTGCTGTCACACAGGCATTTTGTGACAAAGACAATGGGAGTTGTTTTTTGACAATTACAACAATGAGCAATGATAAGGGCATATTCAAAATGATTTTGTTTCTATTTGTATATTATATGATTCATGCTGTGAGCACAACTTTTCATTTCAATGTCATTGCAAAGTTTGATATGTAAGATTTGAAGTTGGTAGAATAATTGGTATATCGCACACAGAACAGTTATCTTGGTGTAATAATATGCATGTTGTTTAAAAACACAATCTGTGCCAGCTGATGATGATAATCTTCTCTAATGCATATGTATACTGCAATGACAACATTTATATGCAATGCTGTAAGCAGTTACGATGTGAGTGATTAATTGAACATCAGCTCATTGTTTTCTCTTTAGTTAAATAACTGAAAAGGACAGCTGACTGTATGCCTATTAAACAGCAAATTCAATATATTTTTGGCATTTTCCCCATATCTCCTTTTTGGTCTATATCCCATTAACTCAACTGGAGGAGCTTAGCATACCAAATCTGTTCTTAATTATTTCTTATAAATTCCTCAGAACCTCCCCCGGATTTGTAGTCGTGCCCACCCAAAATATGTGTGGAGTTGGCTAAAAACAGCACAATAGAAGATCATCTATTTCAAAGGCAGAACATAGCTGTTAGAGATCATAAAACATTAGTGCGGCATGTCATTAGGTTATTACAGGCTTATCCAGTAATTATATTAA
This sequence comes from Morone saxatilis, assembly GCF_004916995.1. Classification (NCBI taxonomy): domain Eukaryota; kingdom Metazoa; phylum Chordata; class Actinopteri; family Moronidae; genus Morone; species Morone saxatilis. Next base: position 9,796,695 of record NW_023339807.1, on the reverse strand, counting down.
GTACATTACCATGCAACCATTTAAAGACAGGACCAGTTTCCAGAAATAGGATTTTACAGCCCTCTCATGACTTGCCCTCAGCAACCAGCCACAGGACGAAATGCCAATTAAGGGGCTGTTGAACTAGATGGAGTTTGGGACCAACGACAATAGGGCTTCCTTGTTTTAGTACAGGAGCTTTGGAAGTGATATAGACCTTACCTCCAAAATATGTTCTGCTGTCAATGTTTTAACCAAACCCCCTTTCACTGTGAAGTCAGACATGTTTGTTTGCATGGATTTAAAGTGGAATATTCACTTGGTTTGGTATATGAATTAAAAATCTACTCACTACTACCACTTTGTATTCATTGTCTTTCATTGCACTTAGCCACATGACAGTTTTGCATTACTTACCTGAGTTGGCAGAACGGTAAAAACAAAACTGATGTAGTTTACATCTGTTAAAGGAATTCACATGCAGTAGAACTAATTGGCAGTTGTTGTTTTAGACTGAAATAGCTTGTTCCTTTCCATCTCCAAACAAGTGGAATTTCAGGCAGCCAGTCTGCGCCCTCCACAAGTTATTGAGCTTGCTGATTGAAAAAAAGTTTCTTTTAAGAAATCAAACCCAGCGACGGAATTCTCCACGGTCAAAAGGTTAAGCTTTTGATCCGAGCAGAGAGATGCTTTGAGAGGAGAAAGAAATAAATATTGTTAAATGAATACATGTTTGCATTCAACCTTACCTTTTCTGTCGAGCACACACCCTTTGAAGTCTTGTTTGTTCGGAAACACTCCCATCTCATTGAGTCCAGGAAATTCCCCACCATACTAGTGCCTAGATTAGAGGTAGTAATCCAAACTAACCCCAGAAATTCAAAGAACAGGCTCAAAACTAATATTTGAGCTCATGTCTCACAAGTGAGCCTATTGTTAGTCTGTGACTCATAAAACATGTGCTGTCATCTTGGATCTGCTTATGATAGATAGAGCGATTTAAGCATAACTGCTGATCTTTTACAAACATGGCAAACGCTGTCTCAAAGAAGTCTCATATAATGCTCAACATGACTGTGGCTGTGTGTTTTGGCTGGTGATGATGCTCGGTGCATGTTTTAATAACGTGCTTATTTATATGTTTAACCCCATATGAACAATACACACACATAGTCAGTCCACGTAGTCTCAGACCACACAGTTTTTCCTGTGTGTGTGTGTGTGTGTGTCACATGGCTGGCCTCAGTTTTCGGGGTCGGGATAGAGAAAGGGAGCTCACATTCGTCGGAGCCCACAGAAGATGATTCCAGATGATTCCTCGGCACGCCGCTGTCAGAGGGGGCCATGATGAATGAAAGGGCTCCGGTGGGCCTCACTGTTTATTTAGACCTCTTGTTTCTGACACAGTTCCCGCACAAAGAAACAGCCGCTGAAGTGTCTCAGTATTAAAACATAACCTTACCAGACTACAATCTGCCACCAGGGGCTTTCACCCCTCCCATTTTTCCTAATCCAACAGAAAAGCCTGATTGTTCTCCATTGTGGAATTTGGGACTGAGACCTGTTCAGGACCAGCAGTGAGGGGCAGCGGACTGTGGAAGGCTTTCCAGTACATTAGGAGTATATGAAAGAGCAACTGACCAGGCTTAGATTGATATGGCTGTGTCTGCACAGGACAACATATGGGAAAGCAGTAATCCTCTCTCTGTGTTGGAACTGTGGGTATTTTTCTTGGGGATTTGAGTATAGGAGAGACAAATATGGATGGCCCTGCAGTCCTGGAAATGGTGCAGACAGCTGCTGGTACTTTGTGGATGTGTGTCCCGATAAATAATTGTTTCTTATCTGTCATAGCCTCTTTTCACATCCATGCTGGCTGAGAACTGTATGAAAAATGTTCCCTTTCTAATTGTAGCGCACTTGTAACACTTTTACTCTGTATGTAGCATGCTTGTAAAACATTGCTTCTTTTCCTTATAGCTACAATATATTGCGTTTCCCCCTCTTTGTAAGCAGCATGGACGTTTATAGCAGTTTTCTTTTTCTAGCGCACCATTTCAGGTTCATCTTGTCATGGCTCCTTCCAAGCATATGTTGAACCTTCAGTGTTTCATTGTCTGCCGAGATCATGACAAATCAACATGTTGGAGTAGTACTGGCATCGTGCACAGAGTAAACAACACATCTATTCAAGATCAGCACCATGCTAAAACCGACTTAACGTGAGACACACACACACAGTGCCTTAAGATATTGAGTTTGTGCGTTGTTTTCACTCCAAAATCACAAATGTTATGCAGATAGATGGAAGGACTGTCGATTCTGTCTGCGAGAAAGACAACTGAATAGGATGTGATGCAATGTGTGTTTTAAACGCTTCCGATGCCTTTCATTGAAAATTGGTTGGTTTTGTTGACAAGCTCCATTCCCTTGCAGAATAAATTGTGAGGAATAGGGTATGGCAAAATAACTATGAATATGCATATTCAAACAGCCAGAAATGACTCCAAATCTCCTTTCATGGGGGAGCATGTGCACATTTTTCTCCTTTATTAATTCCAAGTCCTATTCATGGCAAAAGAATGGAGGTGAGTATAATTGTGTATTTTGTCAAATGTGATCAAATTAAACTGGAAGCGGAATGAATTCTGTGTATTTGTATGCTAGTTTTTCAGAAGTGGTGTCCTGGTTTTAAATCCCAAAGTCTCAAGTGGGCACATCACAAAACCAACACAGTTTGGCAGCAAGCTGGCAGTCTTTGCTCGTATGAGGCCCAGAATTTAATGAGCATGAATAATGAATACTACTCAACATGCTGGTGACTGAGCAGGCTGCCAGTTATTAGGTCAATGAAGGCGTTGTTTAGCAGGGAACACTCACTGTCTCACTGAATGATGGACTCCCACCATCCGCGGATCCTACACACTGGAAATAACTTTTCTAATGTGGCAAATCAGCAGATGGCGACAGACACATCGCACCACATTTCAACCGAATCCTGTCCATGATGTCTGTTTAGACATTACGGTCCTAATGGTATGCGCTGTGTATTGATACTGTTTGAACTCAGACTCTAGTAGCATTTTAAGTATGTAACAAGCTGAATTAAATAAGGAACTATCCACTAACAAGCAGTACAGATTCCTACACTTCAAATTACTCCTCTAAAACTCAACTGGCACTTTTCCAGTTCTGCTATTTAAATGATTGTCTCATTCTGCTCATCTCCATGGATCAGACTGTTGGATTTCCGCAGGAAAACATAATTTATCTTTAAGTACTGTTCCACATATACTGTATATTGCCACACTCTAAAAACATTAGTCCACCCTCTCTGTCTGTTACCACAGTGATAAGTGTATTATATGAGTTGTTAAATACACGTTACCTAGAACAACCTGGTAAATACAAAATTCCAATGCAGGGAGGTGCTTTTTGCCCCGCAGCTACAACTCCCATGCAATAGATGCTATGCTACTTGCAGAGGATTTAGAGGATAAAAAGAGTGGGGTGAGAGCGAGAGAGAAATACAGTCGAGAAAGAGAGCATCCAGCAGTAGCAGAGTGGCAAGAGCCATAACATGCAGATCAAATGCTCCAAATCTGTCAATCAAAACAGCCGTCACTTCCACAACCACAGCATTGAACAATCTGATGATTAATTATTGACAATCTCTGTCTTTGTAGCTTTCTCACACCTTCTCTCTTTGTCTGTCTCAGTGTCTCTCCCTTCCCTCACTTCTTTTTCTTTCCCAAAGATTAGACACAGGCTCCAACATGAAAGCTGCCGACCTGTGTTTGGGTCTGTCACAAGCGATTTCACTGCTGGTGCCATGCCCCCCCACCCCCACCATCCCCTCCATCCCCTTTAACGGGATGTCCTCTNNTCTCTCTCTCTCTGCCTGTCTGTCCTTCCTATCTTCCCACCCTCTGTTGCTATGGCACCTGCCAGGTCGCCGCAGGGACCCTCATATCTCCACTCATCCGCCAGCTCAACCCTGGTGTCGATTCTATCCAACCCAGCTTCATGTCAGAGAAAAGCAGGAGTAAGACCCCTCGCTGTTTAACACTCCAGAAGTTAACCGGGGTCTCTCTCCCTCCTCTCCCTTCCTCTCTCACCTCCTCCAGAAAGACACTTTATTTTCTCCGGTGGAAATAAAAAGAAGATATTCTCGACACATTGAAAGAAAGGTAGATTTTTTTTCGTAGTATGGATCATGTTAAATCTATTGTGTCTTTTCTTTTTGTTATTCACTTCTGACTTCTGAGGGTGTCTACATTCAAAGTCACATTCTCTTTTATAACACTCCTCTAGTGGTTTTGAATAATAAATTAACCTTTTTGAAAGATGAGATTTACACTTACAATTAAAGTAATGATAGCATGTATATATTATATTGTATGTATAATCATCAGTGTTAAAGTAAATGTGGATATGTGTGCCGCTGAAAAAAATCTGAATTTAAAGGACCAGCTGCCTAAAAATTTCTAAATTAACAAGAGTGTTCTTGCCATGAAAGTTTAAAGGCCATCAGTGTCAACTACAATTCTGTTGACATCAAGACAGAATTTTGATAACACAATCTACTTCCTATCCACCCTATGTGCACACATGACACAACTCCAGTAGTGCACGGTCACTAAGCAATGCATGTACTGTGCTGGTGCATAAGACACCTGTACTTTACTTATATTATAATTATTATATAAGTGTTATATTATAATTATTAATGTATTATAATTAATCAATAAAATTAATTTATGCTTCTACCTCAAATTTTAGAGAGATATATTGTACTTTTTACTCCAGTACATTTATTTTATGCTTTAATGCTTTAGTTACTATTACTATGTTTTATTACACATTAAAGTATCGGTAATAATGATCTAATAATATATAACAGTCACAGAAGCCATTTTCCTGCATAATAAGCATTTTACCTTTGATACTTTAAATATATTTTAGTTATATTACATGGTGGTTCAACATGGCGGTCTCCATGGAAGGCGACAAGTTGTGTCTGTTGATAAAATCGGCTCATTCTAAGATAACTTTTCTTTTTAACTTATGTGAAGTGTCTTTGAGTTCCTAGAAAGCTCTATAAATAAAATGTATTATTAAATTATTAAAAACATAAACGATTCTCATTTTTAGGTGATTGTACCCTAATGAAAACCTATGAAAATTATATTCAGTTTATTCCAATAGACCTTCTTAAAGGTTACACACTGGACCTTAAAGTAAAGGATCTGAATACTCATGATGACCCAGACTATATCCATGCTAAGATAAAATGGTCCAACTTGCTTCCTGAATTCACGTGAAAAGAAATCCGTAAATGAAGAGGAGATGATTTTGCCAAGAGTGAAGTGGTTAAAAACAGGATTGTGTTGTTGTTTGTCAATTAGTACTAAATAAAAAAAAAAGTAATCTGCATTGCCGAGGCTGTCACAGATGACATCCTGTCACAAACATGACGCTGTGGGCCCTGGGAGAACCACGTCCCATCCAGGTATCAGCCCTTTTTCCTGTCTCAGGCCATATGTTTCTGCTATTTCTGTCAGTAAAATCCCATTTACAACAACCACTGCTTGTTGTTTACAGAAGTTTAGGCTCCTCTGATACACTCCTGCTTATGTTTGCATGCTTTTTAGCCCCATAGATAATACATGAGCTTGCTCGCTTTTTTTTAACGAAGGGGAGATGCTGCCATATGCATGGAAGAATAAACGAAGACCTAAACTGACAGCACCATCTGCCAAACACAGTTGACGTCAAGAGAATGGCCCCTGCTCAACATTTTGCCCGGCTCTCAGGAGGATGCCACATTGTCATCAGTGCTAATACTAAATATTAATAATTTGTTGACCCCAAAGTGTTTAGAAATCACTGATGCAGACACATATTGCCCTTCTGAATGGCATATGCAGATGTCAGGTGAGCACCACCGGACTGTGCTGCTCAATG
>NW_023339807.1:9790558-9790694 GCF_004916995.1 Morone saxatilis | reverse complement strand
TGTGTGTGTGTGTGTGGTGTTTTCCAGGAGCTCAGAGACTAGACAACTTCCACCAGGACTGTCATGAATATTACATCGTTCCACATACCCACATAGCTCCTCCTCCTCCTAACCCTCTCTCCCTCTCTCTCCCTCT
>NW_023339807.1:9754149-9790458 GCF_004916995.1 Morone saxatilis | reverse complement strand
ACACATATATAAATATATATATATATATATATATATATAATGTATGATTACTCCACTGCAAAACACTTCACGTTGCTGACTTTAACAGTAAATTGTGACCCTCATTCTGAGATATTTACTAAATATTGCAAATGAACATGCCTCCACGCTGTATCAGCCCCAGATTTAAAAAGCAGTGACATCTGTAATCATTCCTAATGGTCTTCTCAGACCTGACATATCTCTCCAGACACTAGATGCATTTCACCTTGGCATCTGCTGTGATCGCTTCTGTTTTCCTCCCATACGTCTTTATTAGTTCGTAACTGATGGGGACACTGCGGGATGTCACTTGATGAGAGGCACCATGTCAGTGAGACTGATTTATTCCCAGCATTTGCTCTGCGGTTGTGCCAACTGACCCAGTCCAACCTGCTCCCCACACCGGCCCTCCACACACACAGACCCTAACATCTTGGAGAGCTCTGCTTACCCTCAGAATAAGATGCATCCCACCAAGGTGCGGTAACTTTATATGTAAAACATTTCCTGAGTCATTTCACAGATATCCGATTGAATTTCGCCTGAGATGCGAGTTGATGATGCAATGAGTGATTCCACAAGCCGTCAGCATAAGGCAGTTTCTGCTGACGTTTTGACCATGAGTTATAGCAGTACAAACAACCAGACACTTTTGCATAATCCTCAGATCACAAGTCGGTTCATATGAACGGCGAGTTTCAGATGTTTGACAGAATATAGTGGATAGCTAAGCTACCAGCTCAGGGATAACATGGAGTAGACGGCTAGCATCAAGCTTAGATCATGTTGCTAAAATTTGTTGAGTGCCATTTTTGTCTGTCGTCTTTAAATGGCGACAGTGAATGGTTATTCTTTTTAACTGACAGAAGGTAGTGGAGTAAAAGATCCATTGTTGTTTTATTTATTTATTTTAATTTACATTTTTCTAATGTAAATTAAAATAAATTTACATTAGAAAAATTTTTATTTAAATTATTTTTCTTTATAGTAGGCCACCAAACATGTGTCAGTGATTTGTGTTAGCTATGATTGTTATATGTAATTTCTTAAAGTCCTCCTCCATTCAAAAGTGTGTATGTACAAATATGTTTTTCTTGTTTCTACAGTTGGGTGTTCGATGCACAGAGTGATGTGTGCAGAGTTTGACACTATACAAAAAGGGTGGGCCTATGAGCATGATTTGTGACATTACAATTAGTTTAGAAGTCAATCCTGGTCTAACATGTATATATGTAGGCTATATATAAGCCCCCAGCAAGAATTGACTTCACAGTGAAGTAGGAGACATTTTGTGTCCAGCAGTAAAACTTTAAAAATTAACTAAATTTAAATAAATAAAACATTTCTTTTTTAAAGAATTTTAACGTGAAAATTTCACTTTTTCCATAATTAACATATTATTATTGTTCCACACAGACAATTTATATATGTTGTAATATATGATGGGATCTTTAAGAATCAACACATCTCAAAACCTTCACTTCACTGTATTTTTTTTTTTTTTTTCAAAAATATACACAGGGAAATTCAGTTTTATTTCTTATATCAAGTTTAGATTTAAATGATGGTTTTCACTCCAGGTTCAGTTCAATGAGGATATCAGTGCATTGGTATCTACCAAGCATTGGTAGATGAGTTCAGTTTGGCAGGAAACCTTGGCTGTCACTGTTCAGGAAGCAACAGCTCTATTACCCAGCAAACACAAGAGTTCTGGGCGTTTATACAATCCCCCCATTGATTGTACTGAGTCACAGGGCTGAAATGCATTTGTTGGCAGACAGCAGTGGCAGACACAAAAGCATGGGTGGGTGTCAGCTTTTAATTGTAACTGTCTTGCAGAATGGGTGTTGTTTTAATATCCTGTATAGATTTTTATGTAATACACTTACTTGTGCAAGGCAGCCCCGAGCAAGAATCAATTCAGCCCAAAGGATCCCGTCCTCCTCCCTTTTTGTTAAAAGCCAATCTTGTTTTAATGATGCATGAAGAAATATTCAAGCATTGACATTTCACTGTCAGGTTTCTTTAGAAAAATCAATTAAGATAATACAGCTTTGACCCAGTTATCCAGTTAATGCTTATTAGGGATGTAATATGATTTACTGTCAGCATTTATAATTCTTTGCATCTCATCCCATTAGCCCTGTGACTGTTTCATAGAGCGCCGAACAACGGTCAGTTCTAGGAAAGTACAGTTGCTAGGAGCTGATAAAATGGAGTGGAAAGGAGTAATGACATTGATTGCGATTGGTGGGCAGGTTAAATGCGAGCCCCTGAGGCATTCTCTCTCTCTTTCTCTCTCTCTCTGTCTCTCTCTCTCCAGCTTTTACTCTGTCTGTCTCCTTCTGTCTTTTCTTTTTTCCACCAACCGTAATGTGATGGAGTGCCGAATACTGCCCAGCTGCAAAATTACGCATTTGTCAGTATCATAGGAATCTAACGGAGACATTATTGTCATTTATCTGAGTTACCTTAATTATCTGCGTTGGCTACCTGTCATACCAAGATATTTAACTCTAGGAGTTTATTAGATTCAGTACATCTCTCCCACTGTCCCTCAGGCCACATAGTCAGTTTGTAAAAGTAAGAAAAGTTTAAATATGGAGTTTTGTCTATCTTATATGTATGTATCTTGATCTTGAAGAGTAAAATTCAGCTTTAGCTTATCAGATAAATAGTTACAAATCCTTGTGAGGAAGTGCACATTTGCAATACACATGCAAAGAAGTGATGTCAAACTGAAACATACGAATAAAATTCTCCACCAACTGTAGAAAAACCAAACATGAAATGTCCCAAGGGGCACTGTTGAAGATCACTGTTGTCTCGATAACAGAAAATGTTAAACCTGTTTTACATTGTTAAATGTTTTTTTTCCCTCACTTGAAGTGCTGACATTCTGTGTTGTAAGAACTAATTGTCGTGTTGGAAGGAGAAAGTCAGGCTTTGAGTCACTGTTTCTGAACCCTGTTCAACTTTATGGCATTTCAAAGCTGTCAACAGTGAACCTAGAGAGCTGCAGCGTCACTGCTCAACATTAAAAGAATGACATTGCTCTGACATCTGGGGCTGCTGGAACAGGAAATATTTAGAGAGCACTGGTATTCATTCACAAGGTTGGTCTTTACTGCTTACTGTTAATTTATTTTCAATTAATTGCAAATTTTGGAAAATAAATATTGTACATGCATATTTTTTTGTATGCCAAAAAAAATATGAGTATTTGTTTTAATGTGCTCCAGAACATTTTTAGGCTAAACTGTGTGTGTGTATCTATGGTATCTAAGTCTTCCAGTGTCCACAATGTGAGAGTTCTTTGTGTTGTGTCTTTAATGCAGTGCTGCTAATGCCTGTACTGCCTGGTGCCTGCTATCATCTTTCTTAAGGTCAGGGGTTAACTGTCAGAAAAGTGACACTGTCTTACTCTGCCCTTTAAAATATTTTGAGCAAAGGAGGAAACACTAAATGAAGGCTGATTCCTGTCAGCGTAAAATTAAAATGTGCCTCAGGAATTTTAATTGAATCCAATATTGTAAAGGAGATGGCACAATCAAAAAGAATGACCGCAGTGTTTGTCTTTTATATGTGTTTAAACCTTTATATAACAACTACAAAATTGCTACTTTGTGCCACAAAGCAATTTATTTTGTTTTAAATATGAAGGACATATATACAGTAGAAGATTTTATAGCCTACAAAGTTGCTCCTAATTGTGGCATTTCAGAGACAAAGCAAAACAAAAAAGCTGTGCCAAAGTGTACAAAGGGTGCCTGTTGTTTTCATTTAAGATACACAAACTCAATTACAATGCTTACAACCAAGGAATATGAAACTTGCATATTTTACCCAACCTGTGTGAGTGAGTCCCTAAGCACACTCTGCTTTAAACTAACTCCTGTTTCACTGCTGCTTTGTCTTTTGCTTTACTTCTGCAGTCATAAGCCAAAAAAGCCCACTTCCCTCCCTACCTACCTAAATGCATATCGGCAATCCACTGACACAAAGGCATCATCTGCCTGTGTGTACAGAGCAGCAGCAGCCACTTTGGATCCTGAATCTCAATGGGCTCATAGTGCCTCCGACGCCCATCTGTTCCAAGCCAGCCAGCGAGCCACTAAGCAGCAAACTTTGATCCCCATGTAGATTTTTTCCAAACCCATCCGGATTTGCCTGCCCCTTAAGAGGCATTGTGAGGCTGCCCCGGAGTACAAATTCTAGATTCATTATGAGTGTGGGCGGCAACCTTTGTATTCCCCAAAGCACAGATGTATGCAGACAACATATTGCTATTTGGTAGCATAAAAGCCTAGGCCCATTGTTCATTGTTGGTTCATATATCACAAGTAGCTCTCTTATGCAGAAAGAGCAGAGCACTTGTAGTAAAATACTTGTGGTTGACATTAACCATTAAAGATGTACTTTTATTTCTGCATCACTCGTACTTGACCTCAACACATTTGTTTTATCTTTTCATGTCGGTTTAATGGAGAAGGCTTCAATTACACTGTTGTTTAATCCACAGATGACTTGCAGTACATTTATATTTGATCTTTAATTATTATATTTTTTTTTCATAAACCTTGTGATATTTTAAGAAAATAGTCACGAGCAAGTGCTAAATATTATTATACATCCATACAATACAATATCTTCCTTTAAAAAAAAATATTCAACAGACCAGCCTGTGGTTTCACTGTGAATTAAATATTCTAACAGATCTTAGAGTTCAAATGTTAACCTTTTTTTTTCCTCTTTAGTTGACTGTGTATGTCAAAATTATCATATAGAAAATGTGGGTGGCCAATAGGTGACAAGCAGGCATTAATTCTAAAAACACATAATTATGCAGAAGAATGTTGATTGATGAATCAGAAAAAAAAACGTACATGGTGACATCTCCACTTTTTTTCTGGTTTTATAGACATGGCAGCGACATTAGCATTGGTCATTAATGGCAGACACATCCGTGGAGTGTCGAATACAGAGGCTCATACGCAGACCCTATTTGGTTACCTGTGTGACAGGCTTGTTCAGGACACCAGAAACAGCTGTCCTGGCCTGTGTGAGCCAAAATAATTAGGCCTGTCATCTCAGTGCTCTGATTTCCCCTTCAGCCTGCTCCACAAAATGCTAATATTTTGCTTTCATTGTCACATTCACCTTGACACGGATATTGCCTTGGCGCATAACTGGATGAGATGACTCTAAATTTGCATTGTTCGTTCTAATAAATTTGCTTCCTCTGTACCTCATGGCAGGACCCATCAGATAAAGTCTCCCGGAGTGTCATCAATCATGGCCTAGGCTGACAGACGGCTTTCGCCTTCATTTGTTACATAGAGGAACATGCTTAATTATTTGTACTGTAATTAGTTGGGAAAATGTCAGGAAATGTCAACTCTCTGTTCGCTGTGGAAGGGCTCTGCTTGAAAGCCACAATGACTGAAGTGTCATTAATGCCACGTAACAAGACGAGGATCAGCTGGGGGAAGGGGGGGGGGGGGCTTCTTAGAATGTAATCATGGAGAGAGTTAGAGGGACACACAAATCAGCAGTGCTAGCTAGCATGATGGGCATCTTATTAGCCAAGCAGCCAGCCAGCTGCATTTTTCAACCACATCTTGTTTCCCTCCGCTTTTCTCACACTGGCAAGAAATAAAGGCAGCAAGTGGGGAAAAGAAATGAAGTCAAGTAAACAATTCCGGCTTCCCACTTGCTGTCAAACCGGCCGTACTTTGCTATGTTATATTGCCTGTCATAAACAGGCATTATGCCAAATGCAAAAACAATGGAGAGGCTTCTTGCTTGAGCCCTCCTTGCTATAGCAGGACTTTAACAACGCAATTAATAGCAAGTCAAACTGCACCCACAGAAATGGTATCACTTAAGTAGTTAACAGGGTGATTATCTGTCAACACAATCACAGCTTTGGTGTTTTCCCCTGAAGCTAAGCCCATAATTTCATCACATTTCTTTCCTTTAATTATACAAAATAATTATTTATTGCAAAATTAGAGGACAAAGTCATTAAATAACCTTCACAGCATATTATATCACCACTAATTATTGCATTCAGCTGGTAGCATCTGTGAAATACATATTTTAGTGCCTATTTGTTTTAGCGACAATTGGCTAATGTGTGTGGACAAGCGACTTGAATACTTATCCAAAAGGCAAGGTAATTTACACTTGTTTGAAAAGGGGGGAGGGGGCACAGGGAAAAGGGAAATAGGAATCCCATAAGGGACATCTTTTGTTTTGGAGGAAAATATGTAGTATTATGAGGTCCCGAGGGGGTTTCAGTGGCCATTCGTCTTTTCAAGGCCTCGCAGTGGGAGTGTGGCGGAGCAAGGCACAGCCCGCTACCTTGCCCACCGACAGGCACTGATGGTCATCCAAGAAGCTCCTTAATTAGCCTGCAATCTGGCAACGACCCGTGTTCCTGAGATGTGGCAGCCCTGTTTAAATATGATGCCAGATGCAGTCCCACCTTCAGCATGTCATCTCATTGTCCTAGGAAGCCAGGGGGAGAGAAAGGAAGGAGAGAGAAAGAGCACAACATCCCACAACGCAGCATGTGTTGTGGGATATTGTGCTTATTGTGTTGTGCTTTTTCTCCCTTTCCTCATTTGTATTTTGCTTTCTGTCTTTCAGTGAGCGCTCTTGCTCTTACTCTGCTACACCCAACTGAGAGGGAGATCGCAGGAGACCTGAGGTGACCTCGACCTTGAGAAGTGACTCAACATAGGTTTAAAGAGTTAACCCAAAGTATACTGCATACTTATAGGAGGATATTGCGGTGACGTTTATACTGACACATATGGATATGCATTTGGGTCTATACTTGTCTCACATCTAATCTATCACTCACAAACTTAATATAAAAAAATGTCCATGTGTGTATGCAAGTGGTTTATATACCACCATCAATAGATCTAGCTTAGGCCCATTTCTTGAACTCAGGCCACTTTGTAGGGCTGACGCAATGTGAATAAAGAATCTAAAACTGGAAAACCATACTTAAAAAACCCATTAAATCCAACTGAGTTTGACCTCTTTTTATACAAACACATTGTAATACTTGATATTAGACTAATCTGCGATTCAATATGTAGAGCAAGAGCAGGCATTATCTAAAATGGTGTAAACATGTCCCAGAGCCGTCTAAGATTCCGTTCTTATAATAGTTTTATTTCAGAACATATAAATACTGGATATGCTGTAATACTAACAGCAGCCTCTGTTCAGCTTGTTTGCTCATGTGCTTCCTCTAGGGTTTAGGCCGTCACAGCACACAACTTTGTGTTGCTGCGCTCATAGTAAATGTGGATAAGCTCAGAGGACCGAGGACTTTTTATAGACCAGTCAGTCGAGCTCTTTCATGCCATATCTACAGCTTTTCCTCAAATACTTTGGCATCACTGAAGTCCACTCACACTGCATCTGCTTTACAGTTCCCAGCTTATGATTTAGCAAATAACTCCTTTTAGACACATTAAGTGACGATGAAACTGTAAGACAGAATGTACAGAGTGCATACAATTGGATTATTATTATAATAATAATATAATAATAACAACACTGTAGGTAGCTAACAGCTTGGGTCTGATAGTAATTTCGGTTTGGTTTTTCCAGTGCTATTTAATGACAAGAACCAAAAAATCAATAATAACATATGGCTATACCATATTTTATTTTATTGTTTTATTTCATGTTACATTAATCCCACCTTTTATTTTATGCTATATATATATATATATATATATATAGCACATACATCACATCAACTTGAATATATGTAAATTGCACATACATCACAAGTCAACTTGAATGCAAACTTTGTATCTTGAAACCCCTTTCATTTGTTGTTGCCTGTATGGAGAAGGGAGATAATCTAATCAATTTTCAGAGGAAAAGATGCAAAAACAAAAGGGAGAGGTGGGGGATCGAAAATAACATTAAGGAACATTGAGAAATATCCAATTGTCTGAGCAAATGTAAAATGCCAAAGCCTCTTAGAACATTTTAAGTCTTTATTCAGTAATACATTATCATGCATATTTCATACGGGGAGATTACTAAAACGGAATTGTGTGTCTTTCTGTTGTATGTCTTTATAATTACACCTTGAAGCCATAGCTGATTTTTTTCCTCCCTTTTTCCTCCATATTCATGAAAAGCAGACTTGTAATTTGATAAAGAGAAGCTTGTGTTCTCAACTTCATTCAAACGGCATCATGGCGCCGTATTAAAGTGGGCATCTGTGTTCTCGCGGCATTAATCTCTTCAAGCACATTCCAGCTGCTGTGATGTGCGAGAGGGAGATAAGTCTTAAACAGTCTAAAGCTAAGCAAACCAGACAACTCTATTATTGGCTTCATAATTGCTTAATTAAACTTTTGTCACTAATCATTATGAGGGCAATAGAGCTGTTATACAGGCTTTCTGTCGAGCAGGAAAAAAAATCAATAAACTGTGTTGGGGAGCTGATCCCCCCACGTCTCTCCCTCTCTCTCTTTCTTTCTCTCTCGCTCTCTCTCTCTCCCTCGCTCTCCCTCCCTCTTTTTGTCCTCCGCAAATGAAATTCATTGCTGCCGGTTAGTGATCTGTAGGTCTGGAGCTCGACTGATATGAGCTGCCATCACCATTTGAATTGAGGGGTATTCAGTAGCACATGAATATGAACAAATGGCAAACATAAATCTCTTGCATGAAGTACACCTTCTATCCCTTTATTATGGAACAATTGACCCATCTAAAATGAATTCTAATGCCAGGGAAAGCATTTAGATTTAAATTACACCATGGGTCCCCTGGACCTGAGAGATGACGGCATAAAAAAGATTAATATGCTAATTATTTTTTCCTCCCCTCTCTTTATTCCTCTTTTCGACATTTGCGTAGGGTTATTGTGAGCCTTGTAAATAAGATGACTGTTTTGTCAAGGAATGACTGTGAGGTTCCTTCCCGTAAAGTATGCTTTAGATCACTGACATGCATCTAGCCGTGGCATTATCTTTATTGTTTTTTTATTAGCCAGCTTCTTTTTATTTATTTTTTTTACCTTCTTGAAGCACTTCATAAAATGTGTGTTCAGATGTGTGTGCTCAATATGCAAATTATTATTTTCTCACTGCTGACCCAGAAAGTCCATGAGATTCAAACGGAACATGATGCAGATTACAGGTTCTCCCCTCTCTCTCTCTCTCTCTCTGGGAAATGTTTAGTGTCCCTCCAGAGCAGTCAGAAGCACCCTTAGATGGGCCATTACAGGGGCCACTGTTCATTCCAAGGTTCTGCCAAACGATCACAGTTTAAATTATGTTGTTTTTCATATCCTTTAATTGGCCTGGCTTTGAAAAACCAACTTTTAGCTTTGAATGTGTTGCCATAGGCAGCCAATTGGCAAGAGCGCAATAGGGGCAAAAGCCTCATTTCATAATTTGTAGGCACTTTAAAGTTGGCTAAGCCTCTGCGGCAAATTGAAAAGTGTCCAAAATGTAAGAAAGGAAAAGGGCTTTTTGACTGTGCATCACCATGAGAATACTTGACGACATGGTGCAATATGTGACTTATCTTGCAATTATTGCAAGCATTATGTATTGGGAAACCTCAAGTGACTTATAAGCTTCTATTATGGTTTTATATGAGACAGGGACTGTATTGAACAAACTTGTAATTTTACACAGCTGTCATAAGTCGAACAAAGTTACACCATAGGTCTTTTATTAGTGGTGCAAACAGCAGCAGTCCCTTGTCTACTCATGTAAACTTCACAACACTTCAGCTATAATTAATTAATGAAAGACGTATCGTCCCTCTAGATTGTGATGTTTCAGCAAGATTGGTCTTGACTGGTTATATTGGCAAACACAGCAGTAGTTATCTTTTCTAAATTGTATTTGCTAGAGGTCAGTAAAATAACTTGAAATAAACACAGCATGTAAGAGAGACAATTGTTTTGGTTTTGTTTTTTTTATCACCTTTTTTTCATCCAAGAGGCATGAGTGTCCAAGATAGTCTCTTGAATTCAAGCATGATCCATTTCAAATGGAACTACAAGGACTACTGTTCCACTCAGGCAAACAGACAGTAGAGGCCAGACTGCCATCTACAGTTGTAACCTTCACTGAAGGCCCAGTTTTACACTTGTGCTGTACTGCCTTCACACTGTTGCTCCATCCCAACATGAATTGTATGAAAAATCATGCATTGTAAAGTTTTATTATATTATTAGTTTACCAAAGATGAAACAACAACTTAATTCTTCACAGCTTTATGTGTAGTCCTTTAATATGCACAAAAAATATATAGATTTTTTAATTTAGTTTAAAGATAAGGAAATTGACCTAGTATCCAAAATGTTCTAGAAAACAATCACAAACTGACTCAAAAACATCATGTAGCTTTTAATGACTTTACTCTGGAACACCAATTATTGTATTGCAAAACTCATAATGAGAAATATTAATTATAACAAACTGGAGGGAAAAAGTTATCCTTGGTTAGTCAAAAACTTAAAAATATCATTTAATAAATTAACTTCCGTCATGTAATGAATGGCATTACTTTCTGCATCTCAGCTGAGAGTGAGAGACTGTGTTAATGAATTGCTTCGAAAGCATCTGAAGACAGACTTAATTACAGAGCCCACAGTTCTTGCATTATTATGCCATATATCCCCAGCTGAATACAATTCAGCAGCTAGATAAACAAATTTCATGGCAGCCTTTATGGCACTACTTTCTGGCCAACCATTGATACCAGTGTTTATTCGCAGGGCTGCATGAAGCGTGGCAGGCATGAAAATGTGGCATTAAAAGTGAAATCCTTAATTTTCATCTCATTAAAAAAGGCAGGGGGAGAGTGAGTAGAATGCAAATACAAAACCATGAGCGTGTACAATACTTACAAGTCTTCCATATTCCCACCAATGGTTCATTATGTGAACTGAACGAATGAGGCAAGATGGAAGTGCTGTGATAGTACACTGTACATGGTGACTGATTTAAATTGTTGGTTTCTGGAGTCAATGAACTACAAAATGCACAGTTACCACTTGATGATAAGAAACAACTCTGGACGCAGTTCCACAAGGCATATTGGTTCCAGTTTTAGCATTTGCCCTTATCCAAACCTCACTCTAACCATTTGTTTGATGTAAATACATTTTAAAATACACCAGTAGTTTTCAGATACTTATAGTGTCTCACTTACGGTGAGATATAACTATCATTTTGGTTTTATAGACTTTTCTAGTTGCCTCATACCCTGGCCAAACAAGTAGGGCATTGTGTGTTACATATGTGCGTGTGTATGTGTGTTCTTGTTTGCAGCTGCGATTCCTTTGTGCACAGTGTGCTATCCTTTTGCGGCCACACACATAAACACACACCCGACAAGACACTTCCTTTCCATTTTGTGTGTTTACGTGTACCCTGGGTAACACTGAGAACACTGGCGACAGTGCCCACGCCCTGGGGCCCCGCCATGCCTTCTTACACCTCTCATTTTCAGTCTGGGGACTTCAGCCTTCGTGCAAATATCTGTTTTTGACTCAAATAATACAACAAGTCTGTGGACAGCTGTATTTTACACAAATCCTATGAAATTATAGGGGAATAAAGGTCCAGAGGAAGGACGGAAGTCTGTTTTTCTTCCTTTTTTTCATTACTTAAGGTCCTGAACTGCATATCATCCTGCAGCAACAGTTTTTTTTCCTTTTTCAATTTAATCGTTGTTCATTGTTTCAATAAGGTGGAGAAAAATATTTCATATTTTGGTTGAAATTATATATTATATATATATTCATTCATATATTTCTGTTTTTATTTAGCATGTAGCAGTCATTATTCAATTACATTCCATTTAGCTCTAACTGAGATGTCACATTTTATTCAAAGTAGACTTACATTTTTTTTTTCTTCATTTATCTGAAGTCAAACAGAGTGCTGCCTTAAAATGTAAAGGAAAGCAGTAAAGTGCCTCTTTAAAGTACAATACACACAAGCGGAAATCGTTTAATAGCACGTTTGTTTCCCCCCTAATCCTTAAGCATTCTTAAAAAGAAATGCTCACGCCGTAGTGAAACATGTAATTGCTAGCTTTCCAGCTCACAAAGGTATACCCAGGTTTTCGGCTTGATAGAAGTAGCCCGGTCAATTAAAATAATTATAGTATTTCTGTGATAACTGCAAGGTCTGGGTATTTTAAAACATTTAGGGATTTGCCATTGCACATAATTGGAGCTGTGAAGTCCAACTCCTACTTTTCTTATAAAGCAACTGATTATATGGAAGAGCACACAGTCATTTGGTGAGGGTTAGCTTTAATGCAGTGTTTCTTAGTCTGTGGGTGGGGAACGTGGATCACAGGTCTGCATGTGGTGGTCCCTACTACTACCTACTAAGTCACGTGTATGTGTTTCAGGATGACAATGCATTTCGTTATTGTCACTGTGCAATAATACAAAAATAAATAAATATGTAAAAAAAAAAAGATTAAGTAGGTTTAAAATTGAATACAAAGATACAAATTTGGATAAAGATACTCCCAATTGGGGTAAAGCATCAAGAGCTGAGTTCTCATATAATGTGTCCACGAAAACTGTTATGTGCAATATGTCTTGTGATCTATACTGAAATGTTCATGATCATCATCATTAATTTCATTATCATCACAACTCAAGTCTCATCATTCGTCATCTTGTTCATGTAAATGATCACAAACCAAGCAGACTTTACCGCCTCGGCTTTTGTGACTTCACACTCCTCGACAACCAACACAAGCCTATAAGCAGTCCCATCGCAACCAGCCTGGTCCAAGGCCTGGCTCACTGTTGAGCTATTAGCGCCAGTGGCAAGCCAACCATAACACTAGCCATAGTTGGAGCGATAGCCCCATTTCAGTGTGGGGTCAGCGACTCAGCCATATTGTTAAGATGATTGTTCTGCCAGCCTTCTGTCATGGCTGATGTGGCTAGAGCGCTTGGCTTGGTAGCGGCTGCCTGGCTGCTTGCTGCCTGGAAAGCGGCTTTGCTGTAGGCAGCTCCGAGGCTTTAAAACCCTTATTGTCTATCTTTCCCCCGGCTAGCCCTTTTCTCCCTCTGCTCCCTTCCATAGGATGGTCTGGAGTCAGAGGGAGAAAGAGAGAGGGAGGCAGAGAGAGGGAAAGAAGAAGGAAGGAGCCAAGCATATTCAAGGGCCTGGTCCAAAGTATCATGATCAGCATAGGCTTTCACGGCAGCTATTGCCTGCATCCCGCAGCATTGTTCAGCCCCCTTTCTCCCTGGCAGCACTTTCGTTTGAACAGAATTTTGACACTGCAGTGGGGAATTCTGCAGATTAAAGGGGACATATTTGGTACACTTCCTTCTTGGCACTTTATAGCGTTGGGGGAAGGTGCAAATTTTTAATCAAGGCATTAAGGAGTGGGCAGCAGGGATGTTATTTTTCATTTATTATTTGATTCAAAATCATCTCAAAAATGATTTGCAAGACCCATTCATCAATATATGTATCTGTGCATTTATACTAGAATATCATTTTCTTTTCTCTTTTATGTATCTTTTTTAAAGTATATCTTATTGATTAATCATAGTATGTGCACACATGTACCATGCAGCTATGGTGCTGAACCTCCTCTTCCGCAGATAAGACAATTAAGGAGAGAATGACACCATTAGCTGAGTTACAGCAGCAGGACTTTGTATGAGCAGCTTGTTTCATCATATCATCTGAGTAACATGCCTATTGTTCAACTCCCCCCTCTCCTCACTCTCTCTCTCCACCCTCTTCTGTCCTTGCCCTCAGTATGAAAACACACCTTCCTCTCTGTCAGAGCATCATTCTCATCCAGGTGTAGTTAACCCTTTCACATTCCTCACCAATTGAGCACACCCCTGATACCTCCTCTTTTGTGCTCAATGGAGCAGCCAGCCTATCAACTTGGCTCAAAAGGTTTTTGATTGCCCAAATATTTGTGTGCCATCATGCTTATGTGTGTATATCTGTATTATGTGTGTGTGTGTGTGTGTGCGCAAATGCTTAGATTCTTGGAGAGAGTGATTCATTTAGGAGCCCCTCTCCTCTCCTCAGCTGC
The DNA here is from genome assembly GCF_004916995.1 of Morone saxatilis. Taxonomy (NCBI): domain Eukaryota; kingdom Metazoa; phylum Chordata; class Actinopteri; family Moronidae; genus Morone; species Morone saxatilis. The sequence continues at coordinate 9,776,337 of NW_023339807.1, read as the reverse complement.
TCCCTGCCTTCCCCAGTAATTAGCCTAGTGTGGCAGCCACCTCTCGCTGCTCAGTCTGGGAGAGACACTTGACACGGCAGACATCAGAGAGATTTTTCAGGAGGCTCTCCCGGCGCCCCAACAGCTCTTAATTAACCACTTAGGTATCCCCACTCGTTCCCCCGGCCGGCACTTTCCAAATGGTAAGGAGGTTCTGTGCCACGGATCTAAACACCGGGGAAAGCGTGCTATCAAAAGATCTGGGTAAATGAAGGCTTGTGTAAATTATTTTTAATGATTCCCTCCTGGCACATCATTATGTTTGTAGTTACACACAGGCACTTCTGAGACGGCTCATCTTCGCTAAGGTCATCAGCAGGACCAACTGTAACTAGCTGCTAGTCTGTAAATGGCTTATTAATTAGTGCTGTGGTTTTACATAGCTGTGAGCTCTGATATATAGTGCAGGGATCGTAATTGTGCGGAATCGAAAATGATGATGATGATGATGACGACGATAACCCATCTCCAGGCTATTTATGCAAATTGCCTTCTCATATTAGAAAATCATTACCTATCCAAACACTGCAACACTCAGCCTGTGTGAATTACAATGATGGATTTTATGATAATTGCGATTTAATTTTCTCCCTCTCCCTCTCTCTCTTTTGTCTGTCTGGAGTTTGAAAATAATTTGGTCATTGTGAGTGCTATTAATTCTGTATTAGTTAAAGCTGAATGGATGGATTTATTCAATTTCCTCTGAATTGAGATTTGTAAATCATCATTTTGTGAATCACTTGTTACTTTTTTTTTGGAATGGATGTAATTCAGGAATATTTAAACAAACTGTTTCGCCACTGGGCTTAATGATTGGTTTTGCACACTAGTTATAAGCTTCTAATAGCAGTTATTAAAATATGTACCAACATCTGATATTCTCAATTTGACACATGTGAGACTGTAAACATGTTTAATATATATTTTAAAGTATAAAGTATAAACAAGATGAATAACAGAAAAGTCATATTATATTTAATAGCAAATGAAAATAAAAACGTCCTCTCTAAAATTGGCAATATTACTATAAATCACTATTTGCAAAAAGATATGAAGAAATATTAAAATTGAAAGAAAGTTATTCTATTTAAATATGTACCACTGTGTCTTTTGAATTTTACAAACAATACAAAACAGAAAAACACAACACCAACAAGATAACAATGGGAGTGATCAGCAAGTCCTGGAAGCCAGCAATTAATTGTAGAAAATTTGAGCATCCCTGTCCAGCGCTGAGAGATACTGGGAGGGTTGAATTTAATTATCTGCCAAGCTCTGCTCTAACAAGTGCTTTGTAGTTCAGCATTCAAATCTCACTGAAAGTCTTCAGAGAGGCAAAGCCAACTTTGCATTCATGAGGGGAGCAGATACTACAGCAGCCCTCCATAACCTTCATGAAATGTGCATTTCACCTTAGGCTATAGGGGAGAACATAAAAACCCTGAATCATTACATTAAAACAAGTTCCCTCCCTGACAACTTTGAAACAGCACCATGGCAGATCAAAAACGGTTGAGTCTTTAGTGTTTTTTTAAATCTGTTTTATGAAGGTTTGAGGTTTACGTGGACAGGTCAGTCTACAGCAGGCAAAGGGTATCATGGGACAAACTAAAGAACACAGTTTATGAAACATAAAATGTAAGATCTGTGGTTGCGCTTTTACACATGCCATGAGCAGGGGGTCTCCCTGGCTCCATGTATTGGTTCGCCCCATTCAGCCAAACCGCCTGCCGATGTCTCTCTGAGAGCCTGTTGGTATGCGGACAGTATCCAGGCTGCAATCAACATCTGCTAATTTCTGCCTATTAACCGTATTGTCGTAACACACAATCATGATGTTTTGTTTGTACGGCTGAACTGAGACTTATGACCCTAATCCATCATCTGCTTGTCATATTTTTATGTGTTGTCTGTGCAGTTCCCTGCAGCCCAAAGCAAGCATATTACAAGGCCCTGTTTAAGTTATTGGCCAGCTGCTAGATCCGTGCCCAGCTGAAGAGGTCATTGTGTTTCTCTCTCTTTTTTTCCCTGCACCACTTTCCTCTCAGAATATCACACTGTAGCACACTCAATGCCAAGCATAATACAAACCGTATGTCCTGAGAAGCTATCGTTTGCATCTACTGTGCCTGAATATTTTAGCAGACCCCATGTCTTCCCCACACACAGGCAAAGACTCACATTGAGGACATTTTGACTTTTCTTTTTCTTAAATCAGTGCTGTGGATGAAAAACATTCTCATCATAAGACAGTTATTTCACAGCTTGATGTAACCACTGTACAGGCTTCACGAGCAATTGCTGACAAACTCTGAACAGGACGAAACTTGTATTCCAAAACCATATTTTAAAACCAGGGGAAACAAAGAAGGCAAATGTTCAAACCTATAATTTGAGAAGATTTATGTTATGCAGCTGCTTGAATTTCAATGTCATAAATGCTCAATGGTTTCTCAATGAACATATCTTTATTAGATTCCAAACAAATGTTCTGCTTGTCATGATGAAATGTCACACACTCCTTGGCAACAGTCAGGAAATAACGGCCATTTAAGATGTGGACATTGCTTGTGATTTATACAGCGTCAGACATGGAGAGGGCTACTGGGTTTTCCTTACAGCTATAATGGGTTGAAAAAAATGAGTGACATATATTTTTTTAAACTCTCACATGTTTATTTGTCCGGAGTATCACTTCATGACATATGAAAAGAGTGAATTTGTACTCAACTTATACAAATAAAATGGAATTTTCTGTACTGTCTCATTATTCCTTCCCTTTCATTTATTATTACACAGTTACAGTGATAATGTTCCTGTACACTGTTATTATAATTTTCCATGCAATCTTCTAGAAAGACTTATTGCTCAGTGTCTTACCCAATGAATGGTGAAATTGTGACTGTATTGGTGAAAGCCACGCTGTACCATCTATGATAAATGTTATTGTTACGGGATTTCTGCCCATTGTGAGATGAACAGGCTTAGAGCCTTTGCCCATTGTGAAATGAATGGCTTTAGAGAAAATGTCCTCTTGAGAACAGTCGATGCATATCACCACAGACTAGAGAGCGTTTCCTCTTCCCTGCTCGACACTGTGTTGATAGACACGGGCAGTATTTTTCCTTGTTAAGAAAGGGCCTTGTTTACTCTGCAGGTAACGATCCAAATCCAGCAGACATTTGCCCCACAGGAAGGGGTGCGCTCACTCAAGTTTGTCATTTCATTTCTACTGTGAAATCCATTAAGTCCACACACTGAGGGTCTCTTTTTTCATGCTTGTACAGTATTTGTCTTTTTTCTTTTTTTTCCTTTTTTTTTGGATGAGCGGTAGGATCTTCTTCCAAGAACTAAAGTTTACACAAGTGCTGAAATGCATTTTAAAATCACTTGATGAGGTAACCAAAAAAAGTTGAAACTGTTCTCCTTGCCTCTTTTGTTTCACCAATGTACAGTACAGTACAGTACTGTACAGTACAGTACAGCAGAGACACATATGAAATATGGCAGTGGGTATGGATTAGACACTGTTGATGCCATATCCACAAGTATTTCTCTTGATAGCATTTGCTTCTCTAAGTAGGAAGGGGAGCTAGATTTCCACACATTTGCTCCCAGTTGGAGTGTTGTTTTTTGTTTGTTTTGTGTCTGTTTCCCCCTCTCCAGCAAATTTCTGGTCAGCCATGTGAAATTAATCTGAGAGAAAATAAACAGCAGAGCCCAACAACTAATACAGTTAATTGTCTTAGTGCTTTTCTGGCTGGCCGCTCGCTAACAGCTGGTCGTACTGGCTCATGGCACCACTTCAGCCAGCCTTTGAGATAATAACTTTTGCATCTGCCAAAGAAGTGGCTGTTACTGCCCACAGAATTTACAACTCACAAGTGGAAACACAGACTCCGACAGAATTTTCTATGCACGGGTCTTTGAATTTTATTAATGTAATGCAAACACAGTCCTTCCAACACATTAAATTGTTGATGTTATGCGAATACACTCTGGAATTGCAGATCCTCATTAACATTATTTGCATGTTAATCTGCATCTTTTTAATTAGTGATATTATTTATGCACATAATTTTCGCCCGGTGATGCCAAGTCGCAGGCACATTAATTAATCTACAGAGATGCCAAACTGTTTTTCCTCCACTTTTATTTGTTTACACCGTGTTCTGGATTCAGGGGGAAGTTAGGGGGAAAAACAGGGGAAAAAAACAGAAATGCTTAAAGATGAATAAAAGTAGAAAGACAAGATTAACTAAAAGTCCTTTTTGTTTTCATAATTCATATTGTAATATTAGCCAAATGTCACGTGTGTATTTTTTCCTCCCCTCTTCCTCTCCTCTTCCCTCTGAGATCGGTTATTCAGTTACACTACCTTGATGTATTATTAAAATCCATAATGGACTCCCGAGGCTTCCCTTGCTTCTCTTCTTCATTTACAGAATATAGTCAGTGTTATTCTAATCTCCCAACAACACCGTCATGCATAGGCAATGAGCCCCCAGTCCCAACCCCACCACCTACCCAGCAGCCCCCATGAGATCATTCACTTCTCTACACACAGCCACCAGATAAACACTCTAGCGTGGCTCACAAAAAAGTCTTAAGATGAGACCTTGGTGATGATACTTTATGCAAAGCAGAGACAATAGCAGTCACTGTTGTTAGTGCTACATTACTACAGACTGTTTTATCACTGAATCAAAATTATCATGAGAAATGCAAACTACCTATTTGAACAAAGAATCACCATAAATGTGCTTTAATTTGAAATATATTAATTGTGTTCAGTCTTTGATTGTACATGTTTGTACACGTTTGCTGAGATGGATTGCACAAACTTAAAATGCAAATGCACAGACTGCACTTTACTGCTATTTTGAGACATGCGTTCAATTTTGTTCCATGTATATAATTGTTCTCCTTCTTTTTATGTAAATTTAAATGTATTTGGCTGGACCAATTCAAGCAAAATGTCTGAGAGTAGCTTGGATCTTTTGGGCAAAACAGTTATTATAATACAATACAGGACCGTATGTTATAACAGAGTGTGATGCAATGCGCTGCCAACAGTTGGGTGGTACCATAAATTACAGCTTCGTACAACACACCTAAGTACAGAGAGAGCAGAATGCTACAATGCAACCTTGCTGTCTGACTAGCATACCACTCTGTTTATTAAACACCTGTTCATGCAGTATGTGGTGACATGATACCATAATGCGGCCATCTCCTTTGTGCTCTCAGTGTCTTGGATGATCAACTTCTGATCCGACCCATCCATTTTACTAAATTTTTTCAAAGTATATTTATGTATTTATTGATATATATATATACTTGACTTTCATGATAAACCCTTAATTATGCCTCTACTTCTTTATCTCCCCTGCTTTTGATCTTGTCCTTATGTATTATTTCTGTATTAAATACATATGTAAGTGATACTTAGCAGTTAACTACAGTCTGTGTTACTGCTCAATAGAAAATGCCATAGTATTCATAATGACCTATGGTAATGTCTATTAAAAATATAGACTAATTAAGACTTAATTTCCTTAAGTGTTTCATCAAGGGAGTTATGTTAAGCAGCTTTGTATACTGATATTGTAAAGGATATTAGCCTCATCCATTGCTGAATAGTAACACCAGGGTGCAATTACATAATGCAGACCCCCAGTCTTCTGCTGTGTTAGCCTGTTATTGGAGACTATCCAAAAACAAAACAATCCATCCAGCCCTAATAAACTGAAAGCACAAACACGATTAATGAAAGCATAGACAATTCCTTAAGGAGAATAAAGTGCCATCATCATTAAGCACAGTGTTTTATATACATACTTTAACTTTACTATATTAATAAACTAGAGTCTAACTAGGGACACACGTCTGGTTATTCATGGTTTTATATATTTTTGTATTATTTTAGTTAAAACAATGATTTATCCTCTATTTTTTCAGCCCAGACCTGGTGACAGCCACAATAGCCCAAGTAAAAGTTTTCCATACGGAAAGTATTTGGCATTCTCCATGAAAACTGAGTATTATTTCCCAAGGGTGGTTGTTTATATTTGGGCCATTTCTTTGGCAGCAAGGGTGTTGAAAAAAGTGCAACTTCCACAGTGGATTTGTCTGAGTGGGCTACAAAGAGTGCATTAAGCTGGCTCCTAATGTATGATGTCCTGGAACAATGATTCATAGGTTGTATAGCATCTGTGTGCTGAGATACTGTAGCAGAGGATGTCAGAACATGATATCCACAGTTGGATCAGTTTCACAATGACCACTAAGTTATGGGCTGCATGGCTTTAACACTGAAATATAGTATTTTATATCTGGGGTGTCTGTGATGTTAACATGCTTTTTTACTGTCATGAACTACTGTATCGATGGTATAAGAAACATGAAAATGTTAACCTTTGTAAAAGCCTAATAAAATCACAAGTTTGGGTCTTAGACATGAATAATTGCCCTGATCAAATCTCATCTGAGTCCCTCAATTTGTAACAGCTCCTCATCTTGCTAGTGCACGTAGTTATTCTGTTATGATAATGCCAGCCCTAAGCTCTCAACTTCAGAAGGCGTCTCTTTTGTACCGCTACTTCCCAAAAACAATGAAGTTAGTGACAGCGGTGAGGCAAATCCTTCTGAGGGGTTTGTGAGGAATTTACAAGCTTACAATGCAATGCCAGTGGCACAACTGATACTGCAGGTAATTTGGCATATCATGTCCAGGAACCAGATCCTTAGGAGGGAATGATGAACAAATTAAAAAAAGACGGAGGGAAAGAAAAAAATCTGGTGGGAAAAAGACAGACTAAAATCTTGGCATTCCAGTGGCCATTCACATGAAACCGATAAGTCTGAAAAGCCAAAAGACTCCCATTTTTCTTCCCCTTGTCTCCACCTCCAAGAGGCTGATGAAAGTGCCTTTTGTTTCTCAAACGTATTTTGTGTTAAATTGTGGAATAATTGATATGTGGCGAGGATGTCTCATACTTAACTATGATCTGAACAAAGATAAAACATCAACACAGGAGTTGGGAGATAGCCATGCACAGGTGCATGACTCCCACACTGTAGGCATGCAACATATGTGTGAGAAAAAGCCAATGTGTTTCTTTTTGCTCTTTTGTTTTTGGCTTTACTCTGCTTTGTAAATATGGGTCACTGCACATTTGTTGCTTTAACATATTTTCACTCTAAAACATTGTTACTCCAACTTAGTTTCCTATATACCTTCCTTGTATACAATTGGCATCTTAACATGATTTAATACATCATCAAAGTCTGAAAATGAAAAATTAAAAAAACTAAAAATTACTAGCATAGCTATTTAAAACAATGTTACAAAGGAAACACAACCTCACTGTGTCCTGTATAGGCTCAAAAGACAATTTGTAATTATTGCAGACAATTATGTGAGGAAGTGATATCTCCCCCTTTGAGCAAAGCAGAGTGGTTTAAGATTTCTACGCCCAGTCTTGTTGCAGTCATTATGGCACTGCACATCAAGATGTCCCCTTGACCTCAGTGACAGACTGACGACTGGCCCCCACTTCATAATCTACAGGCTTGATTTCCCATGTCAGGGGAGGACCCTAAATGGATTTTTAATCCTAAACTAACCATGCTGCACATTGCATATAGTGTTCAGGTGAAAAGTTCTTTCCACCACCCTATTATACTGGGGCAAGTTGGGTTTGTAACCTGAATCACTGGAAAAATAATGCACTAAGCCCCCAGTACTGTATAGGCGTTACACCACAACAATGTGTTTCTTTCTTTCTGTTGATGCCACGGACTCCTCTTTGATGCGGCTCTGAAATGACTGAGCGCCATAGGCTATTTTCTCTCTGTTCAGGCAACTCAATAGCCAGTCTGTCTGGCCTGTTTGTTTTCGGCTAATTGCCTCAAGATCTAATAAGTTAGTGATGATGTACGTCGAGTCAACCGTGACCCCTGCCAAAAGAAATATTATGTCGCACTAAAACTCGCCCAGGGAAGGAGTAGGGTCCCTCTTTATCAGTCTAAATATTTCTTGCCTCCCAAGCTCCCGGTTTCAAATGTTTGGGTCAGCATGTGTTAAAGTAAGGTCACGAGAGACCTGTAATTACAATATTATGCAAGGCATTTAGGACAAGAATAGGGGAAATCAAGACCTGCCTGTCTCAGGACAGAGGCGGAGACAACAGTGCAGTTTGCAGTTCAGGAGATATTGTTGCATAAAGTAGAAAGAGAGCAGGCTGGGATAAGAGATATTAAAACTATGGTCAAAAGAATTAGTGTGGACACTTGTTTCTCTTGCTGATGCTATTGGTTTGACATGGATCTACTTCTTTTTTTTAATTTAGATGTATTTGTATCTGTCTTGCTTGATTTGTATCTATTACCACTAAGACTTATCTCGTACTTATATTCCTGTAAAACTGTTAATTAATTATAAATTAAATTAAATTATAAATTAATAATACTATCTAATAGTAGTATCAACTAATATTTTGTTGCTGTAGTTTTAGGAATAAAACTGAAGTTTGTACTACACTGCACAATGTTGAACAGCAGCAGCTGGGAACAATGATGCATAAGTCTGACGGACTAAATTTCATCAATTACCCCTTAAAATAATCCCCTGTAAATAAGCAGTGGGTGGAAACAACATTGCTTTATGGAGCACCGAATCACTCATTACAGGCCTTTAGCCAGTGAGAATTGGGAAAACTGTTAGCATAAGGTTAAGTCTGTTTTTGGCTTTTCTTGTTTTGCTTGGATGTTTACCACAATGCCAGAGGGATAATCTCTGGAGCTGTTACATAGGCATCACAGTAAGACCTATATATAGTCCGGGTTCTATCATATGTAATGTTTCCATCAAAAACACATCTTTTTGGGCAAAACAATATATGGTATCTATGGCTTCATATGTATATTTTATAAGCATTTAATCCATGTTTTAACTTAAAAGTTAAAATGATGTATTAGCTATTGTTTACGCGAATGAAGAATACTAGTGAGGATATCACTAAGGTTGCTGCACTGACCATGCGTGGCTCATGCATTTTGATTGCATATATTTCCATGGGGGTATTTATTTTTTCCCCGGTGAAGTATCTATGATATCCCACCTCCTCCTCTTTTATTTTCTGAACGACAGACAGCAGTCCAAGCTAAAAAGCCATTTCACCTGCATTAATACACAATGAATAATTTATAAATCCCAATTATTTGGTATCATTTATGCAAAGAGTGTCACACAAGGCATACATAAAGCATTTAGGATGGTTAACCCATAAAGGAACGGAAGACTAGGAGAAGAGTGGAAGGTCACACCTGAAAGTCAGGTTGCTTATTTTATTTTTTCTCCCTCTACAGTGTCTGACTCATTGTCTCTGTTCATGTTATTTCACACAGGGGAAACTAGCTCACTGACCTGCACGTGGTATTGTCCAAAAATACATGCTATATCTGATGTACACACAGAGAAATAGGAGTATAATTTCTGTACCCAAAGGTACATTTGTCAGAAAAGTACCTTATAAGGGACGAAAAAGGTCTTTAAAGTGATAACTGTGGACCTTTGTTTAATTGTAAAGGTACAGAATCATGGCTGACAGAAAGGGGTACATAATTGTATTTTTGACAAGCTTATGCTAAAGGAAAACGTTACAGCGAATCAGTGATCACAACATCTTGATTTAAATAGAGAGTTGGGTTTATTGGAATACAATAGGCTACTAGTACATTTCTATTCAATTGTTGGACTGTTTGGCCTGGGAATAATTTCATGAGCAAATAACTAGGACAGCAACAGCAAAAATTTAGCTTGTTTTGGGTAAGATGCCCTTCTTCAGCATGTATTGGTTCACAATGGATCTATCTGAGTGATTTTTTTCATTTATTACAAGTAGCTAATTGTCAGTGTAGCAGAGTGAAACGCTTCCACTAGCTGTTACCATTGGTCCCAATTATATTTTAAGTATTATCACTGTTTTATTGTTGATCTATTTTCTCATTCTTTGCACTCCTCCATGGGAACTCCTTTTTCTGTATTTATTTAACTTTATATTATGCCGTGGCCCTCCCTTATGGAGCCCTTGCAGAGTTAAGTAGTGCAACCCGTTTTTTCCCCTGCAGTCTAATACGCACTTGTAGTTGGCACTGCTGAAGCTTACAGAGATTAAAACTTCATTTTGGCTGTTACTGCAATCACTTATAATGGACAAAACAGTTATATTTGATATTTTAGAGAAACAAGCTTGTGAACAAAAATTTGTCGATTCAATCCCTGGAACTGGCAGGAGAAATCTTGGTGGGGAATGTAAAGAAGCAGCAGTTTCCCCTCCCTCATTACCACCACGTAGGTGTCCTTAAGTATAGCATTTAACCCTAACTGCTGTGGTTGTACTGGGCAGCTTCCAGTTATAAATGTGATCAGGGCATTCCTGCAAAAGAGAGGCTTCTGCTCAGTGAACCTTCCAGAAGGTAAAAAAAAAAAAGTTTGTCTCTGAATTTGAATGTTTTTGCAACATAAAGATACAAAATGGCATGCCGCTCCAGCTGTACCTCATTAGGTACCAAATCTGAACCTTTACAATGGGTACATTTTTGTACCAGGACCTGAAGGTACGTTTTTGAGAGGTTTTTTTTAGAGGTACAGAAATGTAATTGAATTTACATGGATTTACCATGTTCAAAGGTACAGTGCTTGTACACTGCTATGGTACAGCTGGAGCGACAAAGCATTTGTATCCTTTAGGGTCCATTCCTATACCTTGATTTCTTTGTGTTTGCATAAAGTCAGGGTTAATTCATTTTGTGACTTAATCTGTATTTTGTATGATGCAGTTTACAGAGAAAAATAAATATAAGTTATTTTCAATGGCAAAAGGAAAATTGATGGTCAAGCTAGAATGGAGACAAACAGTAAAATAACAAACATCTCGTTTATAGTCATCTGCATCCTATTTTTGGTACTATGAATTCAAAATCACATTGCGTTGCTGGACTAACATAGTACTTGATTTTGCTGTGATCTCCTTATCTAAACAAATGCAATTACGGTTGGGTTAGCAGTGGTGCTTCCCAGGAGATGGACCGTCCCCCCTTGTCGCTGACTATCTTCCCCACTAATCCTGTCTTAGAAGGGTCTCTGTTAACAGGGATAAGGCATTGGCCTGGTATCCTAGGCTAGTAAGCTAAAGCTTATGTACAAAATTCTATTCAAGAGGTGCTGCCTGCAGCTATTGGAACTGCGTAGATGTCCATATCATTCATCCAGCCTAAATACGGAGGAATTTAGCCGTGGCTAAATCTTGGAGACTGACGTGGACATGTTTGCTGATAAGGAACGGGGGCCTATGCGGGAGTCTTATTTGGAATCAAATTGATGCGTTATAGAGTCTGGAACATGGAGATCTGGTCTTTTCCAATGACAAATCCATAAACTCTCCAGCAAACATGCCCCTACTGTTGAAATCCAACTGCCTTGCCCATGCTTTACTGTGTTACCAATCATGATGCTTGTTCAAGCTATTGAAGCCACTGTATCAACTGAGCTTAAAGCAGTAATTATACAGTATGTTCACAACAATTTTCTCAGTGATAGTCAAGCATCGTTTCAGTTTTTGCTTCAAAGTCATCAGTCAGTCATGCATATAGTGACTGAAGAGTGTTCATTGTTTACAGCATCATGTGGTAGTCTAATACATCAGTTCAGTGGTTTAGTGTATATGTGGGCCTCTCTTTAACAGTTGGCTGAAAGTTTAATCATTTTGAAGGGTCACGTTATTGATCCCAACCTCTTATGGCAAAGCAAAGTGCTTGACACCAAACCTCAGTCAATTTACTCCTTCTGGTGTGAACAAAATACTTCTCAGTTTCACACATTTGGATGGATTAAGCTTTTAACACTTGGTGAAATCCAGCACTTATCCTACAAACACTTGTGAAGTGTATGTGACAGTGGATCTATATTAAGTGTGACTAGGCAAGCTCCACAAGGCTGGAAAAGGCAGCACATCTGTTCCCTGGCGTGATAACTTTGAACAATACTTACACACTCTGGTTTTCAATGACAAATGGCCAGTAAACGACCAGCTTCAAATTTTAAGAATGGTTTTCTGCAACAGTCCTGAAAGAAGTGCATTTGTGGCTGAGTAGTAAATCAGCATGTTACTTAAATGTGAGTGTTGAGAATTTAGCTCTTCACTAATGTAATCCTGGAGACTACTTATTTGTTCAAAGTCATGTAAAGTGATATTCTGAGCTCACGTCCCATGTTGAAAGCAGTTTTAATGTACCACAACAATCAGGGGCAGCTTTGTATGTTTGTTACTCACGTTCCTGCATATTTTATCACACGCTCTGAGCCACACTGATATCACACTCCCTTTGATGAGGGATGATGCACAAACATTAATGATAGAGAGAGATATGGCGCATATGACATGCTGGCTGCATTTGTATTTGTATTTGTATGTGACCTTCATTTGGGGTTTCAGAGGGTTGGTAAATAATAACACCAAGGGTTAATGGATTTCATATGCTCTTCAGTCTCACTGCTACAGTCACCTGATGCAACAGTACATGCAACCTTGCCCTCAAGGAAATGAGGGAAGTCTGTCAATCACCCAATGCTTCCTGCTGTTAGGGCTAGATACATATAGATGCACACATGCATGCATATGCACACACATTTGAATATAGTGGTTCCATCCACCATGCCATATAACCAGAGCCTTCAGACATTTTGGTAAAGATCCTTAAGATGTTCAACACCATATAAAAGTTCATCATTGCAGATGCTTATTTGTTCACTGAGTGGTGTTTCTTTAAAATTGTCCAACAGGCATCCTAATTGGATAAACAGGCCTCCCATTGGGGGCTAATTTCATTACAGATGTATACTTGTTACATTAGGGCCTATCAGTAGTTTTAGTGCTGCCAAGTATTTATTGTCTGTTACATGAGGTAGAATAGTACTTACAGCCTTGAACTCCTTGCTACTGGCTGCATGTTGCATTAGAAATTTATGAATTGACAATTACTTACTGCTGTACAGTTTAGTCACAGATGATAATGAAGATCACATTGTACTAATAATCACAGCCTGCTGGAAGCTCATTTTATTTTAATTTAGCCACTGCCACCAAGCAATATTATGATGACTAGCATATTAAAATACAATATTAGTAGTCATCAGTAGTAGTAGTAGGCATTTAATTTTCTGATTGAAGCTTTAAAAGGTTGTTAACAAATCAAGATCAACATATATCCACCCTAACTTACAGTGATTCATGGAAATTTAATATGTGATTTAGGCTCTCTACATTTAATCTATATTCCTTGTAATTTCCCCTCTGTGGGACTAATAAAGGCTTATCTTATCTTATCTTATCTTATCTTTGCACAAACATCTTCCAACAGATCACTGCGACTATTGTGATACACAACTGCAAACCTGAACATGTCCAGTATTGGAGAATGTGTGGTATTATGTTTGCTGGTATTTGGATGGTATTTGGATGTCCTAATATTTCTTCTTACTGGGTATATGTGGTAACAGAGATCAGATCAATCATCAGCCCTGGGTTTGATTTTAATTTTAGTGTTATTTATTTGTTAAATTTCCCAACTGGGCTGCATACGTAGGACATATATTTACTACAAGTACAACTAGCAGATAGCAAATGGAAATAACCAGGAAATGGCTGAGGAAGGGTTACAGTCCTTGAATGAATAGAAATAGTTCAGGAAATGTATGTAATGGGATGACTGACTCTTTCCGTGAGACACACCACCAAAAAGTGTGAAAATTACTGTGAAAACTGTGATTGTGTTACTTTATATTTGTTTGGAGAACTTTTTGTATTTCCTCCTGTAATACAGTCAACAGGATGGACTATGGTTATGAATGAGTAAAAGATCTTATTCCCCTTACAAACACATCTGCTTTGCATGAGCTAAAGACAATCATGGGTATAAAGGTCCCATGGTCCGTTAAATGTAACCCAGCCTCTTTTTTTCTCTATACTTTCTTTTTCTATACAATGTCTACTGTTTGTTTTTGTCAAAAAATTACACAAATAAAGTTTGAAAAAATGTATAGAGGACATTCTGTATGCTGATATGGAAATGCACGTGATACACGCTATACATGAGCAAGTTATTTACCTGAAAGCAGGTTTGCATGAAAAAATGTCATTGGGGGTAAATTAACCAAAAATGAATTGTGTCATTCTAGCACCATAACTATTGATCCAAGTCTTCATATCAACAGCAACTGTGCAACTGGCCCTCATCATTGTCTGTGTCAGATGCTGGGGACCAAATAGACATACAGCTCTACAGAATCTCTCATTCAGACGAATCCTAGCTCTGTGTCTTCATCTAAAAGTACTGAGCTGCCACAACTGGATGCATCCTCTACTTTACAACTGGTTTCTCATACAGAAGGAAAATGCATGTCATGCTCAGTAGGACATATTTTGAAGTGTGCAGACTGGTGATGGACGGGTGCTCTGTTATCACAATAAGGCAAGGACCATGTTTAAATGACCCAACATGATTAGAAACATTACATAATTAGGAAATACAGGACGGACCCCTGGTGTGAACACAAAGCTCAAGACAGAAACTGAAAAATAAAGCCCAGCAAGTGCCAATTTCTCAGCAGCTGTCAGCCTTAAGACCAAACTACCTTCTCATATGAGCATAAAATCAAAGGTTCTCTGCCAAAACACAAAACCATTTTTCCAGCACTTCCTATGCTCTATTAGAAAGTTCGGAATCCATATTTTCAAGCGTCCTTGCCACCAAACCATACGTATAATCTCAATCTCATCTGCTATGACATTAGAGTTCAACAATCATATACATATTTCGAGCAATTTACTTCACAGAGTCATTGAGGACCACAATTTGTCTCGTATTGGCTAACCGGTCCAGATTCCTTTGCCAGGCCAAAAAGCTTTAGCCTTTATATGGCCTCCTCACATCTCTCTCTCCCTCTCCATCTCTTGCTGTCTCTCTCCACTGCGCTGTAAGTGTGTTCCACATCTGACTGAATTATTGCCTAGCTGTTAGTCTTTTGGCTGCCGTTCCTATTTGTGCTACAAAAAGACATGAGATTTGCATTACACTCATTTCAGGCGCTTGCCAAAATATTTCACATTAGTTTCAGCTGGATGTGTGAATTATTGTTCAAATTTGATGAGCTTAGTAATGCAAATAAAGGTCACATCAGAATTTCCAGATGTGCTTGTGTCAATGGACGTGAGCGCATTTGGAAAACAAGGATACCATTCAAACGGCAATGTGTTATGATTCTGTCATACTAAACTGTTCCGTCAAAGAGCATGTTTCTAAATGGCCAGTGAGAGAGGCCGGGATTTGAATTGGAATAGCCTCTGTCATACCGTAGTTTATCCCTTGTGTTTACAACCCACAAAAAAAGGTCATTGATATAAAAAAGCGAAACACTCGAACCTGCTCCGAGCGGGGCCCTTTCTTTATCTCACCCCAGCATTCCAGCAGCGCTTGAGGGGTGTAGCAGGCAGCAAACTAGCAAGCAAGACACAGAGAGGAAGAGAGGGAGGCAGGCATAAAATCTGCATGCTGGAAGAAACAAGATGGACATAAAAGATGGACTAAATTGCAGAGAGGACTTTTCTTGTCAAAGGCTAATGGAAACATTTCCACACAACACAGAGAGGGGAATGGAGGCTCCATTATCACAGCCGAGCAGACGGAGCTGGCAGCCATTCCAGAGAAGCGCTGAGATGTGCACACTGGCCCAGCTTAGCGCCCTCAGCCAGCCCCTCAGGCCTCCACCTGAATAATCTGTGTCAACAGGTTCCAAAATGCCCAGAAGAATCACATAAACAGAGACAGAGAAAAACACTTACAAAATAATTGTCCCTACATTTTGTTTTTGTCTTCCCCCCTATTTTTTGGTCTTCACTTGAACCTTCTAATTAACAGCAGCCTCCAACCCCTAAGATTGGTGTTGTACCTTGAGCATTGAGGACTAAGTTGTTTTCTGGGGAGTATCTCGCAACTTTTGCTATTGTAAATTAGAATTGGACTTAGAGTCTGTAGAAATTTTGCCTCATATTACCAAAAAGATTTTAAAAAATATATATGGAAAGAACAAGAAGCATGGCTAAATGGTGTATAATGTGAAATATCAAAACAAATGTACTGACAACAATGCAGGACAGTATGTATTAAAAAAAAAACAATTCAGTGGGATTCAAGGATCTGTCATCATGTTCAATTATTGTTTTGGTTGACAATACTATTTTGTCAACTTACAATTCGCCAACCTGCACCAAAGCCCAGTCAAAGCCCAGTCAAAGCCCAACCAAAGCCCAGCCAAAGCCCAGTCAAAGCTGTCTAGTGTTATATATTTCTTCCCCGTGTTTATTCTCACACCCAAAACCCATGTCTCGTGAGGCCCATGAGAGATTGATTTGGTGGTAGCATTTTCACTGACAATTCCTCAAGGCAGGGGGGCATTTGCGTGCTCCCTGACACCCTACATGCCCCAAGGATAGTACCAAGCCTCACAGTCTGTTAGGGCCAAATCTGGATTTGTCGGTTACTGATAAGTAAACACACACACACAAAATGGAGATAAAAAGCAGACGATGAAGGACAGGATGACTTTTCAAATCTCTGGCTGCCATTTCATGATGTCAGAAATCACCACAGAGTACTCTCTGATTGAACTGGATGCAGTTTAATAAGACAAAAAACAGCAGATTATATAGGACTCCATAATCAAAAACAATCTGCATGCAAAATGGTAAACAACCAAGTTGAATAAGAGAGATGGAGAAGAAGCCAATCTGATGACTTGTTCATCTCATCTGCCTGTCTTCCATTGGAAGTCATCCATTTATAATAAGCCTAGCTGATAAATGTTTTAATAAACTTATTGCATAATTCATTTTTGGCAGGCCTAGTTTTAATTGACTTATCGCAGAATTGTACTGAAGATCAAAAGCCTGATTAAAGCAATGTATATATTAGGGCCCCGTGCACCCCCCAACACCATGTTTCAAAAAACATCAGAGAAGAAGTGTGTTGTGAAATGTGATCAATTATTCACCAAAATAATTAATTAAGTGATTGATTAGTGTATTACTTTTGACAATGTTGATGTCAGAAATACTTTATGTTGACTGATGATGCACAGTAGAAAACCTGAAGGGCCGACAAGATCATGATATAGTAATGAGCATTTAACATAAACCACCGTTAGCTTTCACAAAATCTTTAACTAATTAAATTAGTTTGAGCTTTTATTGGAACAACAGGGGTGGTTTCTGAATGATTTGTCTTCCAAAAGTGTAATTCCCCGATTCTTTTAAGCAGCGGCAAAGTTGACAGATAAGACAGCATTCACACATCACGGCTATTTGACACCTAATTACACAGCTCTTAATAAGGGGTTCTTTCTCTGTGTGCCCTGAGTTCAAACTGTCTCACAGCTATAATTATCTTGTCTCAGTATTTGACAGTGTATTGTTTAACCTACATACAGTGGGGATTCCACATGCCTTCCGCCAGCTTCCGTAGGAACTGGTAGCATGTGATTTTCTTATTAATCTTACAAAAGACCTGACATTACCTCACAGGTCCAGGATTAACAGGTTTTGTTTATGTCTAACATGCCCCCTGTCCTCAACCCATTTGGAATTGTTCAAAAGTGTTTGTATAGCTGAGGGCTACAGAGTGTATTACAAAGATTTGTTGGTGGATATTTTGGCATGAAGAAATGTGTTTGTCAAAATAACCTTTTTGCCTGCCATATGTATCAGAGATTTGATTTTATTACTGGCTTTCAAAGGTGATAAATGTTAGGGGTCATAAGGTTTTAACTAGGTATTCTACAAAAACATGTTGGAGATACATATTACACAAAATGTTCAAAATATGGTGGACACTGGCTGTTTTTGTTATTTACCTAAAAGTGGAGAGAAATAATCACAACAGTGATACAGTGTTGTTTCCTCAGTGAGAACGTTTTTACAATTTACAAAAGGTGGATTTACAGGAGAGGAGAAAGTACCCACCATGTTCAAGTTACAGTAATCACAGTATTTACCTGAGGTAACTCTTCTCTCAATTATTGTGAAACACAAGGCGCTTTAAGTTCAGTAAAGACTCACAAAAACGAGTAGCTGTGTGCGTTTTAGCTGAATCACCAAAAGTCACGTGTCACTATAGTGTATAAACCATATTAAACATTTATTAGTGTAAAATATATTATAATATGTGTACATTTACAGTCGTACAAAACTACGAGTCGCTGCGTTGACAAGCAAGGACTCGCTCACGCACACACCATTTAACTACTTTTGACAAAACTTAATTAACTTAGTCAACACTCTTTAACACTCTTTACATTTTAGCTAGTTTCTTTACATTTTAGCTAGTTATCCCAGACGTGTTAGCTCTGTTTAATATTAATAACATACCAAAAAATGGGGGGTAATAATTATAAGAGAGAAAATAGTGCTGAGCGATGAGTGTATTACATTTTAATTTCTCACATTTTGATAAAATACATTGATGAGGTGCTATAAAAAAAACTATTAATTCTAGATGACTCCTTATATTTTAACTACTGCATGTGGATAAATGCGTGTCTGTTAGAGAGAGAGAGATGGAATGTAGCTGAGATGTAAGTTGTTCCAAAAGGGTCCACAACTCAGTTTCAAAATATTACTGTTTGGACAGTATACTGTTCTTTAAAATCAAATGATCTCCTCTCACCCTACACATATATGACATACTAAACGTAGCGATACCAACTTACTATATGGCATATACAGTAACACAAGAATCAGGATCAGTTTGTTCAGTAATGCACAGTGTAAGGGATTACTATTCAGTTGCTAACTTCAGTAATGACTGAATTTTTTTCTTTTTTTTGTCTGTGTCCAGAGACCTGTCCGGGATGTATTAGCTTGGTCAGAAAAATGTGCCCAGTGGAATTTCAGGGTTAGTCAGTTAATATCAGAATCTCTCTCTCTCTCTCTCATGTTGATTTGATGTGTGCGTGCTGAGGCTTTGGAGTTCTTTCAGATTATCCTTGACAGAGCTTGAATAACTAATGGAAAGTAATGTTACAAATTTAGTAAAAGATTTGACAATTTATTCAAAAATACTTAAGGGCAGTAATTGATTAAATGTAGTTACATTCCACTTAGTTACATTTCAACGACTGATTTAAATCAGATTTCTTTAACACTGAAAAAACAAATTTCCTTGTCATTTAAACAAAATAAATTCAACACGATTTTAATTAAAGCTACCAAAGAGAATCTGTAAAATTAGCACAGAAAGCAGGCCTGCTTCAGACTAAGGGTTACTAAGAGTTTCCAACTTCTAAACACAACTATTCATCCATATTTAAAAGCTGCATTAGAAAATACAGAATGTACGTTGGTTTGGCTTTTCTGTTGACATTTGGCTTTCTTTCTCTACACCTGCATACAACATATACAGCATGACACATCAAAGTGTGGGTTTCACCATCAAAGAGCAGTGAGAGTGCCACTTCTCCGTGTCAGTGTTTAAGCAGCTATTATACAACTTGTGTTTATCACTGAGTTATAGCTTTAACTTTAATCATAATAACAAGTGTATCAGATCTGAACACTCACTCCTGTCTTATCCTGACACTCCCTGCTTATCTTTAATAAATAACAGAGAGGTCATTTCTGGGCCATTCTACTCTAGCTCACAGCTTGCCAACAGAGCTTTAATATTTTGCATATGCAACTGTCTATGACTACAACAGCTGTGCTGCACCATATTTCTAAAAGTTATATATTTTCAAATATTATTTTTGCAATTATTCTAACAATGGCTGGCTGACATTATTTATCTTTAACTCACCGTAAGTCAAGTATAATTTATTTATATACTCCATCACAAATTTGGCTCAAGGCTTTAAAATTTATATTGCATATGACACCCTCTAGTCTTAAATCCTCAATTCAGTCACTCATCTGGATCAGTAACAAGGTCAGACATTCAAATTCTTGTCTTGACAATGTAGACTGTCCGGAGTTTGTCACTGTAGTTGACAGAGGTGGTTTTAATAAAAGAGTTGAGGTCTTATAACGACGGACACATCTCTCTAGAACAGACACCGTATCTGCAAACAAATGTAAAAGCTTTAAAAGAAAGAAAGAAAACAAAATGTTTGCCTTTCTTCCTCCTAGCGGCAGCATACTTTGAAATGTTTGCATTTCAGGTAATTATGAAATGAAAACATTAAATCTTAATCTAATCTGTGCCACATTCTTGGAAGTTCCCTGCTATGTGGCTTGCAATGAATAAAGCTTTTGGTGTTACAGCATAAGTGGCACAAACTTGTTTAATTGGAAATAATGGTTTGACCTTCCCCCAACAAAAGACTCAAATATGTGCCGAGAAGTGGATGGCTAGTGAGGAGAGAGTGAGATTTCCTGTTTTGTCACTTGCAGCTAGTAATTGCCATGTAATGAAGGTAATGTTTTCTGGAATTTACAACCTTGTATTTATGGTCATGGTCTTACTTTTTGTTATTTCAGTTTCCTCCTCTTCTGTTTTCTTCTCTTTTCCTTGTATTTTAACTTGGCATTCTTTTGTTCTCCCAAAGCACAAAGGAGGTAATATATGAGGGGTCATTAATTTCCTTTCTCTTTGTCTTTGTCTGTTTTGTTTTTCACCCTCTTTTCTGTCTTGCTCTTTGTCCTCGCTCTCTCTTAAAGCAGCAGCATACTAAAAAAAACAAAACTAACCTTCCGCAAATTCAAACTGTTGTGAAACATGCCCGGTATCACACACAAATACTGTATACTTGACTTAAGGTCTCTTCAGTTGATAAAAAATATACAGCAGATGAATCAGCCCTACACTGATAAACTATAGATAAGAGGAGACATATATCAGTGCATACAAAACTTCAGCAAGTAAACTTAACTATTTTGAAAGCGTGCAGAAGAAAGAGGAAACAAGATGTAAACCACACAGTCCTGTCCAAGTGCAAGATGATAAATGTTTCTATGCGTGTCACACTGTTGCAGCAATTTTATGCCAAATCAATGATTTTTTTCTTTTGCTTTGTTTTTATTTCCATGGGCCTCTTTCTGTCTCTGTCTTGCCTTCTCGCTCTTTTCATCACTCCTTTCTTTGCCCAACAAGTTTTCCACTGAGGTAAAATGAGAGCGTCACAGTGCCAAGTAAACTGAGAGTAGCAACTGCTGCATCAACAAACAAACTATGAAGCAGCCCGATTCCACTCACTGGGTACAAAAACACAGACACATACACACAGACCCACAAATCATACAATCAAGATGGCATCCTAGTACTGTATGTTCATGCAATCTGCCAGCTGGGTTTGATAAAGTCAAATATATATATATATATATATTCTAAATACATAATATATCTAAGACATTAATTACTCCAAGGAAAACCATCACTATTTACTATTATGCTTTTCAAAAACATACATAGGAGAATCTCCTGGTTTTTCTACCCTCGCTCATCCCTTACACCCAACTGACCTTCATAAGAAAAACACCTTCTTCACACCACAGATGCATACACAGCTTTCTGCACCAATTTCAAAACACACTCCACGCCATACAGTACATGGACACATACTCGCACACAAATAAAGACTTAAAGGCTACTGCTGGGTGCAAGAGGTCACTAGGGGTGAAATCAATAGCTGTAAAAACCAAAGGTGATAAATTATTGGGTCTGGGGCCCCCAGACAAATTGCAAGACAGGAAAAATAAAAAGGAACAAAACAATTTTTATCCATCTCCCCAGTGTTCTGTCTATTGTTTTCTTATCGTAAATCTTAATACAGTTTCATTTGTGCGCGCATGAACTGGAGTTGCAGCAAGATACCACAGCGTCTGTTAAGTGGAGCGGCAAATTCCATCCAAACTTAAATAGCTGTCCTTGTTTTTCTCTTTCCCTCTGTGATGAGAATACAATAGATTAGAATGAACTGTGTGCTTCTATGCCAGGTGCTGTTATTGTTTAGATGCAATTAAGATAATAATCACTCATCAATTTGTGTGATTTGAGAAGGTATACTTTCCAGGCTGACTTGTGTGTGTGTATGTGTGT
>NW_023339807.1:9753704-9754100 GCF_004916995.1 Morone saxatilis | reverse complement strand
GTGTGTGTGTGTGCATGTCTGTGCCCGAAGCTTCGTCTCCTTGTGTGTGTACATATAGATCTCAGTGAGCCATGTGTGAGCTTAGTTGTGGTCAGTGAGTGATCCCATAATAAAGACTGGCTTTACTGTATGTCAAAACCTTTCACCTACACACATCTCTACCTGTATTTATTGCCCTCTGTTTCTTATTAATGTCGTTCTTTCTTTCTATCTTCCTTTCTTTCTTTACTAGGTAGTTCAAGAGAAAACTGCGGCCATCTATCTGTCTCTCTTACTCTTTTCCACAGCAGATAACTAACCGGCTTCCTCACTCAAACAAACTGCTTGATAATGGAATCATCTCTATTCAATTAGTGGTCTAACAGTCTTCAGCCCAAAACACACATACACACACAC
>NW_023339807.1:9753374-9753533 GCF_004916995.1 Morone saxatilis | reverse complement strand
GAGAGAGCAAAAAAAGAGAGAGAGAGCTGCAGAGTTTGGTCGGTCAGCCGCACCGGAGTGAGTAATTAACTGGCATTAACTCATTAAACTGTCCCAGATGTGGCCATGAATATCTGAGTGGTGGGGAGACACAGAGGAGAGGAAAGAGAGAGAGAGAGA
>NW_023339807.1:9751178-9753319 GCF_004916995.1 Morone saxatilis | reverse complement strand
GAGAGAGAGAGAGAGAGAGTCCAGGCCTCCCTGCATCCTGCTGACAGCAGAAGAAGACAGAAATTGTGGAAGAAAGAAAATGTATGAGTGGTGGAGAAGTGTGGGTGTGTGTGTATCTGTATACTGTATGTGGTCTTAGTCGTGCATGCACTAGGAATATTGCGTGTGTGTGTGTGCGTGTGTGAGAGAGAGCGAGTGCTTCATAGGAAACCCAGGCCTCACAGCGTGGATCATCCTGACTTATCCTGGGTGATTTATATGCTATTTCAAGTTGATTAAGATTCATTATAAACATGCCCGAGTTTAATCACTCATTGCCATCCTAATGAAAACAAAATACCGTCATACATTGTATAGCTTCTGCTGTCCATTGTGATATTTGAGTGAAATAATAATTATCTCATTATATTGTGCTTTATTCATTCATTAGCATTTGTGGTCCTAAATTTATCCGAAAACCTCCTTTTTTTTTCGAGACGCAGAGAGCCACAGATAGCAGTTGGCTGCTGGAAGGAACTCAACTTGAAAGACAGGACAAACACTTGTCACAAGTAACAATCCAATACACCTGGGTGTTCCGGCTGAAGGAAGGAGGCCTCTCTATTATCACACCACCCTGCTGTCGTAAGAAATAAGAAACGACAACCATGTTGAGTACAGGAGCCGATACACACGTAGTGTAAAACGGAAGTTTGGATTTTGGGAATGGTTATTTGCATTTCTTACTGTTTGAAGCTTTCAGATGAGTCAGATTTCTTTAAACAGGTGTTTATACTGAACTGAATATCTTCATCATGATAAATTGTGGGTTTTAGATTAGGTTTGATTACTCACTGATTTATGCCGTTGTAAATGTCAGCTGCAAGAGAAATCTTTTTTTTAAAGAATTCTTACATCATACCACTAACCTGGCTTTCCTTCGTATGTGTTTGTGTATTCTTTTAGTCATTAGCATGTTTTCATTTGATCTGTTTCAGTGTGTCTATCCCTCTGGGGCAAATATTTGAACTTTTTGAGGTTGAATTGATTTCACTTGCTGGAGTCTTATTGAAGCATAGAAAGTGGACACACAGCTTGCATGATAAGATAAGGAAGTTCTTGTAGTTTTGCCTGCATTAGAAACTTATTCATGTACTTCTTTGCTCAGGTGTTCTGTTCCTAAGTTTCTTACTAGGTAATAATAAAAAATGTGCTATTCACGTCAACACGCAAGAAACACAGCCCTTATTTTGAACCGCATGCCTCTTTGGCACTGTCAACTATGCTATGTGAGAAAGTGATTGAATTAAAGTGACTCACATTAACATTACAAATCTAACAACTGGTTGTTCGGCAAGGTAAAATATGTAAAACATGTGCTGGTGTAGGCGAAGGAACACCTTTGAAATCTGTGATGGCTGCTTGATAAATTGTCTTTCACAGTAATTGCTTGGCAGGTTTTTGTTTTTTACTGACAAAGTTTTTTTTCTTTTTTCTTTCTTTTGTTTACCAAGGTCCATAATACATGTTACCTCTGCATCTTTTAAGCATACAATGAAGTTCATTCAGAATAGGCTCCAATAGCAAATACAAAGTCCTTACAGCTGCAACAACAGGACCAGTGAATACAAACTGAGTCAAATGATTAATAATAATATAACTGTAGGTCTTCACTCTTGATGAAAAGTACAGATGACCTTTGCTCCTTGAAATACGTTAAAAGAGGTTAAGTAGCTCAAGTACCAAGGTAGTTGAATTAAATAGCCTCGCTTACATAGTTGAAACTCTCTAGTGTAGGCCAGAGTCTGACAAAAATACAACAAAACAAAGAGACATTATTCATTTTGCTGCATGAGATCTGCTCCACAACAACTTCATTTGCATTTATCCAGTGTCAGGCAGTGAAAGAGAGAGAGAAAGAGAGAGAGAGGAACGTTAATCTGAAATGATGCATGGCTGACACTCTGTGAGGGATAAAAGTAATCACTCTAGATGCCATCTTTGGAGTGTGTATGTGTGTGTGTGGAGGAGAGGATCGTTCCATTATTCCATAGCTTGTGTGGAAAGGGTAGCCATACTTCGCTTCCGCAGTGATACGGTATATCATTCAAAATGGTGAACTGTAGTTGTGTGTGGCTGTGTTGGGTGTGGTGTTGTTGTCG
>NW_023339807.1:9743020-9751153 GCF_004916995.1 Morone saxatilis | reverse complement strand
TGTGTGTGTGTGTGTGCAATCATGCATGCAAGAGTGTGTTAAGTGTACATGCTTTTCCTGCAAGTTTGTTTGTGTGTGTGTGCAGTAATGTGTGCATATATTATTGTTTGCATGCTTAAATGTGCCTGTGTGTGTGTGTGTGTGTGTAACATGGCTACCAGTGAGCTTGCATGAGCGTGTGCCTGCATGTGTGCCTGTACCTTTTGTGTGTTTGACGGCGTCTTATTAAAGTGTCATTTAGACAGACACTTCTCAGAGTCTGGCCCCAGGCAGCCTGATAGATTGTAATCATGGACTAAATTACTACTTTCCCAAGCTGTAATCACAGGCTCTGTGTGTGTGCTTGTGTGTATGTGTGTGTGTGTGTGTGTGTGTGTGTTTGTGTGAGACAGACAGAGAACCTCATCATTGTTTGGCATGTGTCTGTTATGATTCAAGTGAATGTAACAATCTGCCTGATTGATTTACCATTCACTTTGTAACTCATCTGCGCCCCCACGCAGCCTCCACTTTCCCAGGATTATACTCTACATCTCACGCCAGTCTGCTCATTTACAGGTAAGTATAAATGTTGGAAAGTATTTAAGTTATTGTTTGCCTTTTTAAAAATGGTTTGTTTTGTCATTAAGTCAGTGGTTCTGTCTACATTAATAATGAGATCCTAAGCTACCTGGATAAAACCTAGAGGCAGATTTGAATGCTTTGTTTGCCAGTTTTACTGCCACACTTGAGATCAAACTCTCCCAAAAAGCACACTTAAGAGAAGAGTTAAAGAGAAGAAAAACAATGTTTAGATCTGTCCAGGTGTAGGTGTTAAACTTGAGTTTACATTGGGAGTGTAATTCTTATAGTTGTCATGGGGTTTATCGTACAAGATTCATCAAAGAGGGCAAAGAGCAGCTACTGCTTTTAAAAAACTCCTTATTCCTTTGATGTGAGTGTGATGACAGCACTGTCTGGCGACACTCAGCCTTGTTGAACTGTGACTTCAAACTGCTCAAGGTCTCTATCTCTGTCGAGCTTCCATCACTTGACTATTTTAAGATACCACGGAGGGATGAGGACACACGCATACAAGCACACACAGGACAATTACGAACATAGCTCATGCACCCGTCTTCCACCTAAAAGCATGTGCAAACGCATACACAGAGCTTCTCTTGCCCTTCAGCAAAGCACACGATGCCAAGGACTATATCTTTCCTTTTAACCTTCTTGCCCCACTCTCATTCGGTTATCGCTTCCCTCTCAGACTTAACCCAAATCATGTCTCTTCACAGCTTGGCCACTTCTGTGCAGGATGTTGGCTAAAGGAAAGGAACTGAATGAACCAACAGGAGACATCATGTTGTATTTCAGAGTTGTGACTCATGGCAATTAAGATCACAGGCTTGAGTAATGAGTTAAGGAATAAAATGGGACATTAAAAAGGGCGCAGATGCCTGCTATTAGTAATCTGATAGCTTTGTGTTACACTGAACACTTTTGGATTTATTACTCTTGCCTGTAATGTAGCCTACTGTTGGGCTGTAATATTCGAAGATGACATGGTACCTTATTTGAAGTATTACTGATGAGCAAACACATTAACACACACACACACACATTCCCTGCTTCACCCCTTGCTTTAAAACCTACAGTATTTAATTTCCTCTGGCCTTGTCTATTTGGCCAGCGAGGTGGTAACTTGATTGGTCAGCTGTGTGCCTTTCCTGTCTGATGATTGGATTTGGTTCTCATGTGTCCGGAGCACACCCCGGCACACCGGGATGAAGCAGATTAACTAGATTTTCTGTTTTTCTATGCTCTCTCTTTCTCTCTCCATCCCTGGCACTGTTATTGGAAGAAAGTGATAATTCCCCTGCACTTCAAACACAGCCCCCTAACTAAGACTCTGCTTAAGTCTCCTCCAAGGAAAAGCTGCCTGCCTGCGCACAGATGTCTCTGATTAAATTGTATCTCAGAGAGAGAAAAAGAGAGTCCTCCTTACAGCTCTTCCCCTCTTTCATGCTCCCTCTCTCTCACCCCTCCTCATGTCTCTCTATCTGTCTCTCTGTTAGCTTGCTCAACTGGCTGTTGCCAAAAGAGCCTTGGGCGACGAATAAATTGCTTTGGTTTCAGCAGACAGAGAAGTTGGCCGAGACAAGCTGAATCAGTGCATTAGATGCGAAGGCCCCCTCATAGACTGGAAGTTAGCCTTTAGCGCAATCATTGACCGTGAGTGATGATTATGTCTAATTGAAGGAGACTTTCGCTACCTGTAACACAGCTGGGGGGCCTTGAGCATATTGGACAGAGGAAAATAGGCAGGGAGAAAAGAAGAGTGTGTGTTACAGGAGATGGTGGAGGAAAGGAGATGGATGGAAGATAGACATGGGAAATGTAGAGGAATGAATGAAAGGTGGAAGATAAAAGACAAAGAAATGACTGGGATTGAGGAAAAGAGAGATGATTTTAATACATTAGTAAAATATCTACATTGTCTAAAGGGGGAATTTGTTTATGGTAAATAATGTTAATAAAGCCATGGTAGCCTACCAATGAAGCATAACCAGCACTCTTCCTTAATCTAAGACATGAATGTTTGGGTAGTTGAACACATTTTGTTTCTAAATATACATCTGCTTAAATTTGCTTTTAACAAGGAAAATGTATGCAAAAATTAATGCTAACAAAGGGATATCCAGCCTATGTCATAGCCTTTCAAATCACTCCCAAAACCCATAAAAACAGTACATTTTAATGCGAACTGGACCAGTGCTCAATATACAATATGCAAAAGCTTCCAAGCAATTCAGAGGAAAAAATCAATATGTTCATCGTGGGAAAAAAACAAAAAACATTCTCTCCAAATTTGAACACTGGAAATAATAGGATATCGTGCCATTTTCTTCAGGCTTCATTACAGCTAGTGTGCCAGTGTTTGGAAGTATGTGCATGTGCCCGAGAGCTTGTGCACATGAACTTGTCCCCTTTTGTTTGTGTGTATGAGATGCATGTGTGTGTGTGCGTTGGTGAGTGTGGATACGTGCATGCCTGCTTATGTCTGTGTGTGTGCAGGAATGAACGCTTGAGCTGAGCCAATGGGTGCCAAAGACAAAAACAGCCACAGTGCTGCCCCCCCTTTCCTCCATTTCCACATGGCACTGGGCTCCCTGGCATGAACAGTGGCCACGGGAGTCGCTTCAGATCATCTAGGAGGGTATTGGATGGTCGTGGCTGCCTTTTGCAATAACCTGGCAAGGTCCAAATTCATTAGGGTAAAATTTGGCCCTGGCTGCAGCACTGTAGTGCCCACAGCATTTGGCCCTGCTGCCCTGTGCTGCGCTAGGCCGAGCTGCGGAGCGTTTTTGCTGGATCCAGAGAGAGCCATTAGCGGCTGCTTGTGATGATGGTTATGCTCCCCAGTGTCACACACAGATAGTTGCCTTTGAATGATTTGAGCGATTACCCTTTTCACACAAGCTATGGAATAATGGGTTAGGTGAGGAATTGGAGAGTAAAGCGAGGGGGTGGTGGGAGAGTACAAAAGAGAGACATGGAGGGAAGAGAGAGAGACAAACTGAAAGGATAGCTTCAGATAAAAAAGGGTTCATGTGTCGTTTTAATTCAGAGAGTAATCATTGTTTGAAATTCTGTAAAGTGAATTTATTTTGAACAGTATTGTTCACAAAATTAGCATCAAATACAAGCTATCGGACATATAAATCAAAATTTCTAAAACATTATAACAATGCGAACTTATATGTCGAAAATCTTAGATCATTTAGCACATATTTTGAAGAAACACTTACTTTGCTGATATTGTTCATTTCCTAGATAAATACAGAGTAATAAGAGATTATGTAGAAATGTTATGTTTGCAAAACCGTAATCACAGTATCAATGTCAATCTAAAGAATTACCTGTAAGAAATACCAATGATCATTCACTAGTTTATTTATACAACAGAGTACTAATGTGTGTAGAGTATCAGATCAGGTTAGGTCATACAGCTCTCTAAAAGAATATTGTAATTCATGTTTAACATACTCCTCATTGCTGAAGTAAATCATTTTGCTTGACCACTCACTCAAACATCCACTGTAGCCATCTATTATACCAAAGGTACTTGTGTCTAATCGCTGGCTTCAGACAGCAAAGTTGAATCAATACATTGCCAGGGAAAGCAAACATAACTGAGGTGCTGACGAGGACCTGCCCTCCTATCAGAGTTCATACTGTGCAGTTTTTGTGCTTCTTTCAGATTTTGCCCCTCTGGGGTTGCTTGATCAGTTTAAGTTAACATTGATGTGATCTGAAACCTACAGACTTTGCTTTAATCGTTCTGTCTGCCTTAAAATATGAAATACTGTTTTAGTATGTTACTGTTGTTGTTTTTGTATTTTTTTTTTCACACTTAAGACCTGTGTTTTTTTGTTTCTGATGGTTTTGCCTACATATAGTCTACGTAACTGTGCTGCTCACTTTTTCACAGCCTCCCTAGGCCCTATTCTCAACAAATCAGGCATTGAACTTCCTGCAGGGTTGTGTGGAGGTGTGCATGGTTGTGAGCATGTTTATTCAGAAAATAACATTTTATTTCACTGATTTACTGGCTTTCTCACTACCGCAAGTCGGGCATAGATTCAACTTCTGAAAAAAGCTGTGGAATGATTAATCATCATTTAGGATTTGAATGTGTTGTTTATCAAGGTGTATTTATTTCTATTCATAATATTAATCTGCTTCTCAGCGTCATCTTAATTCAACAATAAGGATCCCCAGTGAACACAGGGGTCATTTAATTGTGCTCACTGACATTTTCTATTGCTCCATTCCAAGAAGAGGAGGATACTTCTGCAACCATGATGCATTAATACATAACATGGTGCTTTTAGTTTGTGCATATTTAGTACCAGACTCTTTTGTTCTAAATGTTTTCATGTTGTGCTGCTTTTGCATCCTGTATTACCAGATAAAATAGCCTAACTTTATCCACAAGGATATTTAAAGTTTCATCTCATCTATAGTGTTTACAATAGGAGAAATGGTAAGAAGGTAACAGGTTAAAAGTGGCAACAAAAGCATACTGTAAGTATAAACACACACCCACATACACAACTGCAAATGACTATTACATGTGTCTATCCACTGAACGCCAACAAACACATACCACTCTCCCATGACACACATACAGTACACACATAAATATACACATTGAGCACACAAGTCCTCAGACAAACAGCTGGCGCAAAGCTCCAGATGGACAACAGCTCACAGTGTTAACTGAATTATAGATTTCATAACACAGGATGCCTATACAACTATACTAGAGTAAGATGAGCTGATCAAGTCGAGCATGCACAACAGTACGTGTCAGTATGTGGCAGGCACATACTGTATGTATCCTGTGTGTTTGTCCAGGCTTGTGTTAGAAAAAGCATGTGTGAGTTCACATACATCTGTGTGTACATTTATGTGTGTGTGTGCGTGCTAACATAATCCCATTCTGCTGTACAGTGGAGCAGCGCCATAAACAGGGGGCACCTCTCCTATTTGATAACAGATAGGCTCCCGTAGGATCAGCCATTATTCCTTTGCATTTCGCCGAGCAAATGAACTTGACAGATGGCTGTGTCACCCAAACCCTTGACTACCAACCTGATTATGCAGAAAACAATACAATAGAATAGAGCAGGGGAATCATTACCGGAGGTAGGGATTGTGAGTTCGAGAGCACACCCCAACACCTCACCCACAGTCGAGGACAATGCAGCACAGCCCAACAAAATTACACTTGTGAAATTGAACAGCAAGAATGAGTTTAACATAAACTGGGTTACGGTCAGGCAATCTGTCATCAGGCTAAAGCCATTGTCTAGGGCTGCTTGCATGGCATATGAACTCATCCGTCATCTTCGGCTCTATTAATGGCTGCAGCTCAGGTTTTAAACTGTAGAGGTTTACTGGCTGGGGCAAGGCTCCCCCGCTGCCTGTATGTGCTTTATGAAGAATGTGTCATTGTGTGTATTGGATGTGTATGTACGCAGGGAAGTGAGTTAGTAAGATTGGTATTTGGTGAAGCCTATGGCTATGGTATAGGGTGTGTCGAGTGTGCACCTTGCTATGTAGCATAAACAAACTGTATGTGTCTTTATTTTTAAAAAAAAGTAAATGTAAAACATATTTGGCCTTTTCACCTTTTCCACCATACCATGTGTACAGTATCAGTCAAAACATGGAACTCAATAAAACTAGAAGTACAAATTATTAACAGAAAAACAGTGACGTGGATGGACATACCGCTCTTGGGCAGGTGGACGCTGCGCCCTCAGAGATAGTGTAAACCACAGACCATATGGCACTGGACTTCAGAGAATAGCCACTACAAAGATTCTTTATGTTTCACCCCGACATCATGAGTCACATCTGGAAGTGAATCTTTGCACATTAACGCTGCCCACATCCACTGTCCACTGAGGTCCTTTCTACTACTACATCTGTTCTACAGTCTGTATCAATTTACACTGGTCACTGTTACACATTTTAAGATCATGCTGTCATGTCATAATGATGGAAATTACAAATTTTATACAGAGTTATGTTAGCACTCATGGCAGTAGTACTTCTAGTTCTACAGGTGCAAGACTCTCAACAACAAGTCACCCGGCTGTTTAATTTAACCTAGTATATAACTATATCCCAATAACTAGCTATGTCTGTAGAGCCCTATTAGAAGGCTTTGCATTTTGTTCATTCAACAACTGTTACATTATGTAACCATTTAACCTTTGGGCATAAACATGTGTTTAAGTAAGTCATTATCTTAACATAAGCACTGCATAATGTTTGCATCTATATTGTAGCACCTGAAATACCACTTTCATACATGCCTGCGTATAAGTCAATTGTTTTCAATTGTTTATTTTTTTACACATTTTTTGAATATATTGCAAGTTCCCCGTGCATGGGAATGTAATTTGTTGATTATATTGAACAAAATGTTATAACAATCCTGATTAGTATGCTTTAATATACGTACAAACATAATTCAATATTACTTCAAAACATAACAAAGTTGTCAGCTGGGGCCATATAACATATCAAGTTATACCAAAGAAGTCGCATTTTTCCCTCAACACGAATATTGTCCTGCAAATTAAAATAACACATACCTACTGTCCAATAAGCTTTTGCCTTTACCCTGAGGCTTCTTTGACCTCATCCCCACCACTTGCATAAACACAGAGCCCAAACGAGCCTGCATTGTGCACATTCTCTCAGTCCAGGGTGTGTGAGTTTCATTAAGTCCATGTTTGAATAGGCAAAATAGACTTCTTCCATCACTCAAAACATTAAGCTGTTAAAATAACAAACTGAGGTGAATGTGTCTCTTCTTTCTCACTGTAACATGAACTTCGCCAGTGTAGTGGCAAGAGTGTGCTTTACGACTTCAACCTCATATCCTGCAGTTGGCGGTTCGGTCAAAGTATTTGTGAAGTAGACAGTGTAAACAAAGCGTAACAGGCTCTGAAGGCCATAAATAAGAAGCCTCAAGTGAGTCGGTAAAAGTTTGTTCAACCTGTACCGTTTCCCCTCCTTTCCGCAATGATGCATTTCCCTCGCCATGCTGTTGACAGTGTGTCACGCTGCGTTGCCAACTCTTAAGGTAAACCAACAGTGGCCTTGCATCAGTTTAGCACCCCGATGTTAGGTATGTACACACAGCAAGTCAAATCAAAGACCTTGTTTGTGCTTCAGCACAGTGCAGGTTTTCAGTTGGGAGAAATAAACCTTAAATAGGAAATCTCACACTGTCTTGTAAGTGGGCTAAAGGAGGTGCAGTCTGAGAGGAGGTGAGCAAGGAGTGAGAGAAAGGGAAAAAACATTGTCTTTAAATGACTTCGATCTCTGGTGTGATGAATCACAGAGTTGCAAATCCCTTTTTAGCTAATTGCTACCAGCATGTGAGATTTCTCCCCTACTCCTCCTCCATGTTCAATATCAATTTTCAGGCCCGGCAGAGAGAGATAGCCCTGGTCTGTTCCCCTGAGTCTCGCCAGTGGCCTCACTGATAAAAACTGCACTAACAGCACTTAGCCATTTCAGAGACTGGGGGAAAAGACATAAACACACCCATACACACACACA
>NW_023339807.1:9733628-9742920 GCF_004916995.1 Morone saxatilis | reverse complement strand
AGGAATGTCCTGTTCTCACACACACACACACACACACACACACACACACACATACACACACAGAGACTCTCTTATTCACAGCTGTGTGCGGTAATGAAGGAGAAAAGATGGGCCAATCGAAGTGAAACAGGGAACAGGCTGGTGTCATCTGCTCTGTGACCTTCTGAGAAGACTGTGTGTGTACGTGTGTATGTGTGTGTGCGCTCTCCTCAAGAAGTCTGGAGGTCAGACCTGTGCTCACTGAAGGGAATTAACATTTGTCTGCTTTGCTAAGGACAGGCTGTCCCCCATGGAGAATGCAGGAACTGTGTGCAGATTGGTGAGCTTTAGCCTGTTTTCATTTCTGGGTAGTTAATGGTCATGCAGTACCATTTTGTGCTATGCAGTTTCAAATATACTGTACTAGTCAAATGAAAATGCGATGGTTAAGCTTAATAGTGTTTATTCATATCTTGAAAAGTTAATGCATAATAAATAAAATAAGAGAAAGTATCATCCAAAATTATTTGAGACCCTGACATTGTGTTTTTATCATATTTGTATTTTGTCACAATTAACTGAAATTGACTAAAACTGTTAACATACATGTACAGAAATAACATATATAGAATTAATGTGTGTGTTTGTGTGTGTACGAGGTTCCAGGATCAGCTTGCCCTTGACCATCCTCAAGAGGAGAGGCGACACAGAAGAACTCCCCTGACACCTTCTGCTCCACTCGGGCAGCTGCCTTCACAATTAAAGAACCACCTCCACATCAGAATCCATCATAGAAAAGTGTGAACACAATGTACTGCAGTCAATAACAATAGCCATGCACTTTACAAGAATGAGCGGGTGTGTGTCTATGTCTGTGTGTAAGGGACAGTTGTGTGTGAGTGTAAACTAGCAACCCTTAAAAATTGTCAAAGCAATGGGAATTGGTTCCCTGCAGTGGACAGTGAAAAAAAACAATACACTAGATAAAAGTGAAAGCATTTGTTTATGTGAAGCTACAACCAACCTAGATTGAAAATTGGATTTCAAGCATCCCAGTGAAGTTGTCTGTCCTTGCTCAGGGTGGCCCTGTAATGGTAGCCATGTGCTTTAATAACTGAAAGCTTAGGGAAGTTCATCTGTGCATCCTCGCAGCATCGGGCGATGCTAGGTGACATAGTGAGTTTTTGTAGGCCTTGTGATCTCTTGTAGCTGTAGAGTCACAATAGCCGCCAGGCAAGCAGGTGAGCTAGCTATAGATTGATTGGTTCACAATTTTTTTTTACACAGTTTATTTTGTCAAAACAGTCTGCAAACCGTACCTCTGTTAGTAGAGAAGGATGATTGTGAAATGTAGGGTTAAATTAACATGTAAACCTCTTTTTTGGACTTTCTGGCTGTATATTCCCTCAAAGATCAGCACTGTCAAAGATGGTTTACTATTAGTCAGCAATTCACAAAAGTTGATTTGTTTGTGTGCCTGTAGTGGAATTTATGCAGAGAGACATACGAATCTATGAGAAAGCCCCCACTGCTGATATCAGATTCATATTCACTATATATTCACTTCAACAACAACAGGTGTATTAAAAGCCAGCATGTCTCACACAGTTAAAGATCTCTGCGATCTGGGACAACTAGTATACAAGGTCTAAAACTTTAGAACAATATGATGTGATCAAACATACCAATTACATTTTACTGCATTGCTTAAATAACTTTCGTTGCATCTAGCAGTGTAGCTGCAGATTACAAGCCCTCTGTTTCACCCTCCCAATTTAAGCATGTAGGGGGGAAACTACGGTGGCCGAGAAAAACGTGAAAGACCCTATCTAGAGCCTTTGTTTGGTTTGCATATTATGGGCTACTGATGGACATTCCCTTCACTTTACCTATCTTTCAACCCCTTCATGTTTTTGTTTCATCTGCAGCTAAGAGGCTTTTGGGGGACTAAAGTCACCTACTCCCCTCCCTGATTATGCAAAAAGCTTTTAAAAGAGGCAAGATGGAGGGAGGTTTTAGAGATCTGTGGCCTTCGCACCCCTGCTCCCTCTCACCCTGTCCTCTCTTCTTTAGTCTAATCTGATTTCTAGCAGGCATCTTTGATCTAGGCCTGTGCCAGAGGAAAGCAAGCTGCTGGGGCCTTGCCTCTACATATGAAGTGAGTATGGAGATTAGCAGCCTTCCCTTACAGCTTTAGTGGCTAATACCTGATTAGGGCCCAGAGTCAGCCAATTGTCTCAATGCAGGCTATCAATGCTAGCACTGGCTCTAGAGGGAGGGCGGGGGGTGAATGCATGGAGGCGAGTAGAGGAAAGAGGGATGGAGTAGTAGTGGTGGTAATATGGAGTATAGAGGGTTGGGAGGAAGGTTCATTCCGTAATGGATACTTATTTTATCCCACCCCGCTAAGAAGATTAGGCCTTGGGGTGTCATATTAGCTGTGCTCTCTGGGCCTTTGGTGGTCCATGCAGTTTTCCAATGGTGCTTGCTGGTCCATGCTGCTGCTGGTTGTCTTTTCTCTACTCTTCTCTTCATCATGTTGCGGAATAATGTCTTGCATTACACTGTACAACTGGATTAGAAAAGCTCTGAGTGATAAATGTCCCCCTTTCCATTTCAAAAGAGGCAAGGTATGATCCGTGATCTATAACATCTGTTTCACGTTAGAGAAAAATCATCTCATCTTTAAAGGAATAAGGTGCAACATGCATGCTGTTTAATAAAAAATTACAAGGCTCATTTGATGTATGAAGTGAGATGTATTGCAAGTTCATTTTGAAAAAAGTTCAACTTTGATGATGCTTGCCAACAAATGACATAACACTTTCACAACATTTTCCAGGTCTTGCTTGCTTTT
Organism: Morone saxatilis; assembly: GCF_004916995.1. NCBI lineage: Eukaryota > Metazoa > Chordata > Actinopteri > Moronidae > Morone > Morone saxatilis. The sequence continues at coordinate 9,740,084 of NW_023339807.1, read as the reverse complement.
CTTTTCAGATGTACACTATGTTTAGGGAGTGTTGTGCCTTAATTAATTAATGTCACATTATTTATTCAAGACCAACACAATCTTGCGTGTTCTCTTACACTGACAGTAGAGTGCTCCGGGACGTAGCTGGCAAAGGGGCCAAACAGGAGGCCATGAAAGTTTAAAAAATGTGTTGAGATAGACTGTAGACATCTCATTCCAGTGGAGGACTGTTGCTCTCTCTCAATCTTGCTCTTTCTGACTCTCTATCTCTTTAAATCTGTCAGTTTAACAAAGACAGAGCAGACCTCTGAGAACGACAAGCTTAGCCAATTAGAGCACTTGAGACAGGCAAATGCCTCTCTCCTTTAAAGCTTGGGTTTACAGTTATGCTACAATTAGTGCAAATAATTGGTTATTAATACAATGGACAACTACCAAGCCCAGGTTTGTAAGTATTTAAGCATGTATGAGAATGTGTCTAATTTGCAGCTGTTTAGAAGCATTATGGGGGGTTGAGAGCTTCAAGTGTCAAGCAGCAATATTTGACATATTGCTGCTTGACACAGCTGCTCAACCTGCAGTTAGAATGCAATAACAAATGTTATTCTAATGCAAAAAAGTTTATTTTGCTTGTCATTTACAGTAAAGCAAAGAGACATAAAACTATACAGCTATATATACACACACCAATATTTGCACAAATGTGATTATATGCATTATACAGGCATTTTCCTTTCAACATCTAACACTAGAAAAAAAGAAACAGGGTTGAGGGTGGAAGGGGCAGGGGGGTAGAGACAAAGTGAGACACAAAATCGGTAGAAAGGTAAAGGAAGAGGACGAGGAATAAGGAGAAGCTCCCTCAGTGAAGCCTCATTATCCTAAGAGCTGAATCTCCTTATGAGTATACTCTTTATCTACTTACAATCTCTTCCTCTTTGTTCTGCAGTCCATGGCTCATAACACCTTTTAATCTCTGTGTGTGAAAGGAGGGGGCTAGAATGCAAGCTTGCATGGCAGTACGAGTATGCCTTATTAGTGTGGTGCTGAACCTCTGGATGGGAAATTAATAAATAAAAGGTGGAGATTAGTTCCATGTGTACAGTATTTTGTTTTTAGGGAAATTAGGCCTGGTGGACTTAACTGATGCAGATGATTAGTCCCTCATTATCTGAACCCTTTACCTCAGCCTCGCTAGTCAAAGCAGCCTATTTGTCTCCCAACATTTATAGCTACCTGTTAGTTTAATGACAGGGTGTATGAGATTAATTAACTAAAGAGTGTAATCTTGTTTACTGAACTGCTATGATGATGTCTTGTTCTTAAAGAGGTGCACTTGCATGTTTTTTTTTTTTCTTTCAAGATACCAGCAGTGTTTGTTTCATGCATTATCTGGCTATTATGCATAAGGTAGCATTATCAGCCCAGCTGCAATAGTAAGAAAAACAAAGTTAGCTTAACTCAATATTGTTTTGTGGTTGTGAACTTCCCCCCCATCAGTGGTGGCCCTAGACCCATTTAGAGTCCCAAAGGAAAAGCCAAGTTAACGCCTCCGCTCCCCTGCGGTCAGCTAATGAGAAGGGGCATGCATTGCAACAATTCTCCTTTCTCTTTCCCTCGCTCAGCCCTCTCAGTGTGGAATCGATCCTTGATGTCAAAGGCCTAACATTTCTGGCCTACTCAGCCAGGAGTCCCTCACCCACTCCCCCACCCTCCCTATTAGCAGACCCTCAACACATCAGAGCCTGAGTAAGATAAAGATTATTCTAAAGCCATTTTCTCTCTACTTTGACCAAAATGAACAAGAGTTAGACTACATCTTTACCAGCTTGTATAGGATTATAACTAACTCCAAGGAATCCTTGATATTGAGCTTGTGGTGTACAGCAAGGAACCATTCTGTGCCATTTAGCGACCATGTGCCATTGATACTGTGGCACAGGATGCAGCTGACACAGCCTTTGTTATTTTCAAACTCCATTAATAATCTATGATCTCCTCGTGCTCCTCGCCCCTAGAATGGTTGCAGGCTGTTTACATAAATTGACAAGACGCCAAAAGGCATGCTGCGATTTTTCAAAAGTATTTTAGCCCCCAGAAGACATGATAAAAATGGTATTTATTAATTGGATGGTATCCGGGCTCTGTTTATGTATTTCATATTCATTTATTATGTTTTCTTTGCCCAGCTATGGAAAGGCATTTGACTGACACAAATACATTATTCTATTTGTGTGTTATGTCCCATGGGGCTGTTAATTATTTGTTTTTCTTGAGTGGGGAAACTTAAAGAAAACACATCACAAGTCTAACACCCGAGGATGATTTCTGTTTTTTTTTTCCTTTTTGTTTTTTTATTTGTTTTTTTTTGGTGGGGGGGTTGTCTCCTTTTATGCTTCTCTCTCCATATGTCTCTCATGTTTGCAAGTGCTCAAAGGAAATCAAACCATGATACAGTTGAATGCATTAATTAAATGCAAAGTTGATAAACAAGGCTTATAACAGTAGAGAGCATTCAGTTTATCCTTTTAGGTCAGGCTACAGTCTAATCATTTCTCCGCAACTAGAACTCTGAGTTTTGTCAACAGCCTTCATATTGAAATTCATCATTTTGATGACAAAATGTGGTGTAAAGAAATGCAAAGATTTAACAATCTATTTTACCATTTATTATTCTGAAGTAATGAATTCTCTGCAGGAAAATTGAGATCTGTATTTAGCTGTCAGGACCATTTTGGGTGAGAGATGATTGACATTTTGCTGTGGCTGACAAGCAGTGATTTGACTAGTCATATTTACTCCATCACTTGACAGAGTGTGGACTAGATAATGCTATATGTGGAATATGCAAATGTAATCTTTAGCAGGGAAGAATAAAAGGATTATTGCTGGTGCCAAAGAGTCATTTTCACCTTTACTTTGTAGTCCAATGACAACCCAGATTATTATTTCCCAAGTTGAAAGAAAGAACTTATCACAATTTAGTGATTTTCGAAACATGAAACTCCCAATACACACACATGAACATAGAGACACTTGCCATTCAGTTTTTTCTACTATATCTCCAGTCAGGTTGTTGTAAATAGCATTAGGTACAGCAATTTCTGAGCAGCAACAGCCTCTGTTAACACAATGCTTGTTCTTTCATCCACCAAGGTTGGGGTAAAAAAAAAAGTGAGGAAAAGAATCTTCAATTTAGTGAGCACAACCTGGGTCATTATTAGAAATGACAGTTGAACCTGATGAAATTGTATTCCCAATTGGAAAACCAAATTGCTATCAGACCAACATGATTTCCTTGTGCTAGGACCATGCTAATTCTGCGTCAAAACATCGGTAAATGTATTTAAAAGCCATAATAGCATATTACCATGCAGTCTTCCTTCGCCCTCATACGTGGACCCTATTAATCTGGAACTTCGATTTGCATGTAAATGTGGTCAACTTTCATATCATCAAAATACATGAATCCTACACCATCAGCAGGCCAGCAAGCCGTGTCTGTGTGTGTTTGTGTGTATACATGAAAATGGAGCCTGCAAGCTTGTGTGTGAATGCATGCTTGTATATGCACATGCAATTACAGATTTATGTATGTGTGTTTTCATGTGAGAATATTGTATATGAATGCATTTGTCCAGGCATGTGTGCGTACGAGTGTGTGTTAGATAGGGGAGCGTTTGGGGTTGAAATAATGTATTGAGGTTTGATGTGCAATTACTGGCATATATTAGGGATTTCAGAAAGGTCAAACTAGCATGGCAAAAGGGTGATGAGATATGAAGAGATAAAAAGGAAAAACATATCAATATTGCAAGTGTGTGTGTGTATATGTTTTTTGATGTCGATAAAGCAGCAAGGGCCGGCATGACTTAGGTGCGGGAGATGCTGGAATGACTAGAATGAGACCATGTGAGATTTCAATAGGTCTGAATTAACAGTATTAATACATTATTTATTTTATCATATAATCATTATAATGATAGAATTAAGCAGTTTATGGTAAAACAGTAAGCTATCATCTTATGTTTGCTGACTCGTCATACTTTTACAAAAGGTCAAGTGTGTATTAGTTGTGAGGAAATCTCCTTTTTAAATTTAAATTTAAGATTTTAAATCACAAATGTGGTTCCAGTGAAGAAAGGGTGGTTATATAACTGTTGTTAACTAAATTCACTTAAAAGCCTCTGTAAGATCCACCTGTTGCTAGGAAGGAGTAGTAGTGCCATTCTGATGCTAACAACTAGCTCTGCATCACTTCTCCATCTGCTTCACTGACCACCAGATATTAGTCTTAATTAAGGTAATATCAGGGGGTGAATATTTTTGTTTCTCTCACCAAATTAACATTCAAATTTGAATAATTACAGGAAAGCATAGTGTAAAAAGAGTAGCCCACTCTTTATTCACAGCACTGTATTACATTTCATTATGAAATGTGTTACCCTGGCCTCTTGTAAACCTCTAATGTCAGTGCTTCAGTTGGCACCATGGGGACCCTTTTCAAACCTGCCTCACAAGCTCTTACCTTGGCTTCCACGCTGCATCCTACACATTCCACTATTCTTTATGTGGTAGCATTACAGGCTTTTCACCTGCTTTCACCAGTTTCCCACATTACCAACTGTGAAGTCTCTATCCCGAAGGAATCAATCACAGAGAGCGACACAGCCAGCCAAAGCACTGTCTGTCTTGTATGGATGGATGGATGGATGAATGAAATTGGGGAGAAGGCTAAGAGGAAAAGTGGAATTAGGAGGCATGGGTGGGGCGGAAGAGAGGATCAAGGGACGGTGAAAGGTATGACAAGAGAGGATGAGAAGAAGGAGAAAAAGTGAGGGAGAGATATTTAGAGGGGTCGGGAGGGGAGAAACAGAGGGAGAGATGGGAGAGACGGCACTTGGAGCTTTAATTGGTCCCCCTATCCGTGGATTCATCACTATTTCATGTGCTGTTTAACCTTTGTGAGACTAACTTACTTCAGGCTTCTACAGCTGTGTGATACAGCGAAGGACAGAATGATTCATTTCATAGTACTCTTGTTTGATTGCCTAATCTCCACTCACAGACAACAGTGTTCACAATACAAACAAAGTAAATTTGACAAATGAAGTATGTGATACTGTGTGAGGGTTTGTTTTGTTTGTTTCTTTCTTCCATAGTGATACAAATGTCTGTCTAGAAAAATGTGTGTAATTGTCCATTTTGTTATCTTATCAAGTCTATAACAAAAGAATTAATAGTGACTCAACATACACCCAGATGATGATGGAAACACTGCACCAATACAGTGCATGTTTGTAAGGAAAGATTCCTCTGGAAAGTAATCACAGGGATACTTATTTTATCCTCTGCTGCATCGATTGACAGGTAAACAACAGAATTACAGAGTTACATTACAAACATACAGTATTTGATTGGCCATGTGTGGCGAGAACTTAGCTGGATGAAGTCACATTGCATTACAGCATAACTTTTTTGCGGGACCAACGTGCATTTTTCTCCCTCTGTGTCTGCACACTTGCCGCATAGCCTCAGTGAAATAAATGACAGAGCTGTGTTGTTTTGCACCATACTAATATCTGTCTAAACATAGCCATGACCGAAATTTTAAAAGATCCAAAGAAGTGCATAGTACCAGCAACAAAGTTTGTTGTGAAAATTAAAATAACCACTTATTAACAAAGATGATACCATAATGAAAAACAAAGAATCTGGTGCACTTCCTCCTTAAGTGAAAAGTGTGATAGGAATAAAATGTAAATCTCACTGTAGATAATACTGCATTCCTGTAGTATAGTCCATGAACAATGTTGATTGCTTCAAGGATGCCATCCTCGCCATTGGATTCTTGTTATATCCCACAGCACCGGAGAGAGGGAGGGTAAAAAGAGAGGGTGAGGGGAAAGATAGGGACAGAGAGAAGAAAAGTGAGGGAGGAAAAGAGGGAAGGGAGAGAGAGAGAGAGAGAGATCGAGAGGAGAGGAGGAGAGAGAGAGAGAGAGAGAGACAGAGCGAGAGCACTCACTAAGGAGGCAAACCTACTTTCCATCATTATCCTGTAAAATATCATTTGATTGGCTGCTCAGTGGCAGGGGCCCCTGGTGGCTGCAGCTCTGTCGTTGGGCTAAGGAGGGAAACACACAGCTTTTCACTTTTTCTGTCAAAAGTAGCTTTGCCCAAATGGTATCATTTTAAATGCCATGACAGTGGAAGGTGGAAGGGAGTGTGATGGGCCTAAGGGTATACATAGACCCCATATGCTAGTGACACTGATACAAGTGTAATTCTAGACTATTAGAGTGACACGGGAGATCCTCCCAACCCCTAGCCACACACACACACACACACACACACACACACACACACACTCACACAACTCAGAACACGAAGCAGCTGAAGGGGGGGCGTATGTGGAACAGGCTGTCATGCCATGAAAATTTAAGAAATTCTTTAACCTGGCCTTGCCTGATC
>NW_023339807.1:9730358-9733528 GCF_004916995.1 Morone saxatilis | reverse complement strand
CCCCCCCCCCCCCCCCCCTCCTTTGAATATTTTATAATGCCAAAATGATTTATTAACTTGAGACAGGTACAGCTCAGTAGGGCCAGGTAGAGCCACAGGGACAACAGCGGGGTAAGACCCACAGGGTGCCGCATCGATCAAAAGACAGAGGGAAAAGAATGATTTCCACCTTATTTTACAGTGGGTATTTTTTTCAATAATGCTTCTTTTTTTTCTAATGGAAGTGTAGGTGCAGGGAAATTTTATTTCTGTCCAAGTCTAATGCCTCCTAATTAGAAAATGGAAGAAATGCTAAATATTGTGAATGGGAAAAAAGTGAGGGGAATGTTTTTGGCTTATATATTTAACCTATGAAAATAAAATCAAGAAAGTTTCTCCAAACACACTTGTAAACCCCCTTACTTTTCTAAATAGCTTGATATGATAACTTGCATAATTTAAACGTATGTCTATAATGGGCTGAGGAGAATTTATAGAGTTAGAAGGTAAACTTATTTTCCACATGTTAAGAATATTGTTAAATAAATATAAGTAATATGCCCCTTTTGTGTACAGTATAATATGAACAAAACACAGGAAATGATGCACACAAACCCAGCATGTTAACTTAATTTGTAGCCTGCTGTTTACTGTTCGCCATTTAGACTGATAGCTCATGTTTATGACACAATGTATCAAAATCTGTCTGGGGATATTTACCTATAATTCCTATTTTTTTTTATGGCTCGTGATTGCCAGAGACAGCGTTTGGCCAACAATGTCACAAAGGTCACAGAGCAAGGGTGGGCTGGGAAGAGAAATATGGCAAGCAGACACTCAATACCACAAAGAATTTATATCGGAGAGAGAAGCAGGAGAGATAGAAAGATGAAGAGAATATGATGGACAAATTAAAGATACAAAGAAAGAGAACAGGAAGAGCAAGGGAACAAAATGAAAAAAAGAAATGACACAACCAAAGAGAGACGGAGGACCATGAACAAATAAATGAGACAGAAAGTGAGAACCATCGAAATGGAGCATGAGTGAGGGAGCAGTGAAGCATATAGGGCCCATGGGAGCCAGTGAGAGAACAAAAGCGGCCCTTCTGCTAATTGACTGCAGAATTAGCCCCATCTCCCCCAGCGGGACTGTGGTGAGGCAGTGGCAGATGGAGGCAGACTGGACACCAGAGCAGAAAAAAGGCCTGCAAAACCTGCCGTGAAGCTGCCCACAATCGTGGGTCACAACACCGCAACACGTTCCTTGTTTAACAGGACATGGCCAAGCACAGAGAAAGGAGTGAGAGGGCTGGGGGGATTAAAAAAGGTCAAAAGAGGAGGTTGGGACTACTGGACGAGGGAGGGAGGGAGAGCAGAGAGGATGGAGAGTGCAGAATCAGGGAAGCTATTGTTTTTTTATGAATCCTGAGGGCGACTTCACATCCTTAAAATGTAATGGGCAATTTGTAACGTACTTTTCCAAACCAGGGTTTAAAAAGGAAGTGAAATATATAGAAAAGCCTATGCGTATTAAGCATTTCACAAATGTAATGAAACCATTAGTCAGTTCATCATTTTGTCAATCAACAATTTTGATACTTAATGTTTTTAATCACCAGTTCTAGCTGTACAATTTTGCAATAAATCATGATTGCCCTTTTCACTATTTTTGGACATTTTTAGACCAAACAATAAACAATTATTTGAAAATAATAATTGACAGTTTATCAAAAATTAAAAATGTCTTTAAACTCAGTTGTAATCGCAGTAGTATGCAATGGTTTATTATTAGATTTGGTGTTTTGCTTTGTTTTGTTCACTCTCAAACATTTGCATTTATGAGACTAATGTTTACATTAAAGTTTCCAACTTTAAAGGCATAAATACACTAACCTACCTAATAAACCTAATGAGAGTCTAAACTCAATCATATATGATTTTTCAGTCAGCACAGCCTTGATTTTGTCAAAACAATGTGCCAGTTTACCCCAAATAGCACATTATAACAGAGGCACATCAATGTGGACCATGTGGATTCAAATAGGCATTATGTTTTTTTATGTAAAATGCAAAGCTGTGACCCAAACATTACTTTGAATTTAAACAAAGTAACTGAATAAAAGTGATTGGGTTCAACCTGTAACGAAACTGTTGAACATATGCCTATTGATGGGTGCTCTGGGATATCTACTGAGTATATTTGCAAAGTTCCAAACAAGCTGGTACTGGCATCAGTTCTTACATACATGTAAGTATACATTTGATAAAATGTACACATAGATACATAGATACATACATGCATTTTTCTTGGATCATGGTCTGTGATTTACAAACATCTCAAGAGTCATAAATAGGAGAATAAACTATTACATTGTCACAAATTATTTATAAATTCACAATTTTCTCATGTCAAGTTTCAGAGCTTAAATAAGTTATTAAAATCTGAATCAATAACTCCCCAGATGCCAGGTTCCAAAAACCTGATAAAAGCATGGATGACAGCAGCACACACACACACACAGCATATCACCCTGCATAACCAAGTAGCTACTGTTACTATGAAGTTGAATTACATTGCTCAAAGCACTTTTTTAAAGTGCCAAAAGCAGCCATTCCTCTTTCTAGGGATTACTCTGAGGAATGTATTTACAGTTTCTTTCTCTCATATAAAGGCTGTATGGAAATCAGAGGACTACAGACACCACTCATAGGCTGTTTTGAAATTCAAAGAAGGTGGGGAGTAAAACTATATTGTCCTTTTGAGGATGCAGGAGGATGCTTTCCATTCTGCGCTGCACCATGACTGTCATAGTAATCTGATATGACAAATTCACATACAGTGGATTAGCTGCCGGTGGTGAAAGCCAGAGCGGTTAATATTTGTTGATGTTGCTTTTATCCAGCAGGTCTGGTGTCCCTGGGCTGTGGTTACCCTGACGATGAGGAGAGGAAAGAGAAAGGAAAGGAAAGGAAAAGGAAAGGAACCAAAAGAAAAGGAAAGGAAACCTTATTTTCTGGCTACCAAGAAGAGAAAAAAAATCTCAGGGCCACTGGGCCTGCTCATCACTTTGTATGCTGTCAAAATCTTTGATGTTCCCTGACTCTTGATGTCGGGGGCTATGAAAAATGCTTAGCTCAATTTAAGCCTCTCGCAAAAAAGGGCTAACAACTGTAATTAAATCATTAAAT
>NW_023339807.1:9721609-9730333 GCF_004916995.1 Morone saxatilis | reverse complement strand
GTGAATCATATACACTATTGATGCTTTGTGTATTTTTTGCATTACCGATTAACCACCGTAACGACCTGTGAGAAATATACTAGTGAAAAATTGAAAGCTAGAATAATTTTCGCGCTAATGCAATGAGGGACACATACATAATAATATACAAATTTGATTTTGAAAACTTGCATAACGAAAACAAGTTAGTGAGAGATAAGGCTCTGATATGCGTGAAGAGCACGTAAGGCTATGATAACACATCAGCTCAGATGCATAGCAAGTATTCCAATACCAATAGTATTTGAACTTTATTTGCGGTTTTTGCTGCTGGTTCGAAAACATTGAATAATTGTATACTACATGTCATATCATAAGCAGAATTGGTTTTTGGATGCCCCAACAGATTATAGAGTGAGATTAAAAATGTCTTTGACAGGTATTGCTAGAGTTGGAAATATGTTATACATCTGTGAAAAGTTATAGGTAGAGAACCAATTAAAAAATGCACATGTTAGTCACCCATTAAGCAAAGGCGAAACATAATGTGTATAGTAAAATAATATCAGTAAATGTAACAAAGAAAAGCTAATGTAGCTAACCCAGTGCATTGGCTTAGTATAAGAGTATTTCATGGTACTAATACCTGTCGCTTTATTTATGTCTGTATTTGACCTTTATGAACACTAGTAATAGTAGTTCCAGATAGAGACAACTAAACATTCTTAGGGGTATTATGACTTACATACAATGGTTAACAACAAATTCATATTTTCAGAAAAGTAGCACCCACACATAAGTGAGAAAAAGTTTACTAACAAGCTTCCTGGTATCTGCAGGAGCTGGATTTGAAGTCATTAAAGCATTGCAAAGTTGAACTTGTTTTTTTTTTTTTACCAATTACATTGTTTAAAAGATACTACAGGTTATACATTTTTCATTTGACATTGATTTTCCTCTCCAGGTTGCAACAGTGTGCCTTAGGAAATGAGTTAGGAGTTTCTGAGCAAACCACACGTCGGTCACTTCCTACAATTTCAGTTGTCTGAAGACTTGCGCAACATGTACCGGAAAGCTGTGAACATGAGTGAATCTCAGACAGATGGCTCTCTAATGCTGCTCAAGGAACAAATGACTTTGTCTCAAACAGCTGGTATGTGGTAGCTCTGAACAAGTGTCTGACCGTGTGTGTGTGTGTGTGTGTGTGTGTGTTCAGATGGGGTGAGTGGAAAACAAATGGGGACGAGCAGGATGGGACAGAAGGAAAGAAGGTGGAAAAGGGGGTAACAAGAGTGATAGAGGGGCAGGGAGGAGGAGGATAAGGAGGGGGGTAGAAAATGGTTCAATTACAAGCCGAACACTATTTCTCTCTTCTTAACAAGAGATTTCATGGTGTGGGCCAATGTTTGGCAGAAACAGCTGAGTGCCACTAATGCTAAAGCATTACACTGCGCCAGATCAGCTGGCCCCTTTTGAGATGGGAGACAGTTGTTATTGAACTTCATTGTCTAGATTGCTTTCTTTTTCAGCTGGGATCAATGATGCTTCAACATGGCCGTGATGTAAAAAGCCGTGCTGCAACCTGACACCCACTTCAAGTAACACCATCACTGCATTTGAAATAGAAGTGCACACAATTGTTCCTTCAAGGGCTTTTTAATTTGCCCTTGTGTAAGTGAACTTTTCTACAGTATGTGCAGTCTACAGCCATTTTATTTATGTTGGTAAGATCCAATTAGATATCGTGCTAGCATGATATTTCATAAGTAAGGACAAAGGAACCTGGTAAGTTGAAAAACACAATAAATTATCCACTTAGGCTCAAATTTTGATGCATTTTCGTGAGAGTTGCATTAGTTCTCTAATGTTGTGTTTCAACTGCATGGGGCCGCTCGATTCAACATTTTTAGCTGATCGTCATAGCGACATTGGGTGAAACTGTAATGACATTATCTTCATCGTGAAACAAACACACAGGAACATTGTTAGATATCCTTTCCTTTAAAGATCCTTTCATTGGCAACCAAACAGAGGAGCGTCTGCACTTCATCAGTTGACCATGGCGAGGTTTTGCGGACTGCCATTTTTTTGTGCCTGCAATTGTGATATCAACTATTGCTGCTGATTTCCATGCACAATAATATAGGCCTACTTTAAGCAAGATGTGAATCATGTCACTTATAGTGAACTTGCTGTGTTTTAAATTGACTTTATTGACATTGTCAACAAGAGCAGGTGCAACCCAACAAACCAATCAACACTGGAGACACAGAAAAAAATCATATTTGTCTCATTTTGTTGTGCACAAAAAAAAAAGAATGTGCAGTTTAAGGCAATTTGGTCATTTTTCTTTGAGATTCATTGCTAAATGATAACTAACCAGAAAATACAACAGTTTGTTTTTGGAAATACACATCAACTTTTGTTGACTGTACAATGAAAAAATCTTAGCAAAATAGTCTTTTAGCAAATAGACATTTTGCCCTGAATAAGACTTCAGAATGATTGACACATTTTGACAAATACAAGGTGGACATTACATTGTTTGGAAAGTATGGTTCTTGTTAATTTTAGCTCCTTACAAACTTATCTGAGCTACAAAATATATTATCCAAGCTCAAATAGTATCTTGAGCGTCACCATATGACACATCTATCTAAGGTTGTATACTCTGGGGCACTCAACCAGGTTCTTTTTCCTGCTTATATCAAGGTTTGTCATGGTTGTCTAAACAGAGAAAAAGAAAATTCCATGTAGTTTGTCCCTGCTCAGCTGCAATGGAAAGATCTAATCTGTGACACAAAGAGCTAATCTAATACATCAATAGCCTGTAAACCCCATTGGAGCCCTGTTTTTTTTAGGGTGTTTGCCCTCTAACAGCCCCTCTCCTTCCCAGATCACTGTGTCTATTACTCATTACTGCATAAGTGAATTTGACAGACGGCTGTTTTCATCTGTGACCCCATAACACCCAAGGCTAGAGGGTGGGACCAATAGTTACACTACTCAGGAGCCATGATGGAATCACTAAATTGAATTCAAATAGTTATCTCTGGTCCTATAGACATCAAGAACTATATCCTGTGACAAAAATGGCTCCAGAGAAAGTTAGTTTTCCAGTGAAGTAATGCTTGTGGTTTTTTAGGCTTGTGTGTTTATAATCAATTAAACACTCCAGGAAGTGAAAGCCCAAAGCAACTAAAACAGAGTCAGTATGATCAGTGATCAAGGTTATGGCAGTGCTGTTAAAAGTGAGAGGCCGAGGCATCCTGGGGAGACATGTCCAGTAACATAAAAACAGCAGGTTTCAACATACTATCAATAGTTAGTACAAAGACACACGAAAGCAAAAAGCAACACAACATGATAACAGATGAAAGAAACAGCCTCATTAAAATTCCATTTGTCATGCTTTCTGTTGATCATTTTATCTATAAGTCTATCCTTTACACCACTATCAAAGGGTGTGATTTCAAAAGAATACTTCAGTGTACAAAAATCTTTTTCCCCAAGAAGGCCCTTCCTTAAAATTCAATTAACTCTGTTGATAAATAAACGAGGGAATTGTATCATCTGAAAGCAGATTTGCATGCTCCCATTTTTTCCCACCATTTCTGAGGCACCAAATAAAAATCCGAAATGGGAGACTAACTATTATGAATATTTCTAAGCTAGTGTTTCAAACCAATGTTTGAGTCTCCCTCATTCAGGTTTAGCATAACATTATATGTGGGACAAAAAGAAGACTTTGGTAATGCTGCTCTCTTTGTCCAAAGAATTTTTTGTAAATCTCGCATGTTTACTGTACTTTGCATACATCTGCAACTGAATTGTGCAGATGTACACAAACAGTATACACTGGGAGTGTGGCATACAGCCTGTTGGCTCACCAGAATTTAGTTGATTATTCACACAGAAGTTAAATACCAAGTAATGGAATTAGTCTGCGAATTGCCAAAATTGTTAATTAGCTTCTGCAATCTTAGCTATTGTGGTTGAAGTATGCTGACTTGTACAGTATTTGTGAGTCTATGTGCAACAAGTACAAAGTAATCGCATTCAAGATAAAATAAAATGACAACATTACTTTAAATCATTACTTTTCTACTTCTATAAACTCATGGTTGAAGTTGTCCTTGAGGTCACTCACTGTAGTTGCAAATAGCTGTGCTTATAATTTTAGATGTCCCATTTGAAAAAAAAAGCAAGCAAAAAAAACATATAAAAATACTTTCACGAGTTCTTAATGTTAATCCTCTTAGGTCAACACTGCAATGAAACACTCAGCTGAATGAAGTTAAAACCTTGTAAAGGCTAGTAAATGCTACATCCTCTTTTTTCTTCCCTCTCACTGCATCTCTCTCTGCCTCTCTCTTTCCTTGGCTAGCTAAAGCTATTCATTAGCTCCAGCCCCTATGGCAATGAGAGTCTTTAACCTCCATTAGATCTAATGTTGATATGTTTCCCCAGCAAAGAGCCAAAACAATTAACACCCCTTCTCACATTCCTCTCCCCTTGGCCCCTAACCACATCAAAATCTGGGCCCACCCGTTCATTACCCACCCCTGAGAATGCCCTTGGGGAGGAAAAAAGTCAGATCCTTGGCTGTTGTCGTTTGTATAGTATGCAGTTAGAAGCCAGAATGAGTTAAAAGAAACTTGTCAACAATAATGAAGTGCTGTATCCCCTACAACGTTGCCTTAACATGATATGAAATGATACTTATTTGAATGAGCTACTTAATCATGATAACACTTTATCATGATGGGGTAACACCCACTGTACTAAGTGTTTGGTGTTGTTTTTATATCTTCATTATAGCTTCAGCAACAGTGGTGATCTTGCTGCAGTAGGCAATTGTTATTGAATTGCAGCACAGGACAATGTACTCTGCTGAGTGCAAGTTAGCTCTAATGCACCTTGGACCTTTTTTAACCCTTTCCTCCTAGAAATAACATTTATACACTAATTAAATCAAATGTAATGCATGCCATATTGCTTTTACAACAACATAATGAGGACACATTGTTAATAAACATCTGCTAAGTCAAACATTTTTGACACACAAGTATTTGCAAAATGTTCATTCACTGACAACATACTGTATGTTTAATATCTTTAGCAACTAAAGCATGATTTATTTATTTATTTATTGGTTACGTTTTGGAATTCACAGCACTTGATCAATCATAGTCTTGGTTTAACAATGGATAATACACCAGTGAGTTGAAGCACGAGACAGCAGGATGTGATCATTTTTTTATTGTTCAAAGTCCATAGGATTTAGTGGCATCTAGCGGTGTAGTCACAGATTGCAACTCCGTCGCTTGACATTCCCCTCCCCAAGCGCAAGGGAGAACTACAGTGGCCGCAAAATGCGTGGTAAACGTGAATGGCCCTATATGGTGCCAGTTTTTGGTTTGTCTGTTCTGGACTACTGTGGAAACATGGCGGATCAACATGGTGGACTCCACAGAAGACGACCCACGGCGGAAAACAGTTTATTCTAATTTAACGAAAACATTCCTATGTTTAGGTGATTATACTCATACTAATACTGAAATACATATGAATTTTATATTCCATTTCTTCTAACAGACTCTCCTAAATGATACACACTGGACCTTTAACTGAAACCACAATCTTTCCCCAATTTTAAACAAAGAGCTTTTGTTGCCTAAACACAGGGACTTAAAATGCAAACCGCAGACTCAGATGTCCAAGTCCTGAGCTTTGTGTGTTTCTTGTGAAAACATAATTGGCAAAATAAATTAGTAAATGTAATTTCTAGGAGACAGGATTGTCTATTTGTGTGATATAGATAAATGAGGGATAAAAAAATTATGTAAAAAGTCATGTTACTTACTAGCAGAAGACTTGCTTTTAATATTCTGCAATGCACATGTTGTATTGAGTCCCAGTATTAATTATTTAGTTCATTTTGGGCAACCAAAGTCCATGCGGTGTTCTTCCCTTTTAAATATATACAAAAATTAAGATGGCTGGAAAATGAAAGGTCTTTTTTGAGCATCATCCGCCAAGTTGAAGGCTGATTAAAGCAGAGACATAAAAGAAAGAAAAGTAGATGAATTTGTGTGCATATCTGTTTGAGGTACTTCAGCATCCTCTCTGGGTTCAAGGAGACTAATGACCTGATAATATAATATTGTAAATGGGAAGATCATAATCGGAAGTGAATTTATTTATTACCTGTTGCAGAGCTTAAAATATACAGTCTTGGAAGAACTGTGCTGCACATCCAACTGCTGCAAAGCACCTTTAATTTTAGCAACAATTTGAGCTCAGAAGCTCCTAGTCACGTCGAAACTGGGGAACACCACCCCTCCACGTGTTTAGCTGTCAAGTGCATAATGTCTTGACCTTCTAATACCCAGAATAGACCTCTTTTATTATCCAGGAAATTCCTAGTTTCCTTACCTATAGGTGTGGTGCAGTTGTCTGTGTATCAAATGTCTCACAGTAACACCAGTGGTCCTCTGACTCTAACCCACAGCTAAATAGTTGAGTTGCTCTGACGCAGTTCAGGGAGTACGTTGGAACCAATGCGTGAGTGTACATGTTTGTGTGCGATGTTAAAGGGAAGAGGTCTAACAGTTGTGATGGTCAATTGATATCATTGATATTCATCTAATCTCCTCTCTTCGGGGGGGAAAGGAGTTTTGGTTTCAACACTTAATTTGATAATCTGTGAGAAAAGCACAAAAGGGACATTCTGCAGATTCTTAGCCTTTCCTCAACTTTGGCACTCCCAGAGGCAGGAAAGGAGTATCTTTCACCACAGTTATTAGTTCACAGAGACACCCTTGACCTCTGCGGTGGTAGCCAACAGTCAACATAACTGATGTTATTGTAATGTAGGTTCAGTCTCTTTGACTTCTATTGGAGTCATTCAGGTCTAAGTGTTGGCCTAGTTCCTTGAGGCCCGAGTTCAAGCACATATTGATTTTAATTCACCTAAATTAGGTTAAATAATAAGACTACATTGCTATGATCCCATACTAACAGCTCAGATTTAAAAAGTTAAAAATGACTTGAACATGCCAACAGGCATTTTTTAAATTAAATTATGTGTGATTGATTGAATGAAGATTTAAGAAAATATAACTTTAAGGAAAAAAAGATGAAACAAAGATTATAGCTACAGAAGGATATGTTTGTTTGTTTACACATTAGTGACTGTCATACATGCACATTTAGAAGGAAAAAAAAACTTTGAGTAACTTTTACACCATTCATAAAACCTCATCATGTGGTTTGTAAAGCACTATTGCTATATCTGTTTTCATATAGTCATCTGGTAAAATTGTGTTCATTTTACGTGTCTGTATTTATTTGTAGGCTATCATATTGTTATTATTATTTCTATTATCATTATTATTACAAGTATTTATTAAACAAAATGTACAGTAGGTGTAAGTCAATATAATTTTTAAGTTGGACATAAGTCATGAGTGAGGTGTCTATCATACAACAGAGTAACATACAATGTTTCTGAGGTTCATAGTCTATCAGAGAAGGGGGGGTCACTATCCTTTGATATATTTATTTTATATTCTGAAGGTGACAGTTTGAGTTAATGTAGTGAGTGTATAAAGTACAGAAATGTTACATGAATACACACATAACATAAACAATACTGACATGTGGATATATATATATATATATTTCCTACAGAAGGCAGGCATCAAGAAAATGAAAATAAAGATGAAATTGGTGACAAGAAATTTAAAATGTGTGACACAGGCTGTTGAATAAAAAGAACGCGTGCACTACCTGAGTGGCTTTTTAGAATGGGGCCATTAAGCCATAACAGCTTATGAAGAGCCTCCTGTAGATTTACATGATAAAACTATCTAATATGAGCAGGCTGAGGGTTTACTAAGGGAGAGAGTATTCACAAATCCTCAAGTTATGCCGCGTGTACGTGTGCACGCGTGCGCGTGGAAGCTCGTGCGTGGCGCACGGCGACGGATACAGATGGTGAAAGCCCATCTGTTTGGAGGAAATACATTAGAAGGTGAACGTGTGGACGAGTTTTAAAGAGGGATGGACGGCGAGAGGATCCGGAACAAAGTTTCCATGTAGTCTCTCTCTCTCTCTCTGTTGAAGAGCTCGTGGTGGTAATGAGAGTTTAACAAGACCCAATAAATCAGTTAACGGTGATGGTTTATTGCCCTCAACACGTGTCATTGTTTATCAAGAGTATTTATAAAAAATAAAAAAACAATGAGAAAAAATAACTTCAAAAATAAATAAATTATTATTATTAATATTATTATTAGTATTATATATTCCTACTACTACTACTAGTAGTGGATTATTATTTCCTAGTCGTATTTTGAATATCAATTATTACTAAATCGCCTTTATTTAATATTGGCCATTCAAGATTTTTTTTTATTTTATTTGTCGCTTTCTCTAATGTCTTCCTTTCATTTCTATTTAGAGAGATTTAATTTCTGTCTCCTCACTCAGCCCCCCCCCCCCACACACACACACCAACCCCACCACAACCATCATATTTAGCCCCCTGCACACATTTCCAGCGGGTTATCACAATTGCCATTCCTCCCCTCCTTTCTGATGTGTTACCCAGATTACCATCAGTGCCCCTCAGATATTTTTAACAGATCCTCGGCGCTCGGCAATATCCACTCGGAGCCATCTGGTGCAGATCAAAATCTACTGACTTCTTGGGCTTCAGTCGTTAAGGCATTAAATCTA
>NW_023339807.1:9708792-9721509 GCF_004916995.1 Morone saxatilis | reverse complement strand
AAAAAAAAAAAAAAAAAAAGCATCCAAGGCAGGCTGGGTAATCTTAACAAAAAGCATGTAGGAAATTAAAAACATTCCAGACTGATTTTTAAAATATCGATCGCTAAATATTAGTCGATATTTATTCGATTTTTGAAAGTTCTGCTCCTTGTTGGTGCTAGTGAGAGCCAGAAATGTGAAAAGTTTGATCTGTGACTAGAAACAAAAAGGAGGAAAAAAATCCGACTTTAAATGATTTATTTGCTCAAAAATGAAAACATATAGGCTAAACATGTAATTCAACACAACCATAACTGTTAGTATCTCAGCTTGTTAGAATGATCGATTTTAAATACATTTCACGGAAGAAAAAAAACCCGTGCAATTGGCTCTGCCTTTCATCATGCATCATGTACAGAAAAAAGTTTCTACTCATTCCNNTTTTTTTTTTTTTTTATCAGATCGTTAGAATTAATCTCTGCCATAGAACAAAAGCTTAGTCTATAAATATGCAATAACTTTTAACAGTGTAGGCTTTTGTCTGTTCTGTCATGCTTGAATGCCACGTGGATTTTTTTTTACTGCGTCTAGATGGAGAATTGTCAGACATTTATTGGCCTAAAACACACCTGACGATAATAATCAACTTGCAGTGTGTTAATGTCTTGGATAATGTGTGCACCAGGCCCATAGGCAGTGCACAGCGCCAGAGCCTCAAACCACAGCTACTATCCAAACTCCAAGCACAGGCGTTGCTTGAGCTGATCGATATGCTTTTGAGTGTTGTGTCCAAAGCAAATATTAAACGAGGCAGGTGGAGGAAATGTGGCACAAACGCAGTAAGTGTGGCAAACTAAACTTGGGCCTTCGGAACTGTTTTGACATACTTTGAGGAGTGTGGAGGGGGAGTTTGGCAGGTACACGTGAAAGCTGGCAATTTGCATGCCATCTGCGCGTCCACGGTGATGCAACGAACTTCCTCTCGTCCTGTTGACTTCATTTGTTCCGTTATTACTCTGTCATGTATGAAAAGTGTTTGCTAATGGAAGGTCTCTGCCTTTTTGAGTGAGTGTTTGTGCAGGTGCAGGTGCCGCAGGCCTGTGGCATGTTGCATTTTGCAAGTTGAGAAGCTTATTTGTGGAAAGCTCAGAGTCAGGTGCAACTGCAACTCTTCATCATCATTTAGCCAAATAGTTTTAAATGCAGATATAGATACAAAGGCCAGCACGCGTTTGAGCCACACTGTAAAAGAATTAAAGAATGCATTTTTACAATTCAGTGTACCGAACTAGGTGTGCATTTTAAATGTTCTGCTGTTATAACAAATTATCCTTTATTTTCAAGGGATCCCAGTATGAGCTGAAGGATAGTCCTGGTGTCCATCCTGCCAGCTTCGCAGCACACACATCTCCGGCCTTCTATCCATACGGCCAGTTCCAGTACGGGGACCCTGCCAGGCCCAAGAACGCCACCCGGGAGAGCACCAGCACCCTGAAAGCCTGGCTCAATGAGCACAGGAAGAACCCGTATCCGACCAAGGGGGAGAAGATCATGCTGGCCATCATCACCAAGATGACGCTGACGCAGGTCTCCACCTGGTTCGCCAACGCCAGGAGGAGGCTCAAGAAGGAGAACAAGGTGACCTGGGGAAGCAGGAGCAAAGAGGACGGCGAGGACGGTAACTTGTTCGGCAGTGGAGACGAGGCCGAGAAAAACGAAGACGAGGAGGAGATTGATTTGGAGAGCATAGACATAGACAAAATCGACGACAACGACGGGGATCAAAGCAACGAGGACGATGACGATAAATCAACGGAGGGGAGCAGGGACCACAGGGGCGGTGTCGGTGCAGGTGGAGAGTTGGACAGCTTGGAGAGGAGACGGGCCTTCGCCCTGCAGGCCCATGAGGCCTTTGACAAATCTAAGAGCACAATTTCAGTTCACCCAGGGAGTAAGGAGAACTCGGACGGCAACAACAACACCAGAGTTTTGTCCCCGGATAGACCCGGGAGCTTTCCTCTCCCGTCTAACAATAAGCCTAAAATATGGTCTTTGGCAGAGACCGCCACTAGTCCCGATAGTTCATCTCAGAAACCCACGTCTCCTTGTGCCCCAGCGGCCACCACTCACTCATCAGCGCCCCACCACCAGATTCAGACCCACCCGGCCTTCCTCCCCAGTCATGGACTGTACACTTGCCAGATTGGAAAGTTCCACAACTGGACAAACGGGGCTTTCCTGGGCCAGAACTCCCTGCTGAATGTGAGGTCGTTTCTGGGAGTAAACCAGCACCATCACCACCACCACCACAACCACCACTTGCCGGCCCAGCAGCAGCAGCAGCAGCAGCCGACTTCAGTGGTGGTGTCGCCGGTAGCAGCTGCAGCAGCACTCAGCAATGAAAGCAAGGCCCCGCCAGAGACACACAGTCCCAAGCACATAGGTAGGTAACGGTCTGTCCGCGTGCACGCGCACACACGTCACGTACAAGCGCTAAGCATTTATACCGAACACAACCTATGTATGTGTGTTACATTAGGGGTTCATCTACCCTGCTTCTTTTTCATCTAGAGTTATAATAAAGTGTGCACATGCATGCAGGCTACCTACACAATCCACAATGTCCATGCTACAACATGGGATTCATATTTAGTTAGACATATAGGCTATATATATATATATATATATATATTATCAAAAAAATATATAGGCCTTTATCAAACATGCCAGTGCTCATGAGTGTTTATTTCCTTGTAGACCATGAAAACGGTGTAAGGTCTGATTCACCTCCAACACAGACCCTGAAGTCTTCCTTTCGACCCATCCATGACAGGTGAGACACGTTTTTACTGTTTTGCTTTTGTGGATTGTTTGGAATCACGTCATTATAATATTACCAGTCCCAGCCTTAAAATGAATTATAAATGTAGAAT
This sequence comes from Morone saxatilis, assembly GCF_004916995.1. Taxonomy (NCBI): domain Eukaryota; kingdom Metazoa; phylum Chordata; class Actinopteri; family Moronidae; genus Morone; species Morone saxatilis. The sequence goes on along the minus strand of NW_023339807.1, from coordinate 9,718,597 downwards.
GCTATAATTATTGCATTAGTCGATTTATGAACTGAGTTGGAATTTTTTTTTTCCCCACAGTAAAATCTATAATAGAATAATTAAAAAAAATAAAAATAATTAAAATAAGTAAAATGAAGCATGGACATGAACGTTGGGGTAGGCCCAGGATCATGATGAAATTATAAATACTGTAATTATCCAACCAATAAATACGGTTGTAGGGTATGTGTTTAACAAATTCCAGTATATAAACCTAAAGTTTATGTCTGACACTTTTTTTAGTTTTAATTTTATTTTTTTCTACACAAAACAACAATAATAACACTGCAAAATAAAATAAACAAAGATAAATAAAACACAGTTTGTTTTGCGGGTTACAGGGGTCTTGACTCCCATCCCACACCCCCTTTAATTCCTCCCCTCTGGGGAGAGTGTGGCTACTTATCAAGTCACCGAGTAAAACGGGCTCTGTCTGGGCTGTGTGCTTTCCCTAAAGACCCCTGGGAGACCCGGAGCCCAGGGGAGCGCTCTCACCGAGAGGGGAAAAAAAAGTTTACCTCTGTTTCAAGTATTACAAAATACCGCCTTCTTCCTGTATGACGGTTGCATAGCTGTCCATGCAACATGTATTTTGTAATATGTGCAGAGGTAAAGAAATAACAAGCATGCAAGTTAATTATAGATACATAAAGAGGATTTTATTTTTCCACATGCTACAATATGTTCGGGTTGTAAAAATACGAATTATGATTAATCTCCATATTATTATTATTATTATTATTATTATTATTATTATTATTATTATTATTGTTATATCAAGTGAGTGGTTGGAGAGGGGGACTGCAGTCTGTTTCAAATCAAAACTGTTCAGCCAGCAGACACTTGAGATGCATATTGAAACCCGCTGTCCAAACACGGCAGGGGTATTTATCTACCTTTCTGTATTATTCTTTATCCAGATCCTCTCTGCCTTCCAGCGCCAGGAGTCCACAAGACGCCACGCAACGGGTCCTCACTGCTCTCTCCTCGGCTTGATCAAGACTTTTATTTTTTCGTGCTTGAAAAAAAAAGAAAAGAAAAATAGAAAAAAGACTTTTCACTCCCTAAAAAGGACAATGACGAATAATAATGCAGCGTAGCATTCAGTCGGTACAGAACAAATGGCGTAATTTGGTAATATCCTGTGGATGGATGGATTACTTCCTCTATTGTTGTGTAGCCTATAATCGCGCCTATAATGTTACTCTCTCTCTCCACTTTGCCCAGGCAGGCTGGGACATTTTGGTAGGCTTTTTACTTTGTTATTATTATTATTATTATTATTATTATTAATATTATTATTATTATTTTTGTCTCTATCTTGTGTTTTTGGTGTCCTTTCTTTAATGTAAATACCAAGTGATTTAAATTTGTAAATAGGAAGCGTTGAAGGAATTTGTCCAGATCGTATATTTTGCCTAATAAACTAAATGAAATTATAGAGAAAACCCAAGAGTATGCTCAGCCTATATTTCTTTTTCACGTGGATTTAATGTTATTATTATTATTATTATTATTATTATTATTATTATTATAACAAATAATCATCTGGAAAGCCAATGTAGGCCTACTGCCGGTTTTCAAGAAGGGTGGGAATGGGAGAAAAAAAATATATTGGCAGTGTGCAACCAGGCTTAATTTTATTCAAGTTTGGGAGGAAAGCAGCGTGGATGCATTGAGGTGCTAATAAGTGTCCAGATGGTTGCTGGTGACAGAAAATGGACAGGAGCAGCTGGGAAGGTCATTAAGTAATAATATGGGAACGCCCAGTCCAAACAAAATCAAATGGTTAAAATCTAATCTGTCAGAGAGAGAAGTCGATTCGAAGATAAATTATTAATATTTTAGTTTTTTGTGTGTGTGTGTGGGGAGGGGAGGTAGGGGGGGCATTGTCAGCCTTGTGAAGCAGGGTCAGTGTTTGGGGTCCTGTCTGTTCCGTGGCTGATAGAGATCATTAGCCTATAAAAGCAGCTTCTTTGCTCCTCAATCGGTGACCAAAAGCAAATATTGATTTACCACAGCAGCCTAATGGGGTTTAAACAAAATAAGGGGGGAGGGAGTGCAATAATTAGCTGTGATGCGAGGTGATGTGAGCATCGTATTTTATCTCTTTTTCTGTTAATTCACCAGAGCTTAGTAATATATATATATCATAGTAAAAGTTAAAGTAACATTTCTTAACAACCCTCTGCACATGTAGCCTAACTGTTGTTTTTTTAGCTTTACCTGCTATGCTATTATTTTATTGTCTGGTTAAAAACTCCACATATGTTTTATTTTATTTTTAGTTAGTCCTGAAATGAGCTCAGTATAATCAGAGAAAACCTTCGTTATTTGAGTTAGGGCTCCTTTTTAAATGGCAGTAAGCTGCGAAGTGAGCTGTTCCAGAAGGTGAATTATTTGAGTGGACTAAACCTGTGGAGTGACTTATGCACATCTGTTTTGCAATATCACAGCGACCTCTATAGGCAGGCAATATATTGCTTAAGCTTGAAACAGCTTTTACCCTCCAAAGAGCTATAAATCACAAATACTTGTACTATAACTGCATTATCACACACAATGCAATATACTTTACAGTTTGATTTAAACCCATTGCACCTAACTGCATTATGCTATCTCAAATTCTAGAGGAATACAAATAGCCAAACTAGAAATCCCTTTATTTATGGGAATATTGTGACACTGAGTTCACATAAAATATTATAAGAAAAATATGGTTATTTTTCGTTAGGGGCCAAAATCATCTTTCATTTCCAAACAGTAATCTGCAATAAATAATTTGCTGTTTCGAGTTGCAATATTATTACATCTTGAAAAGACTGCATAGCTTCCAAATTAAGTCATTACAAATAATTCCACAAGTCTTTAAAACATTACAGCAAAGTGCAAAAGAGCAAAAGCGACTTTTGTGAGTGAGTTTTTTTTTTTTCTTTTTTCTTTTTCTAGCAAATGCTCGGTAATCGTTGACTAGACCATATCTGTGTGACAGAGGGGGGACGTCTATGCGCATAAATCTGTGTCACTTAAATGGCCATTCGCTAAACAGTCACGCAGTGGAGGAAAAATTAACAAAGGTCACTGAAGGTTTGGGTGACCGGAGCGGGGTCAGTCTGCAAATACACCGTAATATGCAAATAGAAAATAGGCTTCAAGAGCAACCAACACGAGGTAAAGAATATTCACAATGATCTTACTGTAATAGTCCAAGGAGGACGTTTTAATATGTCTGTGTCAATATTAACTTAACAGTCACCTTTCTGGTCCCCTCTCATTTTCTCTAGCACTAACCCAATTGTTGTAAAATATTGCAACGTGTAGACATAAAAAGTGATCCACCCCCAGTCATTAGCTCGGTCGGTCGGTCGAAATTAGAACATTATTAAGCCATGTGAAGCCCTAACTGACTCTTGTCAATTTCACTTACAAACCCGTGCTTTGGCAATAATGATTCTAATATTGCGGCTGAAAAGACAGGTGTGTGAATTTCATATTCCCCTCCCTCCCTCCGCACTCCATTTGCACATCATGAGCTGGCTTTTGGGGGTAAAATTAAATAACCTCTCGGTGTCCCATTTATTTCTTTTGTACTGAAACAGCGTGAGGTTAGCACAAAGGCGTTAGCTGCAGGCCATAATATTGTGTTTCCATAATATATACAAAATTATTCATTTAGTGAGTGGATGTACAGTGGATTGTCTAATGGGTAATGAGCATAGTTGGAGCTGATAATTAGGCTGTCACTTCCAGCCATTTCTTCCCCGCATGCCCTGGGCCACGATGCAGGGGAGGAAAAGAAAATAAAGACCATGAAATTAAAAAAAAAGAACAGCAGATAAATGAATTAAATGTAAATATAGAGTTAAAGAAAAACGCTCCTTGGGATTACAGAGGTAAATATATAATACTATCTTTTTTAAAACACTCCAGCCATTGTTAGTAAATAATGCTTACATTATGGTAATTTCATTAGAATGGTTTTATTGATAAGATTTTTCAAATTAATAATTACCATACATTATATCATAAATCCATTTACTCATTATTGACAAAAAAAACAGAGAGTTGGTTGGCTGTTTTTTAAAGAAAGAAAGAAAGAAACTCATCAAAACTATTTCCAGCAAAAGGCTTTCAAAGGTAGAAGAGGTTCTGCTATTTTCATCTGAGGACTGAGTGCTAGAACCTACTCGGGAGATATGTAAATTGCAGCTCATGCAAAGACAATAAGTTGTTGACCCTAAAACAATTTAGCATTCTGTCGCAGGCTGTGGCCCCCCATAATACCACAGTCTTTTGTTGGCGAACAAGGACCATCTCCCCCTGCAACTGAGACGTGTCACACTGTGGCAATCCATTCATTTTAGTGGTGAATTGTGCATTGTGACAGTTTGTGTGTGTGTGAGTGTGTGTGCATGCGCGTGTGTGTAACAGGGAGAGTGAGTGGGAGAGAGGTGACTGCATGGGGAGGAAAGTTTATCACTGTCTTGTCTTTTTTGGCAGAAGCAGGCTATTCTTACAACAGACTCGACCCCTTGTAGTCCAACAGCACAAATGTCTTTGCCTCTTCCTATCCCTTCACCCTCCTCTTCCAACCCCCGCTTTCCCTTCAACATCTCCGTTGTCTTATTCTCAAAGATGCCCGCCCATATCTGCGCCCCTCTAATCCATTTATCTAGCTTCATAAGTGCAACACTGGTCCAACGATGACACAAAAGCTGTCCCCTGGCCCCAGCTAGGGGAAACACACAACAACAAGCAACAACAAGTCACTGGAGCCCGGCAGCAGAAGCCACAGCGGGGCCACCATCGAACCCTGCTACACCACGTTTAGCTGACTACTTTGCTCCTGCTCCCTTGTTTCAGCGACACAATGCCAGTGAAAGGGACGGATGTCTTGGTCACAGGCTTTTCATTCCAGGAGTGATAGGCTGCTGTAAGACACGATTTCTTGCCACAGGAAGAGGTTGGAGGATTCGGTTTGGAAAAGGGAAAACGGAGGGAGGGTGGCTCTCGGCACGGCTACACTCAAACACAAATAGCAACAAGGAACTGGTACTTGCCTGACAACTGGCTGGCTGACTGACTCGCTGCCGGTTCAGCAGCAACTCACAACAACTCAACAACCCATGCAAACCCCTGCTGACACAAAAACCTGGCCTGGCTTATAGATATACTAGAAATAAACACGGTCTCTCGCTCATGTTTGCCTGGTTTTCTTTCATTTGGCCACTCAAAGCGACATTCTCATGTTTTGATCGGGCAAGAAAGGGAGGAAGAGATAACAAAGCGAGGCAGGGAGAGCAGTCGAGTAAAGTTTTTCTCTGTCTCACTTGAACATTCTTTCCGACTCTGAGTGAAGAACACAGAAAAGCTCTTTCACTCCTCTACGATGAGGACAATATGCTTATTTGGATCTCAGTCAAAGCGCTGTGCCAAATATTGGGGCACTAATTAGCTGGCCTAATCTAGAAATATTATCCTCAAATCTGATATATCCTAGTTGAAATGCTCTATTTTAAGAGACCTCGGCTGAACATGGAGGTTCATTATTATCTTCTTGTTTGCTACATGTTTGTTGATCAAAGTTATTTCCATGTGTCTGTTGTTGTTTAAAGGGCATTGACAGGGTCCAATATACACACATAAGCGCTTTTGTTCAGACACACACACACTTGTACTCAAGTTGCGCTTCTGTTCCATTAATGACTCCACAAACCAATTAAAGCTGGTCTGTCTTGAGTTCTCCTGAAGTATCCGTACATAGCAGCTCCACCAGAACAGAACTATATTTAGGGGAGAATGCCTTGTGACCCCCCCCCCCCTCTCCACACACACACACACACACACACACACAACACACACACTTCAACCTACCTCTCTCTATCTCGAACACACAGAGGCACGAGTACGCGTGTACACATTCCTGGTACAGTCTGTTGGAGGATCAGAATTTTTTTGCCTTAATTATCCTTCAGTATGGATCATGTTCTTCAGGAGGGACTAGTAATGATGGGGGTATTTATAGTCATTCATTCTCTCCCTGTAATTATACACTCCTCAAAATTGGGGTTTTTACATTTGGCATGTGCTTGGAAACGTAAATTAGACAGACAGCACTGTTGTTGAGCTCTCTTTGAAGTGAATCCCCTCCCCAAACACAATTTGATGGAAAGTTTTATTCTCTGCCATACTACTTCTCTTCGTTTGCTTCCCGGCGCTAGTTGAACAGTGTTTCTTCAGTCACGATGTAGTATCGGTTCAGTTTGACAATATATATGTTGCACCAATTTCCCAGCAGCAAAAGGAATTTACATTTGCAAAATGTTGTATGCAACAGATGACCGGCTTTTGACAGGAAGATGTCAGAAATTATTGTTTTTATGGCCTTCAAAATTAGAGCAATAAAAAAAAGGAAAACAGTAAGCCACCAGTACCAGTGTTTACATTCCGGTGCCGTGCCAAGCCATCCCTAAGCACAGGTATCATAACAGTGGGTTAGCTGACACTTATTTGAAAACAGTTGTGTATGTGTGTGTGTGTGCGTCTTCAATAATAAAATGCAGGCTGACATTGCAGGGAAGCCAAGGGCCTCGTGCCCCCTTTTCCTCCCTGCACAGATATTTCTACAGCGACAGATAATAAAGTCTGATTTTCCTGCCGTCTTTTCTGATGTGATGCCATTGTGGTTTGGGCTAATTCCAGGGGGCTGTACAAAGGGAAGCGCGGCCATCTGAAGTGTCATACTGCAGCTGTGGCTGAAAGCACAGGAATTTCCATTTAGGAGAGGATACTTCTCTCTCTCTCCCTCGCTCCCTCTGAACACTCGCAGCACATGTGCAGCGCAGAAGGTGATATCAAATGCAACTCACCATCTTCGGGCCTGCTAGTGTGAAATCTTTTCTCTCTCCGTCCAACTCTCCCTTTCTGGCCCTGTCGCTCTTACTTTGCTTCTTTTCACTGTGGTGAAAAATGTCCATTTGTAGAGTGTGTATGTGTATTTCCTGAGGCTCTGCAAATTATATATTATATTTTTTCACTTTTTTATATTTATTCTTACTTATTTATTGTAGAGTAAAAAAAGTAAAAAAATCAGGGGGGATGTTGTTGGGTTTTTTTTGTATGGGATAAACTGTAAAGTCAGTGTTTAAAGTAACATTTGATATGTGACCTCAGCACCGTACTACAGGAACTTACTTTTGCCAGTCATTTATTTACTGTATTTACATTTTGGGTTTATTGGAACAGCACCAAGCTACAGTATGATGAAAAAAAGTTGCAGTAACTATTTTGTTTACAACAACACATCTGCAGGAGTATGTTTTGGGAATTAAATTTGGACTATATGTTAAAGGTGCTTCATGAAAAGTCAATCCTTTGAAATTTATGGCAGATGTTTGATAAGTCGATTCCAGAATATATTTGTAAGCCCAAATGAATATCATCAATCAAGATTTACTCGGACCAGGTTAGTGATACCAACACCGCCTCTCAGCTCGACTTATCAATAATTTCTACTGAAAGGAAACATAAGATGTATTACACCCTCTATCCCCTTGCCCAAAGCAGACAATTACAATGTCAGAAGCTGTCACCTAGTGTACAGTAGCCAGTACATCCAGTGGCGGGTCACCTGCCAAAGCTGAAACAGAAGAAGAGCAGAACAAGAACATAATGTGTTGGAACTATCACTTCACACACACGCAAACCTGAACTAAACAGAGCAGGCCGGTCAACACCCAGGCTACCTTGCAGTGATACCTTTCCCCTCTGCTTGAACCGGAGGCTCTTTCTTCACGCCTGCCGTTCCCCTGCACGGTACCCCATGTAATGTTAGCCAAGACACATGGCGCAGAATGCCGGGAGTTTCAACAGAAGATCGCTATGTCAAATATTAAGTGCAGACCTATCCACCATAACAGTGGGGTGGTGTTAATGAATGTCATGCAACTTATGTAGGAAACAATGAACTTTTCTTCCCTTAAACGTCCAGTTGGTGATTTTTTTTTTTGTGAACTTTTAGTGAATTCCTTAATGTTGTAAAGCACAAAATAACCTATGAGCAACACCTAAAAAATAGTAGAGTATGGATTAAATTTGTGCAAATATTTAAAAAAAAGTGCCAACAGTGGTTCAAATTAACATGTAATTACACCAACTCATATTCCATAAACATTTCTATGACTTTTAACTGGTTCTTTAAACTTTAGTAATAGATACATCCATTGTACGTATGCAACCTTTTGAAGAAGCTCAGCATAGCCACAAGAGAAGTGACAGTTCAAATAAAGTCAGCATGGATAAGAAAATGGTCTTTGATGGGGGAAAAATGCTATTATCGAACAAATAATGTTGGTTGGTAGATGACAAAAATAACCATCTACACAGCCTTAAGATGTTGCATCTATATGGCAGCCTTTAGATGTTAACATTTATTTGATCACATTTTATTAAATCCCATCATGTCTTTTAACTGCTTGGCTAATATATTCAAAGAGGACAAAGGACCTGTGGCCATACATGACCTCAAAGTGAAGAAAATCATGTTGTGTGTTGTTGTAACCGTGATACCAACTGTCTCAGCCGCTGACATGCTTTGCATGTTATCCCTGTCGTCAAAGTAATATTCAACCACGTGCACCATTTTTCTTTACCAAAAGGCTCATTCTCAAGATCAACAGACATTATTACTGAGACAAAAAAAAGTCCTGGATAGGCATACAATATGTATGAGCTCTGTTATTGAGACCATGTGAATCACACGAACAAAGCATTTTTTCATGGCAAATCATGTTCACATCAAAGTTTAAAAATACACATCCACATCTTGAGGAAATGCCATCACGTTTTCTCTGTGATCTGTCTGGGCACATCTGTGGCCAATACTGTCTAGCATGTGGTCAGCTCAGTTTACTTCTTTATCTCTGCTTCAGTCTGCAGGAACAATGGCAGTGGACCCTCGGCTGCACACATGCAAACACACAAATGCAAGTGGTCATTCCATACACTGTATACATACTAAAACATGCATATCACAGACATGTTTGGACCAATGGGCATACATGCATATGCCGTTTGCGTGCATCCATGCACACAACACACATGGCTTGGTCAAACAATATCTAGCGTGCCGTTCAGTTAGCTTGCGGTCCACATCTCCACTCTGTCACAAAACAGCAGTGAACACTGGATTCTTTCATAAGCAGAGTTTGTCTCACTGTAGAGACTCGTAGTTACTGACATCATCTGAAAATATATAATAGTTTTATGTGACTTAATTTATGGTTTCCAGATACTAAATACTAAGCAAAATCCTTATCAAATAAAGTTGAATAAAAGTGAATGGACAAGTCATTTGCTATCATTGTGTGCACCTTGTCGAAAAGTTTATTATTATACATTTTTCAAGTCAATTCCCATTGTCGTTAGAGCAATAGTGGAGCAGTAATCCGCTCAGTGAGATTTCTGGGTTGGCTTAATCTGTATACATTTGCCAATGATTATATATCTGCCCATTTTAAAAATATCATAAGCCTGTCTATCCACACACAGCTTGCATGTACTTCCATCCCAGCAATTTGCAGCATGTGCCGCTGGGCCTCTATGCAGGAAAAAAACAGTATATGGTGCTTCGCCTTTTAACTAAGATTAGTACAGTTCTGATGCACTGCAGCCTTTAAAATATGTATCAAAGCTGTTCAAATGCCAGCAGTTGGTATGTGGCAGGCAGGGGTGGCAGCGGCATGGATGATTGGAGTTATCCAAACTTCCAAGTCCTCAGCAGGCC
>NW_023339807.1:9595548-9708772 GCF_004916995.1 Morone saxatilis | reverse complement strand
CCCCCTGCCTGTTGTTGGCTTGCTCACCATCGCAATCACTGGTTCTTCACATGAAAAAAAAAAGAGAGAAGAGTGTCAAGAACGGAAAGAGAGATGGAGGGACAGAGATGAAGGCAGGAAGACAGGAAGAGTGGTGGCTCTATCATCGCCCTCTTCTGACAAGGGTCTGCCCCTTGATTGCCCAGCCGCGCCTTGCCTCACCCTCCCTCTCTGTCTCCTTCCTCTCACCTCACTCTCTTTCCTTGGGAAAGCACTTGCTGAGAAAATCTTTATGAACTCCTGGGCCTGTCGGCGATGCTGGGGCTGCTTAGAAACCTGCCAGTTTAACAGCTGTGTGTATGGGCTCGGCCCCGGATAAAGCACTTGGAAGTGGCAGGGCTTACACCATAGGGTGAGTCTTTATGAGGGGCCCTCCTGTGTGGCGGCCGCTGCTGGGGCTGTTAATTGGCACGCTCTGAAGTGCTGTATATCTGCCCTTCATAATCCAGACACAGGCAGAGGCAGCGGGGAAAACCAAACGTTTATCCAACACTCAGGCCCCATGCTCACTCTCTGCTCCCTCTACTCAACTACTTGTTTGTATAGTATTTAGGTTCATGTACTATAGGCTTGACCAAATGCTCCCTATTATTGAGTGTATTAATACACAATAAAATAAGAAAAAGACAATTTATTTTTTATTGCTACTTCATAACTTCCTTACACAAGCTAAATAGTTGCTGACTGTGTTTGTATCAGTGCTCACATACTACGCATGCATTAGAGTAATAATAATACTATACCAACCACGCGGCTGCAAACAATTAGGCACACACACATACATTATACAGAGCCTCAGCCTTGCGTTAAGCAGCTTGGCCCTGGTGCACCATGGGAGGAAAATAAACACACTGGTCCAGCTAAAGACCCCAGGATGCCATTTCCTCCTCAGCTGTGTTTTCTCTTGTGTGTGTGTGTGTGATACCTGGTGCTGGTGTTTTACCATGTCCTACAGTGAGTTCAAACAGTTCTTATGTCACAGTAATTAGCATTCAAATATGTTTTTCTCTGCAACACTTCAGACCCAAACTCCATCAGATGTTCCTTTCTTTTGTTTCACCATTTGACAAGATTACCAATCTGGCATTCACTTGTTCTGGCTCAGGACCTTCATTTCTGGAAAGACTTAAAGGACCAATGTGTAATGGTTTAAGATTTAATGACATCTAGCAGTGAGATTGCACCACCAGCGTGAAACCCTGTTGACTAAACAAGCAGCGAAGAAGAAAAACAGAAAGATCCCTCTCTTAGAGCCAGTTCTTTAATTTTGTCACCTCGTGCGGCTATGTAGCAAACACTTGGCAGTTCAATATGGCAGCCATCCATAACGTAGACGGACCCTACGTGACTTATACACCTAACTGAAAAATACCCAGAATTTTAAGTGTCATTCCCCTCCCTCTTCTGCCCAGCAGATCCTCTGTAAATCTCTTTAACACCACTCACACACTTCTCTAACCAACACTTTTTACCTTGTGCTTACATGTCGATCATCACCACATGACTCGACTGCTCCCGCTTTTCTCCTGACAGGCATTCACCATCATATTTTCTAAATCCAAATGCTCCAATTCAGTCTTAATCATGTAACTCAGCGAATCATCTGGGTTTGAGTATATCTGCTACCCATTTCTCCTACTGAATGACATGCCACTTGAAGGCAACAAAAATGAGCAGATTTTAAAACAGACTCCATGCTCTTCTTGAATGTTCAGTCTCAGGTTTGGGTGTGTGTGTGGAAGTGTAATTACTGCACAAACGGTGAAGGAATGAAGAAACTGGTTGTTGTTAAACTGAAAAGAATGAAAACCATTGCACTTCAGAAAGGTAATCACAGATGAAAAATAAAAGACAGCCATTTCCATCAGTGCCACTGATGGAAATGGTTAGCAGGGGCTGTCCTTTAGATGCTTAAAATGGATCTGAACTGAAGTCAATCTCACACATATGATGAGCAGTGCAGTGATTAGTTGCTTGTTTGGGTAACATTAAACAAAGGCTCAGTAAGAACATTAGTATACAACTTAACATTTTATTGTGCATTATTTTGTAAAAAAAAAAGATATATATATATATATATATACCCAATTTACTCAGAAACTGATTACATCCCTCAGCATTAATTGACTTATGTGACATTATGAAAATATACACACAGAATCGTGTCACAATACAATTGCTTGAACACAGTTACAACTAAAGCTGTTAGGCAGTAAGAGTTAAGTGTAGGGTTACATTTATGCAACAGAAATAATTTTGGTTAACCCTAACCCCAAGTTTTTAGTTATGGTCAAATAAGAAAAACTTCAGCTAAAAATGTTAACTTACCGTAAAAAACATCTTTGTATGAGCTGAGTCTGAATCCCAGTCCTGGGTATTTGAAAACAGATGTAGATGCCTTCCCACTACCCCAACCACAGCTCCTTTCCTTTTCAATGCACTCTTCCAGTGTCAGTGTTTGTCTACCTGTGTTTCCTTCACTTTCTTACACTATGTTGTGTTATTGTCTTGCAATAACACAACAATAAATTAACATTAATTTCACAAAACATTTCACAAACAAAATAATTTGTTGAAATTTAAATCATTTCAGGGAGCCAGGCTGTCTGCAGCACTCATTTTAGATCACCATCTTACATCACTTTCTGCTTATTGCACACATTGCATGCAGTGATGCCAGCAACTATTCTGGCTGACTTAGTAGCACTTTTTTGTCAAATGGGAAATGCATGAATTTGGAGTAAGAGACTTAATATTGCTCATGTATATCTTCTGGAATTGACATCAGTGCTGAGTCAGACTATTACGTCAGTCTAGCACTACCCTTGTTACATCAGTCTGGCCATCAAACTTAACTCAAAGAGTTGCTCAGGTAATGTGTCAGCCTTGAGTAAAAGCAGTATAGGACCAGTTTTAAAGAAATATATCACCAAAGCTGAGATTCTTTCTTTTTCTAAATATATTTCAGCAGTGGATCTCTGGGGCCATTTGAAACAAACAGACTGTGATGGGAGAGAAGACAGAAGATAAGCCACAAAACCTGTTCATGAACCCACACACTCAGCAGATTTTACTCATATGACAAACTGATTTACTCAAGCTACATCCCATTCCAGCCATTGCTACACATGATGCACACATGAAAGACCTACTAAAACTCAGCCATCAGCACATACCACTGGATGACATGTATGACTAGAGACAGCTGATACGATGAGTGGCTTCGCATAAACAGAGAGGACGCGTTGAGAGCGTAGAATGAGGAGAAGAAAGTCAGACGCGGAAACAAAGCAAAATTACAAAGTATAGGAGGAAGAAATGGATTAAATAATTGCAAGATCACAGGGAAGAAGAAAAAAGAAAAGTGGGGAAAAAGAAGTGTGACAGCGAGAGAGGACAGGGGAGGAAGGAGCGGCAGGAGCTTTAGAGTGGATGAGCAGCCCATAAGGTTGCCAGATGAGCTTCAGCTTAACCACAATCCTCAAAACGGAGACAAACATACGCCAGTGTCTCCTGTATGCCTTCCACGGACGCCCCTAAATGATTGTAAACATTAGTTCTCCAAAAAGGGAGGGTTCCCCGGGGCCACTTCTGTGCACTGGATCGCACTACCTCAGCAGTGGTGCTAGATAATCACCAACAGATAATGTTTGGTTAGTACAGACATTTCTAAGGACTGATTTCACCGCTGATCGTGAAGGCAGAGTGTTTCAGACTAGCTTTGGCAAATGGTTGTAAATGCTATCGTTGCAAACCCTGAACGTATGCTATTGGGTCTAAGTTGGTCATACAAATTAAATTAACACTGATGGACATTTGTACAGCTTGAAAGGGGGGCATGTTATAAGGTCAGATTGCACTGCTACATTCTGACAGCAAAAAGTGATACATAGATCAATGTCAGTCCCTCGGGACAATATTTCTTTAAAGTTGCAGATGTCTTCCTTCATACTTGCCTACACAAATATTTTAAGTTTGTATAAATCATAAGGTCATAAATAAGTTGGGGAGATATTGTGTTTTTCCCAAAGAAAAGAGGATTTCAAATTAATTGTATAATTTATACAAAGGATATAACGTCATATAAAGGAAACTGACGAACCATGTGTTCCCTGCCAGTGATCATTTTTCTTAAAATTGTTATTAGAAATTGAAAAACATTGGGGTTCATAAAAAATAAAATAAAATCTGCAAAACTAATTTTTTAAATGTACAACCACTGATAGAATGAAAGGGAATTAACTGATTAATTGATGTATTTTTTTTAAATCAATGAGTTAAAAAAAAAACATTTGTAGCGCATGAATCTCTCTACGTATTACATTTTTTCCAGCATATTCTCGATTCTCAACCAATGCCATAGGTGTTTATATCTTTATGTTATTGTGGCCTTGAGGTTAGGTTTCTGAAGGACTCCACATTGCTCTGAATCAGCTAATTATTTACTATATTTGACACCAAAGAAATCCAACCTTTCTGAGTTTATGTTAAACAGGCCGCAGCTCTCTGGTGTTCTTCACAGATGAAACATTGCATATGTCACACAAAGTGCGTCTCCCTTTGTGCCTTGTTTTCATCCCTCGAGGACTACTTTAGTTTGTTTGAAGTCTCATTTATTTTACCTACGTATCAGCTTCACAATTGATTAGGCCTTTCGTACAAACACCCACAGCACAGTGTTGGTATTACATGGACATTGGAGGCGAGTTCCTCCTCGCCTGAGCCATTAAAGACATAGCACGTCTTGACATTATTACCATTTCCAAGCTTCCCCAAAGGAATACAAGAGGAAACAAAATGTAAACAAACTAGACATCTGAAAGGAGATATTCGATTCAAACTTTCACATCCTCTTTTCTAAGGTTGCCTGAAAATGGAAACCTGGAGTTTGTTTAGATTTGCCTCCCCTGGGATTGGTAACATTTGGCCCCTAAGTATTAATTGGTGAACTGGAGGAATGTCCACAGCTGCTTAAAGTCACTGTAGAAATTTAAAAATGCCAAAAAGTAAATAGCAGATGTAATGTACACTGTGGCTAGTCTCATTTTAAAAATTAGCCTGACCATAGAGTTTAACATAAAACCGCACACAGGTCTTTATGGATCTCTATAAGGGTTTGAAAAGCTGCCAGACCCAGAAATGACTGTCTGACTCACACTGTGAATAAAATCCCCTCTCTGTAGACAAGGACTGATACTTGAATTAAACAACCATCTAATTAGATTACACCCTTTACGTGTGACGCTGAACAGAATTTCCTGTGTATTATTCTTGTTCACATTTATATTATATAGTGCTCTGATTTATTGTACTATAGGCAAAAAACGCACAGAGAGTGGGATCAAGTTTAACGCTAGAATTTGTCACGTATATTTACAAAAATAAGGGCACTTGTTATTAGGTCATGTTAAGTCACCTTGGGGGAGAGAATTAATATCATAAAGTATTCAAGAACGTCAACAACTCAAGATTCAGACCGTCTGGAACGGTGGCCTATCTAAACAATGAGGACATTGTTATTTTCGTAAACCTGTTGACACGAGTCATTGAGGACCGTATTATATGCCAGACAGCTGTTTCGACATGAACTCCAGGGTAAAGACAGAAAAGAGAGAGAAAAAAAAATTAAACCTCAATATAGTATGACTACATTATCCAGTGTCCCAGGCAGAATACTGTAATCAAACAATTACAGGGGAGCAATTTACTGGTTGACTACTGCTGCACCAGTCTGTTGGTGTCAAGGCTGACTTTTTCACACTTGATATAAACAGAACAATTACCATTATTAGAGGATATGATCAAGTTTCATGGTTTGACCTGCATGCGTAGAGGAGAACATTTTCATAAAACCTAAGCAATGCTTCTAAAGCGGAAAGTTCCCATGTGAGCTGATAGCTTATTAACCACTGGAGGGTAAGAGATATAGTGTGTGTGGGTGTGTGTGTATGTGTGTGTGTCTGTGTATGTAAGGCTATATGGCATATTTGTATTTTCATATGTGTGTAATTATACTGTGTGACAGAATTTTCTCAGTGAAAAAATATCAGGGCGCTGTAAACTCAGGCCAGCGCTTTGTTTGCCTTCAAACCAAAAGAACGAGAGAGAAAAAGACAAGAAAAGGAAGAAAAAGGAAGAAGTAGAACAAGAAATGTAGACAGTGACCCCCTCTTGGCAGCCAAGCGCCGTCCAACAGACATGCTTTAGGGGTTGCATTGGTGGCATTCTGGTAGAGAATCAGGGTAGCATTCATCCGAGCATGCCACACAGAGTCTCTGTGGCCAATCCACGCTGGAGGCCCTAGGACAGGGAGTTTGTGCCGCTGAAAGCTTGGGACAACATAGCTCGACAGCATCACACACACACACACAAACACACAGCGAGAGAAAAGACAGGCTGGTTTCCCACAGGGCAGGGCTGAAAGCTACACCATGTTCAGCTGGTACAACATGATGAAAGTGAACTGGAACACATTGTGCTGGACTGCCACCGAAGGGACATCGCCTCTCCGGTGATCTTTTTTAAGCATGAAGCAATGTGAGTTTTTTTGCGTGTAAACCCTATAATGTCAACTGGAGTTGTTGGAAATACTGCTGCCATGTAACCATCAATCGATTAAGTGACTTAAAGTTGTGAAGCAACTGTTGGACAGTGAAGGATTTCTGTAAGTCTGCTGTAAGCAAGTGCAGATGCATCCATAAGAGTTTTTAATCAGGTCTAATAATTTATTTTCAATTGATTTCAAGTGGAAAGCAAAAAGCACACATATTGATTGTCAGTCTTTAATGGATATGTGCTGTAGCACCAAGTGGAAGAAATGAAGACATTTCAACCTACTTCTACAATTTTGAGTACTTAAAGAGACACAACCACTTGCCAGCAGTGCACATCCCTCACCCACATGGATACACTTGTGTCAGCCATGTTTTGAGCAAGATTTTGCGTGTTAGGGTCAAAGGCGACCTCTTGACACCGGGAGTTTATACATGCTAATGAGGGTTGCTCTCTAACCTCATCGCTAAGTGCATATAGTGTGGCAAAGCAGGCTCGCTTCTCGCGTATGTGGGATCATTGTGTCGATCATTGAACTGAGTGGTTAGGAGCTTTCAAAGACTGAAACAAAACAAAAAAAGAAAGAAAGAAAAGAAGGAGGATGAAAACTCTCACAGATGAATCCCACGTAAAACATAATTTTCGGAAGGTAAAAAAAAAGCTTTACATCTGAATTAAAGTCTTTATTCAAATGATAACTTTATTATTATCCTCTATAATACAAGTCCAAATTAATACCCTTTCTTTTTGTAATTTATATAATTTCCTGCAATTTAAAGTTTACAACATCCTGTCAATCTAAACGTGTAACATTATATTTGTAAGGGGGTGAACTTTGTTCATCACCAGAGTTTCTGTTTTGAACACCCACACATCCACACACAAAGAAAAAAAACCTTGTGCTTTGGAAAAGTTGCAGCTTTGAAAACTCACTTTTCTCAGCCAAACTTCTTATACATATTTGCAAGAAAATCAAAGCCTCTTTGTGGGGCTGGCCCTAATCCTTTCTCCGGCACATAAAGGATGTACCTTTAAACTGGCTTTCACTCCTCTGACAACCATGCAAATTGGTGAGAGGTAGGATGCCATCTCATTGACATTGTTTGTTAGAATAACATAGCACAGGGGAAAGGTCTCGTCTCAGGCATTCCACTGAAGCCCTCCCCTCTGTGAAGTTGCCTGATGAATTGTCACAAGCTTGTTATTTGCCATTAGTTTCTAGCATTTCTTCCTTCTGTTGGCCAAACTAATTCAATCTTTTTGGGGGGTAATCTCATTGAATCCCCCAGGAGGTTTTGTGGAACTTTTTTCCCTCTTTTTTTCCACATAGTGCTATACCTGACCTGACCCAGTTTATTTGGATAAAGTTTCTTCCTTATGTTATTATCTAAAAACATTTACTTATTTTATTTTATTTTATTAAATTGTTTTATTACTGGATTTTTTGCAATTGTTCTAAAATCATAGTAACTAAATTTATCATATATCAGATGAGTGCTGTTTTGCTTCCGTCTGGTCATGAAGTATAAACATTTCACTGTTAGTAATACAGACAACTCACATAAAACAAACCTATTAATTCAAACTACCTTAATTTCAGTTGTAACATATTAACATGATAAACCGAGGACAATGTGACATAACAAAGAGAATACCATTTTTCCTTGTAGTTCCTGCCTGCATTAAAAAATAGACATTAGCATCAAAATAAAACAATACCAAAGAAGAATAAAATCCAAAGTTGTTTTGTTTTTTTCCCTTGGATATTACCATACCAAATTATACTCCCATATATATTCTGCAAGTGTGTTCATTCTAGAATAAAAAACCCATAATTTCACAACTCTCCTGTGACAGACTCCTAAAAAGGACAGGAATATGTATGTTTACTCACAATGATCCACCCTAAAGGGAATCAATCAAAAGTCACATTGTAATAAGATCCAGAAGTGTGCTCAGATCAGAGCAGGGCACTGCTAACAACCATATCCTTTTGATAGCAGTGTGACTAAGAGTTTAATTTGGGAGCAGCCATCACTTCAAAGGGAGATGTGAGTATTTTCCTGCTTATTTGCACCCCCAATGGGGCCTATACATTATAGTATAACCATGCCTCAGTCCTTCACTCATGCACTAATGCCATCCTGATTGCCTAATTTCTCATGTCAGCAACTTCTTCTAGGGAGCGAGAGGAGGACAATTAGGGGACAATTGAACATGATTGTGATGGGAATGTTCTGTGCAGCAGCAGGCAAGCCGCAAGCCGCCTCACTGTAGGCTGGTTTTGGTTAAGAAGATGATGCTTTTTTTTTCCAATCCATGTTTTCCCCAAAGTTCATCCTCAGGACACATCGGGAAGTGACTGTGATGGGCAGGCAGTAAGCAGTCACAGAGGGAACACCACAACTTCTAGCTAATTAAAAACATTTAGACACTCGGAGCAAACGGGTAGAATCATGGGTGGTTTGGTTTGTTTGACGATCCATGTGGCTTTGTGTATGAGTGTGTCACACCTTACATTTAACTTGTTTATTTATTGAACTTATCCTGGGATTACTTATGAAAATTGCTCATTATTACAAACTCCACAATAAATGTGTACCAACTCTTTTTCAATTATTTGCTTTTGTATTAAAATATTATTATATCTATTTTAATAAAATAATATAAAATAAAGTTGACATGTACCTAATGTGACTATGTTTGTATGCTCTGATTAGTTATGTATACTCATGTGGCAGGGGAAGGAGCTTACTTGTATAAAAACTTTATTGTGCCGTTACAACCAAAGCCAAAAGTTGGCATATGGGTGGCTTTAAATTTAAGCTGTAAATAAAACACTGTTCAGACAGTGCAAAGGACCCGGCCACTGCCAACAAACTTAAATCCATGAAGTCAAGGATGGGAGATGTGTATACATGATGAATTAAAATACTTGTAAAGTGCAGCTTGTTTAATGGAAAGCTGCAGAGATACACTTAACTTTCTAAGTGCTATCTCATTTCCAAAATGTCAAACCTTTCAAATATTTTCCAGACAACAAACTCACTCCTGTGTTGAGATCTCAAGTTTCACTGATATAGTACGTCCTTGGTTAGCACGGTGATTAATGCCTTGATACCAATGCCAAAAAACACAACATCAAAGCGCACCTAGAAAAAAAATAAAAAAGTGAATGTCTAATAATTTCCAGTCACAGCTCGACAGTGGCATTATCTAGTTTTGAGGCCATGTATGCATTATCTTTTGTTATTGGACTATTTGTCATAAGAGAGCACTTCCCTTTGTTCAAACAAACCAGTCTTGCAGGTCCAGAGCAGGGGGCCGAGAGCATTCTGGTTTATCTTAACTCTGGACAAATAAACTATGATGCTGACTAATAACTGGCCTGGAATGTGAGGAGAGCTTAACTCTCAACTCAGTGTGTTGTTAAGCATAATGAATATTACAGGCCCCTCTGTATACAATGCCAAGGCTTGGTTTACTTTACTACACATGGCTGAGGCCTTTAACTGAACATTGACCCCTGGCTGAGACAAGAGAATTCACTTACGCATAAATAACAGACTCGAATTAGCATAATGATAGAGTTGACGACTCATGGGCAATTTTTCAAAGTAGAGGTGGTGGGAAATGTCATGTTAAGGGGGAGAAAATATAAGTTAAAATAAGAACTACACATTTATAGTGTAAAAAAGTAGATACAGTCTGCATAATTCTTTGCAAAACTTGCCTGGAAATCATGGCGATAAATAATATACCACTGCACAATGGTATGCTGGAGAATGGTAGGCAGCATCTTCATCAATCACATTACAAAGTCTTCAAACTAATTGTAAGGAGTTGTGGTGAGGCAAATTCTTTATTCATACTGGAAAATATTATGTATGTTTTGTAGATTTTCCTCATTGCTATGCTCATAAATATATCAAAGTTATTTAATTTCAGTTTAACACACAAAAAGGGCATTATGTCCATAAATAAGTAGGCAAAAAGGTTCATGCCACTCTGTGTTACGAGGAGAAGAATAGCAGAGTAGCACGGCTGTCCCGCCTGTCTATCGTTAACAGCAGAAGACACAGCGAGGCCACTCGGTGCCTCAGCGGGCTGTAGCTGTCAGGCTTTCCAGCGAGTCGACAGCCCGACTGATAAGACCACTTTAAAGGAGAAATATCTGCCTCTCCTCCCCTTTAAGAGGAAATATGCTTAAAATACCATGACTGTCTTGTATGTGGCTTATAGAGGGTGTGATCATTGGTGGCTGCTTTAAGGGTAATAAACTCAATCCAGTGACTGTCTCCCTCTGTTCGGAGCCCAGTGACTGGCACTAGCCATCAAAAACACAGAGGCTGTCATTGTTTATGTCCCACTGTAAGCCACATATCTGCCTTGATGGCCTCAACACTGGATAAGGAAGAATAAGCTTTGCTGTATCAACTGCTATAGTGGTAAGTATAAGCGATCAATACACTGAAGGAATGATGTGAATTGTACACTCATGTTTCCTCATAGAGCGATAATGTCCTTCATGGAGTGCTTTCCATACATATTTATACAAAGAAGAGATTTTGTGAATAATGACAACAAGGGTGGAGACTGACAATGAGATCAAGGTTGAGAGGATCAAAACAATATCAATAAGTATGAAGGACACTAGATAGGTTACAGTTTGAAAGAGTATTTCTCATCCTCTGAATGTATGCTGTTGTGGCAGTGTACAACTTGTGCTAAAGAAACACAACCCAACTCCCCTGAGCCCTCTGTCTCTCTCCCACTCCTCTGTGACCTTATTCCCCTGAGGTTTCCAACTGCCTGTCAAAGTTTTGCAACAACTACCGAAGTGGGAAGGGGTTTCTGCAGCATGAATACCCTTTACGATCAACCGAGTTGTAGGTATCTATTTTGCTTGGAGTTGCAGAACTGAGGCAACATTCTGATGAGGACGCATGGAGGTCAACACCTCGGTGAAAACAATGACAGATGCAGTAGCACGATATAAATTCACCATGGCATCCAGCCTCAGCTCCAACTGTCAGCAGCATCAGAGGGCATCAGGGGAGCCCTCTGCAAAAATGAGGGGGGAAAACGAGCAGAGGAGAAAGGCAGCAGAGTTTGTAACAGTGTCTATTACGCTGCAGAAGAATTTGCCTGGGAGCTCGGCTTGACAGATTAGTCCAGCGCCCAGATGGGGCAGTGCATCGGTGAAACAAGAGCTACTTTTATGAGGTACGTAACAGAAGCCTGGGGTAGCCACGGCAAGGCCTGGTAAGCGATCCCTTGATGAAAGTGAGGGCAGTGCTCCACCTTTCATGTTTCCATAGGTTTTATTTGGAGCGCGCACAGACGGGGCTGCAGACAGAAATGACAGACAATTAAGATTGCACAAAGGCAAGGGAAATTCAGTATCGAGCTACATGACCCCTGCTTGCCGGCAGTATTTCAATGCATATGGCTGCCTTTTGTAATGAAATTCTTAGGGAAAACCTGTGTGTGTGTGTGAGTGAGAGAGACAGAGAGACACAGAGAGAGAGAGAGAAAAGAGGGCCTGAAGCTCAAGCAATGGGTAAAACATGCAGTTATATATACCTGGCAGATTCCAGTTTCTAAACCCACCTTCATGCATCAAAGAGCCAAAGCAATAGACGGGTGTGGGGATTAATGTGGAAATAAACCTTGGGCTTTCTACATATCAAAGACCAGATAAGCTTATGAAGTTTAATTCATATGTTTTATTCCGCTGAAAAACGGCCATTTGTGATGATGGCTGGGCTGTCCCGGCGGAATGATAGCACACCGATAACGATCCAGCGCCAACACTTCAACTGAATCCATTTCTAAGGAGAAAGGAACAGGTTTGAGAAATATAAATTAACCTCACCTTGCTGAGAGTGAGGAATCCCATGAATGTCCACTGACAGGGATTTCTTCATCCCAATAACTAAGACATCTAGTTTGAGCCATAAAGGAACGATGCCGCAGACAGGCAGTCTGTAGCTCCAGACAGAATAGAACATTTTTTGGTGGCGAGAGATGTCTAAATCTGGGAATGGATTTTATATTTCCAGCGTAATATCAAGGGCGAGCAGGTGAGCTTCCTGGGTTTTCATTCTGCAGACACCTAATCTTGATCTCCCTGCACATGTGGATGAGGGAGTGAAGTCAGACAGCATTGAAAATGTGAAAGAATCAGAATGAACTTGGCATATGTTTTTTTTTTTTCTAAAGTTCCCAGATGAACATCCCCAAACTAATGAAAAATGTGTATTACCTGGGTTGACAAAAGTGTGGAAATAGGGGCATGTTTTAAATGCATGCATGTATAAACACATTACATCTGTACGATAGAGGTGAAATATCAAACCTTGTCAGGATGTCTACATATTGTAGTAACTACTGTATGCATTCTTATATTTCACACATATGGGTGAGAAACAAGTGAGTGTGGTTTCCCAAACATATGGTTTCATTTACAATGTATATATATTTTTATTAAATACACTGTAATGTAATGCTACATAACTACATTATATCCCTTGTCTCTTACCGTATATTTACACCATTGACTCGATATTCTGGGTTTAAAATGAAGAACTCTCAAACACAAGGGACTGAACACACAAATAAAATAGGACCAGTGCTTACTATGGAATTAGTCACACTTTTAGATTATCACTATGTATTTGTTTTGTTTTTGGGAAACTAAGAATGAAGTAACAAATTTATCATGTTTGAACAATGAAGCTAAGCTAGTTTTGTTACAAAAATAATACTGGGGGATCAGGTACAGGATGTTTCCCTTCAGAGTGGCCACCGCGACTGGAAACATTTTTCTCATTCAGCATGTAAATTATTACAAAATGTTCCTCCACAGTCACTTTTCAACAGCATGCTGAAACTCCATGAAAATGTTCTCTTTTTTTCATTCATAGAGCTTCTTCACAGTAGAATTTCACCCAGGAGGTTTTACAGGATTGTTCCCTTTAATGAGGCCCTGGAAAAGCTTATTTTTCCATCTGTGGCCTCTCTCGTTCCCATTCAGTTAATCAAATTACACGGCATCTTTAATCTTGCCTTATGAGCCAGTATATTAACTTAAATTCTTCAAACCCTGCAGCAATGAGTGGGTGAGATTCAAAGGAGATCTATATGCAGTGCAGGGAAACGGTGCATTTTCCTCTCTTTGACAGTCAAACGTAGTGATGATGACACCTCTGATGTATTTTTCACCACAAACAGTACTCAAAATTGATATTTGCTCTCAAATGGAAGAGTAAACACATTTCAAAATCACAAATCTACAAATCTTTATTAATTTTTCCAAAAACAGTGATGGTTGTGCAATAACAGCATGCAGTTAGGATTGCTCCAGCCCTATAGGGTGGAGTTATTAATGGATGCAACTGTTCTGCCAATCCGTTAATCGCAACCACGCTGAACCACATCATATATCACACAGCCTCACTCAGACAGCCAGCCAGCCAGCCAGCCAACCAATCACTCAACCATCCAGGCACTGAGGCAGCAAGCCAACCAGCGAAGAAACCAGCTAATCAGGCAGTTACTCAGTCAGTCAGTCAGGTAGCCATTTAGCCAGCTAGATAGCCAGTCAGTAGTCAAAGTGACAAAGTCAACTCACAATGCTAGAGTCAAGTCTGCCTGTGAAGTCAGCAAGGGTGTTTGCCAGGCAAAACAGCCTGTCCTGGCCCATGCCTGGAGAAGGCAAGCAGTATGCAATCTGTACACCATAAACACAATGTGACACTTAGCACCGGGTTGAGCAAGATTTATCACACACATTCTTGGCTCTTCAGTTAATATACTGCACTGCTGTGACCGAACTTTCACTCCAGGCTCTCAGGCAATGATCCTGTGACACCCCTGCCCCTTGCTATTAACATCTCCCTCTTTCACTTACCAGAATACTTTCTAAATATCTGACAAGTAGTAAATCTGTTTTTGGGATTAATGCTGAGCAGCATGGCATTTGAGTGCTCTCTTGTCAAAGCCAAACTAAATCTCTCTAAAGCACAACTAAGTTATGATTTTAAACTCTTGATGTATGAAATAGTACATTGGTATTAATAGGGTTCTACCAACAGGTTGGTGGCTGGATGCATAGTTCATCCAATATGGGGTGCAGGCGGGGTAATATTTCCTTGTTGTTATGGAGCTACAGATTATTTTTAGGTGCACATATTAAAACGTTTATGTTTCACTCAGGTTTCACTGCAGCAAATGAAACTGCATAGTCTTACTTGGTTGGACATCTGTAGGGCAAATGACGTACTCTGGTCTCTCATTTTAAACTTTTACACCACCAGATTCTTCCTGTATGACCAAGGAAACAATAAATCACCAAATGCCAAATGTCAGGAGGCATAAAATGATGGCATGTCATCCTGGTTGTATTAGGCTCAAATGAATTTGTTCACAGGTTGCTTAGGGACAGGCAACCAATATTTTTGATGTATGCTGTTAAAGAATCTGTTCACACAGATTCGTACGGCATATTGAGACTCTTATGAGATCTTAACCTAAACCTAGCCCTTTGCTTTGTAAAAACGGACAAACCCAAGTCAAAATTGGCCATGGAGGCAGCAGTTGGGTGACAGGTTGGTGTCACATATTTGAGAAACAGATTGTGAACACATGTTTGGACCTTCTGAGTTCAAGAATATGTCTCACACTGGAATTTGAATGCTATATAGTATTTATTCATTTGGGATCCTTTCCAAAATAAGGATAGATTCCTTTCCAAATATCATTTCCCTTTCATTTTGTTATTTGCATCCCCCCCATTCCCTTGATCTATGATAGCTGCATGCTTTAGCTGCTTCAACTAAAATAATGTCAGTGTCCTGTTGAGACTTGGCATTTTCACAAGTCAACTAGTCTATGAAAACTACTAGAATGTTTGGCTTAAAGGCAACTATTTGCTAAATTGTGCTAAAACCAATGGTCATAATATTTGTTGACAAATTAGTGATAATAACATTTTAGCATGTTTTAAAACTTGTATGCATTTTATAATAAGATCAATTCAGAATGAGAAAGGCATAAAACCCTCAAATGCTTGATTAAGGCATTCTCCAGGGCAAGCATGGATGCAATTATTTATAAGAGCCTGATAAAGACACATAGTCACATAGACAATGAATAACAAGCTATATTAATAATGTCAATGCACACTGCAAAGGACATGAGATTAAACAAGCCAGGATATTAAAATAAATTATCAGACAACAAACTGATTCAGATGAATTACTAAAATACTTTCTGAGGCAGCACTGCTCTAGAAATTAAGATATACCAAAAACTAATTAGATTTTCTTGCTGCAGAATATATATGTGGAATTTTCTTAATATTTTATATAAAATGGGGGAATTGTTTTCTTAAAGGAACCATATAGACATAATGTGTAACTGATAAACTGAGGACACCTAACTGAGAAAATAAAGGTGGGAATATGTCAGTGCATATTTAGCAATGTTAGCAATCATTATGTTTTTGGATGGTTTTTAAATCTTTGCCCTAAGAACAAAAAAATACAGCTTTTGTTTTTCTGTTAAGAAATGATTATTAGAATTACATCTTAAGGAGCTCTACATTTAATACCCTAACAACTGTGACAAGATCCTTTTGCAAACAGAAAGACTATTGTATCATCAATAAAGGCTTAGGCAGTTTATTGGTGACATTAGGGACATTGTTAAGATACTGTTATATAAAAAAGCAGAGGCCCAAGAAGTGAATCTTGTGGTATGCCACATGCTTTATACACTAATCCGGGAATTACTTTGTGTGTTTCGCCATCTAGCAACACTGTCATTATTGCGGTTGCAAGTCGTAGTGACTCTGTGACTCCTGCTACTCCCGAGGGTCACAGCAGCATGGGTTGTTGGATTTACAACATTAGGCAGTGGCCTCCAGTTACTGATGAAAAAAAAATAAAACGTCAACTTAATGGCAAATTGTTTACTTCTGTTACTTTACCAGATTTACATATTTTAAGGATGGAGGATCTTCTTCCTTTGTCTGAGGTCAAAGAGGAACCAGTACAGTTCTTACACTAAGATGAGTAAGGTGAAATGTAATTGGTGAGCGTCCAAACATATTTTGATTAGTGAATTCATTAACACAAATCAACAAACAAACATCAGAATTGTTTAGTTTACAGTTCAAAATGTGGTTAAAGGTTCGAACAATTCAATATTTTGATATATATAAAAAAACGTAATTCCTCTTAAATTCCATTAGTAGATTATATTGTTTAGACAACATTTAACTTCTTTTTTTTGTCCTCTGACAATATAGTTTATATGTATTTTATGGTCTTTAATTTACATTATGTTTAATTAAACAATATATAACATATATACCTATTTAGCTCTGTTAATTGTAGTAAAATTCAATCCAGTCATTCCATTTCTGTCCAGTCTGAGTCACTACAAGTCACTGAACTTACCCAACTTCCCTTAGCACCACCAGTTTTACCAAAGAGAGCAATGACTTCCTGTTACAACGCTGGGTACATCTATCAGTTTGTCAGTATGAGACAGTGACGGAAGGGATTAAGCAGTTTGCTGACCCCAGTGCTTCCAACACGCTCTCTGTTGACAGGTTGTAAATACACCAGTTAGATTTGGTCACGGTAGTTCATCGGTAAGATAAAAGACTGCTTGTACATTTTAAATATGATAGAGTGATAATCCTTGTTATGACGTTGACTAAAGGAAAAATGAAAATCTTAAGATACTTGCCTTATCAGGTCTGTAATGTCTAATCGAAAACCCACCGAAAACACCCATCTGTGTGTCAGCCTGTTCCTCTGTGTCCAAAATATACCTTAACTCCTGTGTTGACCCAAGATTTGTTTCCCACAATGTCATTTGAGAGGAGCATGGAAAGAGTATCACTCTGCTGTTGATATGACAAATATAGAGTGGAGCCTTGAGAACGTAGCATAAAGGTCAGCCAGAGTACAACCGATAAGACTGTATACATTCAAGACCATCAAAGTGCTTTAAATGATGCCCTCTGTTTGGTAACATGTTACCAAGGCTGGTAGCTATACAGTCAAGCTAATGGTAAACTATTCTGCTTGCAGAATGTTGACTTCTGTGAAAACAAACAGTTGAAATGTGATACTTTATTAAAGAGTCGCCTGTTTACTTAACAGTTTTCCCAAAAGGTCAAGAGGTCAGTTCTTTTTTGAATGACCTTTATAAATCTCATCCTCATGGATGACATTTCAGTGTAACATCCATCTGAGTACAAAACTTACCACAACCGCCATGTGGTGGTTATAACTGGATATGTTTATTTATCTATTTTCCCATAATCACCACCATGATCATTTTCACCTATTTTTAGTTTGATGGGAAACCGAATCTCACCAAAATGTATTTTAAAATAGCTAATAACCTGCAGAAGCTTTGCATTAAGAAACAGTCCAACAGCTTCAACCAAATCAATATAAAGAAAATAGTATTATTATTATTATTATTATTATTATTATTGTAGAAAATATATACATAATTATTTTCTGCAATTTCTGTATAGAAAAAAATAATGCCTGTGTTCCCTCTTTTGAAGATGCAAGAAAGCAAACAAAACCTTCCCCAGGCAAACATATGGCAATAGAATGCCAGGATGGAAATTAGGCCAGAATTATAATAATATTGGCCAGAAGCCTACAGAGGACGTCTGATACAAAGCTGGTAAATAAATGTATTTCTCAGGTAGGAAAGTGCTCAGGTATTATTTAATTCAAATGAGCCAATGTACAGTTGCAGACTCTCATCTCATTTGTTCTTCATACAGTATGTTTGTACACATGCTGAGCTGGTCACCTGGCCCAGAGGATTAGAATGCTAACCAGTTTACATTCTGCCCACAGCTTTTTAAATGATTCAATTTTCCTAATCTTGTTTAGCTTTAGAGTATGTGGCTTTGAGGCAATGTGGCATCCTTTTTCAATCGTGGAGCCTTTGAGTACATTTGCATATCTAAATTTTGTACTGAAATTCAGGACAGGCTCTGCTTTGCGGCCCTCTGAAAAACCCAAACTAAGAAGCAATGCTGGGTCAACCTGGAGGCTTAATATATGTTTGATGTGTAGAGATAGCCACCTGCTTTTTTCCTCTTACTCCAGTTTCTGAGAAATGCTAAACTCCCTCTTGATGTTAATGGGATAGACTGCTATTCTTCATAATTCACATCCTCAGATGTAGAAAGGACATTGAGTTTATTCCTCCCAAATGGATGACATGAATAGCTCCGCTTTTTTTTCCTTTTATGCAAGTAAAATATACTCTTAAAAGTTTTAGCTATGAGACATATTTGCTTTCTTGCTTGTTTGTTTTCTCCCTCCTTCCTTTTTTCATTTTGAATGTTACCAGATGAATGTTTTCAAGCTCCACTATAAGAAATGAGAGCCAAGTCCAATGTAAAGTTGTCAGAAACATTTGACTTTTTATTTTCAAACGTAGAAAATGTAATATTCAACTTACTTTATGGAAGTTGAACTAATGACCACTCCACATAATCCACCAAACCATCTGGTTCTACATACAGATTAAAAGTATTTGAATTCATTCTAAGATCCAAACTGTTGGAAAAAAGCACATTCATGTCCTTCATTGGTTTTTACTCACAGACCCGGGCTTGCTGCAATTACCTGCAAGAGTTAACGTGCACCGATCTGTAAAATAATTGTGAAGTGCTGAGAGGTTTTCCATTCCAAGTGGTCCCCTATGAATTGAGTGTTAAGTCCTCATGGCACAATGATGCAGAAGACATTTGTTCATCAGATTTAGCCAGCAGGGAAGCAGCGGCAGAATAAATGAAACCAGATTTCCTCCTCATATTCTGCAACTGCTTGGGTTTACAAAGCAAGCTACAACTATGCACTGTATCTGAAAAGATGGTTTCTATTGTGATGTAGTAGATGCTGTAAATATTGACATTGAACAGTTTTAGAATTAAGTTTCTGATTATAGTGATTTTGTTTGTTTCTATTACCAACAATACACATAAAAATGTATAATATCCTCAAAACATCATATTGTTGCAGACGTTATTTGTATGATGATTCACTGCTGTTTTAAAACAAACACTTTCTAAGGGAAGACTTACTTCAGTGGCTTAAATAATTCATTTTGGTGATAAATTGTAATTCTGTAAATATTCTAGAAAGCTACTTGTGAAAATAAACAAGTTTTTATCAGTGGGATTTTTGAGCTCCTTCTCTTGTAAAGGATGCATGTCACAGAATATGATTATTGTTTCAGAGACTTTAAAATATGAACATGAAGAAAAAGATTAATCTTTCTAATCCCAAAAGATCATCTTGATTTTAGAGCTTGGATGCTCACTGTGAATCGAGTGAAAAAGAAAGTATTAAAAAGGGACAAATATCGCTTCTCCATTCGCTGCCAGATGTACGTGATAAAGCGAAATGTCAGCAAAAATACTAAAGCCATATGTCAGCAAAGGCGGCTGACAGACGGGAGGGAAGAGGTAAAAATGTTCTATCATGTCCGACAAGGTGTTCTTTTTGAGATTTAAAGATCACTGCACAACTTTAAACATGTTTGTCACTTTTTACTCTGACGCAGGGAACTATCATGGGCTTCACAAGAACTTTATCGGCTCAGGCTCAAGGTAAGGGAGAGGGGGGGGAAAGTCCATTCCCATTTATCTTAGCCAGGTTCCCTTCAAAGGCAACAAATAAATTACAGTGTACATTTGATACAAATTGATTTCTTAACTCAAATAACAATGTTGTCCCCCCGGTCAGGGCCATGTGTCACTCAGTCGCCAGTCTGAGTGAAAGCCTCAATCTGTCTCTGTGATAGAAATAGGGCTGACACATCTCCACCAAGGAATGCTAATCATGCGGGCCTGGCCTGGCCCTTTGTGGGCAGGCCATGATAAGGAAAATCAGTTTCCCCTCCTGTCAGACAGTGGGGCCTGCGCCCTGATCGCTGTCTGGAAGGAAACAAGCCATGGGCCTGGAAGTTAGTGTCCTAGTTGTTTTGTTGTCTCGGTGTAGCTACATGACGGAGGAAAGAGAGGAAGAGAGAGAGAGAGAGAGAGAGAAGAGAGAGAGAGAGGGGTAGAGGGTGGGATGGTGGAAGAGGTGTAGTGAGTGAAAAAGAGCAAGAGAAATGGAAGGAAGACAGGACGAGACAGAGGTGATGTGGATGGTGGAGGAGCGGGGTGAATGATAGAGAATGAGAAGGAAAGAGAATGAAAGAAAGAGACTCTGAGAAAACAAGGGAAGGAGAGACAGAGGGAGAGACGTAGAGATCAGGACGGATGCTGTGGTTTTAAAGCTTCGGTGGCCGCTGTAGTATGTGAGATGGAGCTGGAGTGAACCCCACTGAATATCTTGAGCCGATCTTATCAACGGCTGGGAGAAATGAGATATTGGCAGGAGCTGTTGAGTGCTCTCACAGCTGAGCAGGTTAATAGGGTTGGAAGGCAGGCCACAGGCTAATTGGATTTGCCGTGGCTTGATAAACAGTGGCAAGCCTTTTTTGCCAGCCAAACATACAGGTCGACTTCACCGCCCCACTCCAACACCCCCAAGCCCACTTCTCTTCCAAACCCCCTCCATAACCACAGCAACCTCAGAGAGAGACGGAGAGAGCAGAATGAAGGCTATTTTCTTCTCCTTATTCCCAACAGGCCAGACTAGGAGGGTCTGTTTGTGTATCTGTGCGTGTGCGCGTGTGTCTAAATGTGTACATGTGCGAAAGAGAGAAAGAGAGAGAGAGAGAGAGAGAGAGTTGGCCATCTACTGATTTTAATCAAATACCATTTAACCTGTCTGACCTCCAAGAGTCATCACACATGGCCAGATCAAGCAGGGTTGTTCTTCTCTCTTGCTCGGCATTAGAGCAGCGGGTGTAAAGAGGGCCTCTGTGTAGACTGTTATTTCAACACCTTTTCTTTTAAAAGAAATGCTGGTTTCCACATCATCACCCTTTTTAATCTCAGATCAAAACAAGTCTTATTTATTTGATAAGACCCAGTTAGAGCACCATGTTGGGGAGAAAGCGTGTGGCTTCAAACAGGATCAAAAGTCATACTTGGTTGGGGGTATTGGAAGTTATATTGGCAAATGTAACAATACAAAAAAGAATAGATGAAAAAAAAAATAAAACATATAGTGTTTTAAGTGGAATTCCAATTAGAAATCTATGCTTCCAATGTATTAAATGTTATCAAATGGACTTTTCTTTCTGCAGCGACCATGTTTGACTCGTCTAACTGAAATTCAATTCCTGCAATGCAACTGCTCATCTGGAGGTGGTGTTTTTGTCCAAACAACCATTAGTAAACATATAACTGATACCCTACAAATTATTCAGTCAGATTGTTTTTTACGTGCACAAACCTTTGCACAGCGGGAAGCTCTCATCAAAGACTACACATCCTACTCCCCTGGTTAAAGGCCGTCCAATCAGCAATACAAAATCCATACATCTTTGTTTGAGTGTATAAGGCAGAGGCTCCTCCGACTAACTTTTGTTCTCACCCTTGTTTTGATCATATTCTAGTTGGTGGCCAGTGTTTGATTCTGTATGTTTTGTATATGTGTTTGCCAATGTGCTGTGTACACTTGCACCGAAGTGGGTAGTGGGTCTTATGTGGTGGAATTATTTGTACTTCGAGCGTGAGGGCGAGGAGGAAAGCGTATCCATCAAAATCTATTTACAAGCCGAGGGACTTTGAGGAGCAAGCGACACAGACAGATTCAATTTTTTTCTTCCTTTTTTCTGAAGGAATAGTACCCACTGTGAAACACCCTGGGGTGTCACACTGTCCTCATTTATATAAACAGCCCCAACCGGTGGATAACTCCTCTGCATACTTGGGTGTAGCCAGATTGGCTTAGTTAGTGAGCACCCCACACAAGACAACCCAAGGAAAAAGTGTTTGGAAATAGAAGGGGAGAAAGACAGGACAGCACATCAGGCTGCCTCTGGATATCCATTCGCAAAAGAAAAACATCAAGGCCTCAGACAGCTTTGAAAGGAGAAACTAAAACAGTGATTGATGTGGAAAAGGATGTTGGACGTCAACTGTTGGACAGACTGCATTTGGTAAAAGTTCACAAATTTGCAGATAAGCCCCAATGTAAACCCAGAGTGAACTAGCCAAAAGAATGATAATGGCCTTCAGGGACAGGCAGGAATACTATCTGTTTGTAAAGTCCATTTTGGATGGATAGGTTTGTAACAGTAGACGAACAAGGACAATTTTACAGTGTGTGTACATTCTGTAGGAAAAAATTCTATCAGCACTCTCAGAGAGGGATAAGAGCACCGAAAACAAGTCTTAGTTTGCTCCTAGGGGTCCTGCTAAATGGACACAGTCTCGGGAGCAGGACAGGGAGAAAAAAAGAGAAAAGGGACAGAGACAGAAAGAGAGACAGACTCTTCCTTCATCTCTTTATCTCAAGCATTGTGGGTGATGGCGGGGTTGGGAGGGGGGCATTTGGCATGGGCCGTCTCACAGACTGAATTCATCAGCCCCTATAACTTCAACTTGCCCATAAAGAATTTATGAATCCTCGGATAGTAATCGGCTGCATCCCTTTCCTGAAGAAGAGAGGACAACTGATGTCTGTTAAACAGCCCAAAGGGACTGACCTCCACTCCCATCTGATGGCTATAGAGAAGGGACACACATACAGAAACAGGCAAGTATGCAGATACTGTATGTACAGACCGTGTGCACACTCACACACAAACACAAAGATTTGCACTCCAAAAGCAAAGATAAATATACCCCCACTTCCTGTGTAACCTTTTCATACCCTAGACAGCTTGTATTTGAAATGGTAACTACTGTAAACATTGCATTTTATTCTATGTACACATTCAATTGGTTCAATTGGTTTTACAATTGGTTTTTACTACTTAATTGGAAATAACGGAATGCTATTGATAATTGATGTATAAAATAAACAAAGACAAACTATGATGTTGGGATCATATGAGAAAGATTAAATACAATGGCATACTGGCAGCACAGGGCAACAATCCTGGATTCAGGTGTAGAATTACTTTTGTAGAAGAACCTGTTGTATCCCATCCATGAATATCTGAAAACAACAAACAAAACAACAGGAGAACTTATAGAGTTATAGAAAATATAGTTATTGGACAGAGTTTTACAAGTATTACAAATATACACTTACTGTATACACTTAAACATGCAAATACATTCTATTGTCCAGTCTTTCGGTCTCTCTCTCCCTCTTTCTGCAGCAGTAAGTAGCAGATAATTAGCACCGTAAGTTGTTTTTGGGCCCACAAACTCCTCCAGGTTTGGGATCTGGCTCTGCATGAAGTGGACAGAACACAAGCGCCTTATCTGGCGTTGCCCGTGTTTTCACAGCTGACCATTCCCGTCTTTTTTCCTGACTATCGTCTTTCAGACTCTGCTCGGATTCCATTCCTCACACATCAGAATGGAGACATTCATCTTAAGGATGACATCTGTGGTGAATTTCTCAATAACCTAATAGTCATTCGGCACAGGAGGGGCTATGGAGGGGGGTTATGATGGTGGGGAATAGGGGATTATGACATATAAAATGCTAAAACCCTGCTACGTGGGTGTGGGGCGGTTGCGCATAAAGTTGAAATTTGGTAATTCAAGCTAATGTGGTTTGTGGTCCTCCAGAGGCTGGACCATAATCCATGGCATGATACATTCAAGCCCAGATATGTAATACATTTTACCAAGGCCGTAGGTTCCATATAATATCATTAGTTTGCAGTTAACACAAGAATTCGCAGGAGAAGCAAGTGTTTGTTTACCTTCCTCTCAAGAAAAGGCTGTTAAAGCCAAAAGTAACACCACATTTTACATTGTAGGAACACGTGTCATTCACTGAAATGCTTATGTTGGTCTTACTGCCATGGTTACAGAGCGGATTGAATTTCTTCTCTATTCTCACACAAGACATAGATCATCTTTTTAGTGGTTTTAAATTGAGCATCGTCAAATTGTACAAACAAATTACAAATCCTCAGTTTATAAGGCTCTTAATACTGTAAAAAGGCCGCACCTTCACACATTGTCAGACAACAGTGTTTTATGAGAACTATCTTTTGCCCCGACACCTATATGTGATTTGTATCTGCCATGATCCATATGGTGTGGTTGATGTGCTTTGAAGAGACCCATCAGTCAGTTAATCTAAAAGAAAATAGTGGCAGCAGATATCTCCCTCTCTTCAAGACAAACCAAAGAGAGAGAGAAGGGGAGAGGGGGATTCAAAGCAGAGCAAAATCAGCTCCTCTCAGAGATGGAGAGGGTGGTTTAGAAAGGGGATTAAGGCGCTCTCTCACTGTGGAGCCAGCTTTTATAAGGTACATCATATTACTTCAGCTTCACACTTCCATAGATATATCATCATCTGCCTCCCACCAAAGCCTGGCTGTTATGCCTGCGTATTCTGTCTCAAACAAGATTAATACTTACACACTTGGTGTGTGAGGAAACATAGTGACAGTAAGCTGACAGTACCCTCTGTATGTAAAGCTTACACTCAATTCAATATCTTGTTTAATGTGTGACCCTGTGGAGATCATACACTAATGCACCTCAACTCTGGATCAGCTCTACAACAAAACACAGTGTATTTGTTTATTTTTAATATATAGTATCCTGTTTGTTTTTCTGTAGGGCCTCTAATGAACCTAATATTTTAGAACATATTTGTACAGCTTTGTGATGCTGATGTACTGCTTTGTCTATTTTAAAAGTTACTGGATGTCCTTCAAAAAAACATGGACCGAGATAGAGATCAAACCTACTGTGAACTGGAGAGTCTGTACCTACTGCATAACTACCTCTCAGTCTATTTACAGCATTCTGTACAAAGTGGAATAATGCACAGGTTGTGGACTTCACACACATTTCTGGTCTTGACTCAGTTCATTTCCTAACAGAATTGTGAAATACCCCTCTTTATTTTGCACCAATTAAAAAAAAGAAATCCAACAAAGGTAATGTGTAAAAAAAAAAATATATATATATATATATATATATATATACATAGTCTTTCATGTCAAGTCAGTGTCCTAGAGTAAGATTAGTGCTGCTGTGAACATGTTTGACTAGTCAGTTCTTTGCCTGGGGAGAGTCCCCAGGCAAAATCCATACTCTGAGTCCAGGGCTGCCTTTAGAAGCAACCCACGGAAATGATTAGTGCTGCTCAGCTGAAAGGCACAAAGGGGCCCGTTGGCCGGCCCTGAAAGTTTCAAAGTGAAACCGGTACACCTTGTGTCTGTGTTAATTGATCACAGGCACATTATCTTGCCTGTTCAAGGCTTAATTTGCCCTCTGAATCAACACCTTTTGTCGACTACTGCAGTCATTTGTTGGAAGGGGAAAAAAGAATCGCTACAGCTTAATCATTCCAAGCAGGTGTGAGTCCCAGCCAATTTTCTGGTCTCTTTTGTCATTTAGTGTTCTCGTACAGGTTGTGTTTTTAGAAACCATTTCATTACAGATAGTGTTGAATTTAGTTGCCTTTTTCAATCTGAATGAACATTATACAACAAATCAGGAATGGAGCAGGCTACTGTAAGAATGTGCATGTGCTTTGCAATAAATGAAAATATTTGTACTAAAGGATATAAGACATGGTCAGGGTGGCCTGGTAAGAATCCTAGTTCCCATAAGTGTTAAAGGCCAAAAAACATTAAGAGTGAGAATTGCAATAACAGTTTATATGTATGTGCTTATATTTTTAAATAAATGATAGGTGTAAATAACATAAAGGCATATTTTCCATTCAAGAATACAACAAAATACAATAAGTATTTCAACAATAGGTATTCTTATTTAATCTAGGTTTTTGACAATTCATGCATCAGTGCCTCAGAAGATCAGGAATCCATGAATACATAAAGTCAGAAAAATAATATGAAAAAGAGTAGCGTAACTTAAGAATAAATCTCTCATGTAGCTCTCTGACAGCTATAATACATTTATACATTGTTTGCAGGGATACATCCCAAACCTATTTTACGTTCAAGCCGTAAACAATGCTGAATGCTGGTACATGATGCATGTTTTTCAAAGCTTTGTCAAAAGGATAGGACTTATTTTCATTCAAACTGAAATAATATTGTCACCTTAGTGGAATATTGATGTGGCGGATAAGCCTCTGCAGTAACTACCCAGAAGAATACATTTCAGACACCTCAGAAAGCTAACCAGACAGAAATTACGATCAAATGACTGTAAAAGCTGTGGCAAAGCAATCGCTGTCTTTTCCTTCTAGTTAGAGATGACAGGATGCTTATTCTGATGCACAGACCTTGGTAGCGTCTTGTTGGTTTATTAGTATCACCTTACCTTAAGATATTTATTAGAGTGGAAATCTGTAGCAAAACATACAACTACAATATACAACTACAATATGGAACAAGTTTAATTTGAACATTTGAGATTAGTTTATTAACACATTTTAATTGCATTAAAACCCAATCCCAACCTGCCAATGTGATCCGTACATGACTTTATTGTAATAAAGCAGAATTCCTTTAAAAATAAATCTTATTATATTAAACACACATGTTTTCCTCCTAAGACTCATAGGCCTTTGACAAGGTATTAAATGTGTTCATCAAAAAGTGACTCATAGCCTGATTCTATATGACACGGTTGGCTTACTACAGTCGACAACTCACTATGCATTCGCTTTGAGATAAGAACGTTATCAACACTCTGGTGTCTGCGCAATGAGGGTGATTAGAAGACATATAGTACAAACACTTCCATTTTGACTTCAGAAACCTTACCTCCACCCATTTGTAGCTGCACAAATCTATCATAGGAGGGGATCAGCTGAGGGAAATGTGTATTTCATTTCAGTTGCTGTCCCCATTCTTAATGGGTAGCCATCCAGAGAGAATGAAATGATTGATTTTTGTCATCCTGAATGAGGATAAATGAATCCATGAGGAGGAGGTGGAAGAGGAGTAGCAGGAGAAGGAAGGACGGTGGTGGGAGTGGTAGTGGTGGAGGGGGGGCTTAGCTTTCCTTGCACGTCTGGCTAGACAAAAACTCAGCAAACCTGTACGGCAGTAACAGGGGCAAAAAGGAATAGTGTGTGTGTGACTGAGAATCACTGCTTGTGTGTGCGTGCCTGCACATTTTACATGCACGTGCGTGTTCACTTATACTTTGCTTCTAAGGTTACCTAATGAAATATTGATGGGAGATGTGGGAAGTGCGGGGGCTGGGTTGGCTGGGGGTTGGCGGTGGTGTTGGAACTGTAACTGCTGCTTCCTGTAGCTTGGGACATCTCTGTCACTCTGGATCTCAGGGAGACAGCCCGGCCCTAATTTAATATGACTTTGAATGAGTCTGTATCACAGGAGGTAAAAAATGTGAACTTACTGCACTGCAAAGAGGAGCAGAGAGAAAGAAAGAGAGACACAGAGTAAAGGCGGTGTTAAAATATACAGCCAAAACATTTCAAACGCATCATAATCAATATTTAACATCGCCTGTCAAAGATGTCTTATATATGCTTTTTAAATGTGACAGAACAATGAGCTTACTGTATATATGACACAGCGCTGCTCAGGCTATTATAATGTTTGACTGATGTTATACTGCAAACGTGACTCCGCTAATGGACTGAGATGCATCTTGGGATTCTTTTCATGATTAGATGCAGCTTAGTAGTTTCTCAGGAAAAGAGAGCGAACTGTGAACTGTGTGACAGTGACGAGCTGCTCTACAGAGTGGCTGCTACATAATTACCTGCCTCTGACACCATTTAGTGTGTCCATCTCACCACAAAACCCGAGGCAGAGGTCTTTTAATAACTATCATGAGTCACATTGTTTGAATCAAGAATGGCTTTTCAGATGTGGCTTTTCTCTGTAATGTAAAAGCAATACATTTCCTTACTGTGTTGGTAAAGGTATATATGGCCAGGGTGGAAATCATCCGCAGCATGTTTATTTAAAGCAGCATGGGATTTTTTTTAGTCTTTGAAATAATGTGAAATGTGTGTCTAAAGACAAACCAGTGAGCTCAAGAGTAGACATTAAATTGGGCAGAAAATGCTATTTGAGTAATCTTCAAACTAACTTCACTTCACCTGCCAGTTTTCCAGTGTGCTGTGTTTTTAGCTGACATGTTTTATCCAGGTTCTTGATTCCACTGTGTCTAAATAGCCGGATAAATGAGAGTGCATGTGCCAATAGTTTATGAGCTCCCAAGTAGAGCTTGGAATAATTGATGCAGCTCCTGCAAGTTCAACCAAAGGATATAGAGATGTTTTAATGTATTCAAAATTGTAGCAAATGCAGTACACCATTTCCACTGAAATGAGATATTACTGACCAGCCAAAAACTATCCTGAATGACATCCACAATAATTACACAGCAAGTCACATGCAACTGCCAAACTAAATGAGACACATGCTTGCGAAATGTGAACATGGTGTTTTGATTTGTTTGGCACCCACAAATGCCAAAAAGTCATCTCAGTACTCATCTTTGCGGTACAGATATCTAAATGTGCCAACCTGAGCAAAATTAGGTCTGTGGGGAACAAGAATAATTTTTATCTCGTCCATCATTTTGTGTGTAGCAAGCGTTTGGAATAATCTGCTAAAAATCTCCTGGTACAAAGATTATACATATTCCATTCTCAAGTGCTTCTCTATTTTAGCAAGCCAATCGTAAAGCCTTTTAAGCTTCTCTTCAGAATAAACATATCTAACTCATCCGTTTTCACTCTCTCTCTCTCTTTCACACGCACATTCCTTTTTTATAAATGGATATACAAAAAAATAGAATTAATAGTTTATATTTATCAGGCCCCTTATCAGAGTGGCAAAATGTATTCAACAACAGTAAACACTACTTTTTCTTCTTGCTATCTCTGCTAACATGATGACGGCTAGCGTGCACTAATCTTGTAAAGTCAACCTTTTAAAAGGGAAGAGGCGACGGATGGAGCTGGGAGAAAAAGGGCTGGACGGACAGCTATGTACAGGATTGTATCCGTGCTTGGAGCTGCCCCTGTCCATATCCAATGTAAGGTTATAGGAATATCATAATCCCTCCTCTGAGCTCCTTTGCGCGGAAGATGATGACTAAATTTCCAGTGTCTTATCACACACTCCCAGACTGGAACTAGTACAAGGGGTTCTGAGGAAGGAACCCAGCATGAAAAGTGCTGGGGATGAGATGATCAGATTAACGGTGGCTATTGGATTTGTTTGTGGTGGTTGCAATCGGAGCGAAGCAGGCGTTGTTCAAAATGCCCATGGAGATGCAAAGCCTCCACCGATCCTTTCACCCATAAAAAAAATATATATATATAAAAAATACTCTTCTTGGGGGTTTTTCAGGAGTGTAATGTGGGGTGCTCCTGCAGGGGTAGGTGGGGGTTGAGCTGGGGGAAACAAATTTAACACTTCAGGGGCTTGGTTAGGGAGGGGGGGGTGTTGTGTATTTTATCAGGTGGGTGGATGCTGGACTGCTTCACGCGGTGAGACAAGTGGGATTGACTGGCGGTATTCAGCAGGACGTGGGGCTGGTTGAGTGTCAACGGCTGCCTGCGAGGAGGAGGCTGTGGCGGTAGGCTCTTCAGAAACCTCACCTGAGGCACAGCGAGGCATTGTGGATTTAGGAGCCTCTCCTACATCATGCATGCCATGTGAGGGGCTGGATTGGGGAGGAGACACCAGGCGGCTCTGCAGATGCCTCGGAGAAAGGAAGAAAACTAGGGAGGGTGAATAAGTGGGGCTGGAGGGAAGAGTTGGCTGATGTAGGGATGAGCTCCCCAAAACCGAGATAACAGGGCACAGGGAAATGTGTCATTGTTCAATTAGACAGGAAAGACATCCAAGTAAAGGGATATTCTGTAGAGAAAATATGCCTTTAAGTTCTCAGTGGTATATCAATCATTGTAATGACTGTGGGATAGATTCTTAATGATGATGTAGTAAATACTATACACTGTATTGAAGAATGGAGGCTATTTCAGAGGGAATTATTGCTGCACTCCTGGGAAAAGATTCATTTTGAGGACCTACTGGTGAAGAGCAAGACATCCTGCAGTTTACACTATTTATTATTTAGTGAATAAATGACTTTATTTTTATCTCTAGTCATGCTTTTTGGTAATAATTAAATATATATATTTT
Source organism: Morone saxatilis (assembly GCF_004916995.1). Taxonomy (NCBI): domain Eukaryota; kingdom Metazoa; phylum Chordata; class Actinopteri; family Moronidae; genus Morone; species Morone saxatilis. Next base: position 9,677,971 of record NW_023339807.1, on the reverse strand, counting down.
GCTTATATAATTTAATAAGAAACTGACATCACCATACTATAAAACAAGGCTGATAAGCACTCAGTGTCATATCACATGTCTACTAGATTCAAATGCATGACTCCCTTAAGAATTCCAGTCTTGCAGGCTATTTTCCCACATATTTAATTTGGTTAAGTGATGCAAACGGATGTCAATACTGGTCTGTACCACTTACCTTGAATACCTCGTTTGGACAGCAGACAAAGACGTGGCTTTGCTTATATGACATAATACGGTGGTGCACTTTGTACCCCTAAGCCAGGTCATTTCAATAGAGAGAAAGCCACTGAGTCAGCTTGGCGAGACAATGTCGATAAGGTAATGACACAGATCAATACCAAAGATTTGGGCCAGATCTTAATTAAAGAAACAACTGCTGATACAAATGATGTTTTCAATGTATTGATATTGCGGGGGGCAAAGGCTGGGTTGGCTGTAGCGGAGCAACTGATCAATGTACTTAACATTAGCATTCCTTTTCATCATGTACCAAGATCACTTAATTCTCTCTCTCTTCCTCTTGTTCTATCACTCTGTCATTCTCTCTCTCTCTCTCTCTCTCTCTCTCGCTCTCTCTCTCTCCAAACGCCTTTTCAGAACAATCTGAAGCAACCCATGTCCCCTCCCCCACCTTACAAGGTGAACTTGAAGGTCTGCAAGGTTGTGCTTTTATGTGTCTCAACTTCCTGTGGTCATTGTGTGTTAAACCAGAACAAATCAAAGACACTGTTAAGACCAACAACAGGATTCTGGCATCAAGTGTATGAAAATCAATTGTCTTTCACACAGAGAAATACACTCTTTCAATTACACAATGCTAATCTTTGAGAAAAGCTATTTCTCTCTCCTAAGTGTACAGGTTAATGATGTCAAATCATTGAAAAGGGATTTCTGGATTACTCATATGGAATTTTATCTTTTCTTTGTATTGTTCCCTTGTGTATTGTTCTTTGGAAGAACAGGTTGAAAGGAGGAGCTTGTCATGACTTAGAAAAATGAACAAAAACCAACCCCCACATTGTAAATTCCTTATGCAGAGACCAAGACAAGAGAGTCTCTGTTGTCTCCAGGCAACAGTGGAAAAAAATAAAAACTTCTGATGCTGTAGCCTCTTGTGAATCGTAAAACAATAATTATTAAAAGGGAAGCTAAATTGATGGATCCCATTAAAGCTAACACAAAGTCTCCAGAGGCCTGGAAGCACAAACAGTCCAAAGTCAATAGTGTGATTCCCCAGGTATCCCTGACCAGGACCCAGTTTAAAGAGACATCAATCTGGAATGTCAGTTCCCAGCTAATGAAGCTACAGCCGATCAATATTCAGGATACTACTACTACCGTAAATGAAGTACTAATGCTTGTAGAGATCTCACCATATGGGCTTCCCACCAAGAAATTTTGTCTTAACTGGGTTTCATAGATGAGTCATTTAAACACATGACAGCTGTTATAAAACAAAGGTAAACTTATATTTAATTATGTTTAAAAAATAAACCTATGTCACATGTTTGTCAATCTGCCTACCACTTACCTGAAAAACTAAAAAAGTGTATAGAATCAAACAAGTATTTGATTCTTAATACTTGAACACGGTTCACAGTCAAGACTATGTTGTTGGGATTCATCATGTTATCTGTGTAACACATGCTGAAAACTCACATACATTTTAAGCATGACACTGTTTTTCCTCAACATTTTAAGAAAGATTTAGCTGCAAATCATTGCATGGTGAAAAACTGAATAAACGTGATAAGCCAATGAATTATGTATAATTGGCTGCCTTGTTATTCCTTTGTGACATGCACATTCTGTCCAAAAGCTCAGATTTTTTTTCTTTTTCAACAGTCTTATTTGAACCTTTTTTCTCTCATTCTTTTATTTTATGCATCACATGTTAATGCTACTGAAAGTTTTATCATTCCCTTCCATTATCCTAATGCATGTGATATGTGAAAGCTCCTTAAATCATGTATTAGGGCATTGTGCTATGTAAAAAAGACAGTGAATTAGACTATTTTGGGGATAACAAGGGCTTTTGTCTTTGAACTCAACTGCTGCGTTCAAAAAAGAGACATAGGAGAAAAAGTGTTTGTGGCGTGCTTTTCTTTGCATTATATAGTGTCAAAACTATGACTGTATCTTCTCTTTTATTCATTTTTTCAAAATGTATTTAATACACATTAATCAAACATACACACCCTTATATATGTCTTGAATTGTCGGACTGGGATGTTGGGTTGTGGTTTACAGCCAGTACATAATGCTGTCTGCTACTAAAGAAAAAGATAAAGTGAGGAAAGAAACAACAAAACTCATTCACATTTTCACGAAAACTGAATATTCTGCAGCGAGTAACACAATAATAAGATTAAAGCATCCACAACCTTTTTGAAATCAAATGCATCGCACACTAAAGCACTGACGGCAGTGTAGTGGATGTAGTAGCTCAATCATTACCAGTTAATAAGGGGGCTAGGTGTGGTAGAGGATTGACTGACACCTTAATACTGAAATAATTTCCACTTTTTCACCATCTCCCTCTCACAGGCAGGGAATTAGTATTATCACATCAAAGGCTTCCGTTAAAATGGGTATAAAAATCATTTAAACAGACAGTGGTGTGATTATTCAAACTAGGTTATTTGAAAGGGTGTGTATGTAATATGGCATCGTCGTCAAGACAACTTCATTTCCCACTAAATTGCTGTCTGTCACCAGAATAAGTAAATTTGCCACTGTTTTATCAGCATCATTGTGTCAAGTTAGGGAAATACATCAAACAGTCAATCTGATCAACAGGAAATGAACACACAGTGAATAATGCAATGACTGAAAGGAGAGCGGATTGGTCCGTTGATGTGCCGAATGTAAATTTCCCCCAGGTTTTTTTTTTTTTCATCTTAAAAGCATAAAAAAAGCTCTCATCTTCCACTGAAATGTTGGCTTATCATAGTGACTCTATGACTGTATTTATTACCTGTTACCTCAGTGGGCTGACAGATAAATTGAAAATGTATAATGATTCTGAACCTAAATGTGCACAAACATATGGGTTAACACAGGTATGAATATATGGAAGGCTTGCTATTTGCCAGCATATTGATAGAGTGACCTTGGGTAGTTTTTCTAATGCCAAAACAAGCTTTTAGCTCACACTGGGGTACAATAATATCAGATTGCATCAGCTTAAACATATTAGCAAATACAATTTATCAACATAAAATCCACTGCAAAGAAAGAAAAAAAAACACAAAGAACCATCTAAACCTCCAAATTTACAATTCACTATGGTCACTTTTATTAAAGCTTTTAATATGTTTTAATCTTAAAAGAATGTTGAAGCCCTTTAACATGAACCTTCTGCATTTAATTTTCCACTTTTGTAGGATTAATAAAGGCTGCCATTGAAACCCATTTGTGTTTTCAGTGGCAGTGGAGCCCATATTTAATTTGTGTTTGGATTAGGACTTGCCAATTTTGCAGAGTAACAGAATTTGAGAAATGTTGGACAAATTCATGAACACGTGAATTATACTACATTTTTGTCATCAAGCTCATGGTCAGTATGACTCTCTACAGCTAATTTTAAAATTATGATTCCACTTTCTTGCTGCTACAGTTAAATCTTTACCATTTATACAAACATATAAATATGACATCAGTGGGATCTTGTAACCACAGGATTCCAACAGATTGAAATAACCTTTTCTCTACTCCAGAGAATTGTGATACTCCCCACAACATTGGATGAGAGAGAGAAGGAGGGAGAAAGAGGCAGAGACAGAAAAAGAGAAAAAAAAACATAATGGAGTTTGGAGGTCTTTTGTGGAGCTGATATTGTCTCTTAGTTTGATGTTTGCCTTCAGGATAAAAAGAGCTCCTCTGGAGTAACAATATACACCAAAATAAAGAATTGAGCTTGAAAGAAAAAGGGACAACAGCAATAACGGAACAATGGTGCACAATGGCAGGTATTTAACTGCCCTAGGAGAAGAGGGATGGGTTTACGGTCACGTCTCCCAGAATAACGCCTCACAACTAAGGTCACAAAAAATGTTTCCTGGCTTTTCAAAACCTGCCCAGATTCATTATATTTTGAGGGGATCAGGCCAGAGATTCATGAACAGTGGTTTAACCCCCCCAATTAGTCAAAGTCCCTCTGAGGCATTCTCTATCTCGTGTTGATACATGAGGCTACGGTGACAAACCTGCCCCGGGGTTAGGTGATTCAACTCCAAAGTGAGTTCAAAGCACTCTTGTTAAACTTGGAACACAATACCATGCTGCTGAGGGTATAGGTACACCCTGAACAGGCAGCAATGGCCAGATGCCGTATTAGAACACCTGAAAACTATAAGGACATGGATAAGCGCATCACGTCATCACTGTCCTCAATGTTTAACTGACACTGACGATTGTATGACAATCATTAGACATGAGAGGTAAATCCCAAGCAAAATGAACACATCATCAGACAAAGGCTTTAAAAAGCATACTTTTGGCAAGTTAAACAATAAAAAAAATTGTCAACAACTGACACTACAGAATTGGAGAATAATGATATTGCTAGCCTATGTTGCTAGTTTATGGAAAGTGCAATTATAAGCTGTTCCGCCTTTTAATGGTGTACGGTATACAAAATGTAAAGGCCCTAAAGTACAAATCTAGCCAAAAGACATGTTTTCTTTGACCATTCCCACATTTCTTGTAATTGCCCCACTCTAGACAGAGTCCCCGCTGTTAATACTTTATTACCTGAGCTTCATGTTACACCGGGGCTGCGTACACACATCGCCAATATAGAGCTTCACTGTAATATTCCCCGAGTCACAGATCTTGTTTCCGTCCTGGTCTTCGGCCCCACAAGTTGTCCATAAAATTGGTTTCATTAGAGTATAGTACTAATTCAAAATGGTATGGTTGTCAGCATAGTGGTCTATTCAGAGACAATAAAATAAAAAGCATGTATCACTTTAAATTATAGGTAGATAGTTATAGACCTCAAAGAAAGATACATAGATAAATTGTTACACCTGTTTGTAGACAACTTTAGTGTGTCCAGCTTGTATACAAGAAAAATACAACAAAAAAAATTTAAAAACTTATAATAATCCATGTTCAAGCATAATGAAAAGTAATTGTGTGTAGGTTTCGGTGGAAGCAGGGGCTTTTAAAAAGTCATAAATATTGCGGATAGTTTTTGTTCTTTCTCCTATAATTATGACAATTTTGCTATAAATTTAACCATGATGGTTCCTTAACCTTAACTAAATATGTTTTGTCGCTTAAACTCAACAGTTCAGAAAGTGCATATGGGTCCATTTGGAAGGCACTTACAAATAACCTATTTTGTCATTTAGGTAAGACCTTGGTGTACAGTGATGTAAGCTAATATATGGCCATTTTGTTTCATCTCTCCATAACAGAAAGATTAAACAATTTCTCACTTCCAGAGGAACTGGCCCAAGTCCAATTCCATTTTTCCTTCCTCATGATTCTCTAATAGAGTTGTCAGGAGAGTGGAGATTTTTGCCATTCAAAACTGCTTTTTGTTTATCACTATCTCAAAAGCTTTCTACTCATCAGTGAGTCATTTCAGACTGTTCCAAGATGATAGGTGAGTGAATAAGAAACATTGCCTGAAGCAAATAAAGAAAGTGGTGGAAAGAGAAAATAAATATATATATATTTATATATATAAGGGGGCGCAGTGAAGAATGCAAGGAAGATAAATAAGACAGATACTTTGTTTCATTGTCAGTGGCACTCCGGGGTTATTTGAAGCACTTATTTATGCACTGTAAGCAGAACAATACCGGCGAGCAGAAATGATTAAATACAGACTCTTCAAGCAATAGACATCTCATTGTGGTGGGCCCTGGCTTGCCACTGGGCCAGCTTGATAAAAGCACTATGAGCTGATAGCTGATACAATTTGCCAGCCGATTTGAATGGGAGAGACTGGGAGGAAGGGGCTGCGGCTCAGTTGGTCTGTCGCTGACAGGCTGTATAAGCTATAATAAAATCATTAGAATGTAAATGCTTTATTGCAAAATAAGAGCCTCAAGCTAGGGTGACATTATCTGCCGCCACCCGAATGAAAGCGCCGATTAGCATTCCCTGATTCAATGATAGAAGCAACTTATCTTTATTAAAATTTTTCAAATCGAGTCTTCATTTTTCGTGATTGAGTTTTAAGCAAATGTAATATCGAGTTCAGTTTGTGTATGAAATGGGGTGGGGGGGGCAGCTGGGATGCCCCAGAAATAATTAGTGTACACATTTCTTCCCTACATGTGTTTCATAACCAACAAATTGGATTTCATATTTGACGTGTCACTATCTAATACATTTGCATGAAAATATGGGGCTGAGTTTACAGAATAATTACTGAAAGTGTACACCTCTTTAACATGTGTCTCATAAAAATGAAATTTGATTTGTTTGAATGTGACTATCACGGTGTTGCCAAATAATTGTTGTGGAATATGAAGGTTAGACTCTGACTTGATTTAGATGTTCATATTCGTGACACGCACACATTTTCAGCTGAGTCTTTAAGCGGGCCATTGCTTAGTAGGCAGACAGTCAATTCTTATGCAAATAGCCTGTGACTGAGTACGGGATATAATATGCTGTAGATCAAATGTCACACTGGGGGTAAGAGTCTGTGTGATATAAAAATGGCTGACTTACATATTGTTCTGTAATATATGCTTCCTGATTTGATATCCCTTTTTAATCTTTTTGAAGTTATTCCCCCAAATTTACAGTTGTATTGGAAATCTGGTGACACACAGGATATCTTCAGAGTTATTTTATGACACCTTTGAAACATATCACGACTGTATGTATACCAATGTTTGTATCTGGTGTCATTCTGATCTTTTATCCCTAATCGTGTCTTATCTTGTTATCCATTTGCAGATCATATTTGTGAACAAAATCTATAAATAGGGTCTGAATTGTTGAAAAAAATGGAGAGGCAAACAAATGCTGAACATATGCAGAATGAAAGGTGTATGACAACAAAAAAAGATAATGAGAGTAAGCCATTTGCAGAAATTGTTTTTCATAATTTACTGTAAGTGAGGGTGAATGAATTATCTATAACTAAGTGCCCTTTTGGATACAGGGTTCCTTGTGAAATCTTGAATTTTAAACTGCAGGTCCTTGGGGGGAGACCCTTAAGTTGTCCCACAATTTATCCCTGTGAACTTGAGGACATGTCTCTGGGGTAGCTTGAAGCTCTTCCCTGCTCACTTGGAGCCCTTTAACCATCAGCATTGTGCTGAAGAACACCGATACAGCCCGACGCTAACAGAGCCAACAAGATGCCTTCCACACTGACAAGACAATGTGTTGCTTTCAATTGCAGTCAATGTCAAGGTTTTCACACAGAACATCCAAGATGCATGCTTAGGAGCGGTATTGTTAGGAGCTCAGACTAGTCCTATACAATGCAGTTGTTATGGTGCACCCAGAGGATTTGCAGTAGAGTTCATGTGCCCCCTCTTATAGGAATCACCAGGTCATACATCTTGTGAAGTAAATTCAAAATCCCAGACCTCTGCCCCATTCATTGAAGACAAAAGGGGGGACACAAATTGGTCCAAAAACACAGTGTAAAAAGAAAAGCTTACATTAAGCTCAAGGGGACTCAAGGGACCCAGGCCAATCGTTGTATGTGAAGAAGAATGGTGGTGGAGCTACGGACTGGGCACCAGTAGATAAATCACTGCCATCATGCAGATTTACTATGTTGGAGTGAAAAGATAAATGTGTAAAAGGGGTGTGTGTCAGAACCCGTGGTGCAGGGCCACACGGTAATGCTGGGTCAGTAATTGAACTTTGCTATAATTATCCTGAGGAGATAATATTAACTTATAGTCTTTGCGTGAGAAAGAAGCTGGTCCATAATTCATTTGCTGGATAGAGAGATGGTGCTGGATGGTGCTCTCTCTCACTGTCCCTCTCTCTCTTTTCCTTTCGCCTGCATTGTGTTACTGAAATATGACGGCTCCATTTTTATCCTGTCACAATGACAACTGATGGGCTTATTTTCCTGTGGCCCCGGGGGATGATGAAATAGTAAGCAAACATTCTTTCTCAGGGGGAGAAGGGTGCTCCATCATAGTGGCTGGGGCCGCCACCGCCGCTTGTGTTGTGTGGCAATAACAGGAGGTTATGGGATACACTACACTTGGCCTCCTCTTCTCAGTACAGAGGGCCTATGCAGTACACTGTCGCTTCTTTGCAGTTTCTTTAGTGTCGCTTTTTGCAGTTCACAGCGCTGACTTCACTTCATAAAGCATTCTATATTTGGTGAGTTAAACATTTCTTCTTCAGATTTTGCAGTCTGGATTATATTTGATTACTTTAATATCATTATTTAGCATGTGTACAATGATAAATCATTTACATGGGTGCTGGCCTTGTGGGTCCTATGAAATAACACCTAGGATATTCACCACATTTGTTACAACAGATCTAAATTAGTTTTTTATCGCTTTTCTATTTCACAAACTCCTTGTAAATTAGCCAGGTGTCAATTTCCCATGTTAAAATTGATGTCATAGCCAAGCCCAGCTGATTTATAGAGCAGGATCTTGTAAAGAACTTGACACCCAAGGGCCTATTATTTACACTAAGAAGCACTCCTTCAGCCGCCACTGCAAGCGAAGGTACCAGGGCAAGGTTGCGACATTTACAATAGGTCAAAATAACACTGCCACTTGGCTCTCGCTGGCTGACAATATCCCATTCATCTCATTTGAATAACGAGCGATATTGATGGACATTAGCTGAGAGAATGAGGCTGCAGGCACCTGAGGGGGCTGAACACTGTCAGCTCTTATTTTCCCGGCCAGTTTGTTAACCAACTGTGTGCAGCAGTGGCGGCAATAACAGCGATAAGAGCATTCCTCCAGCCGTGCTGCTGCTACTCAAGAGTAAACACCATCAGACCCCAGTTTATCACCATGCTAACTGGATTTAGACAAAGAGCTACAACAGCAGCTTGAGCAGATATCCGATGACAACAATCAAACATTATAACAGCTCTCGTTGTGTACACAGTCATTTCCATTATTGATATTCAAAGGCGTTATTTTGAATTATAAATACACATCTCTAATCCTCATTACTCCATCTTTCCGTTGGAGGAATAAAGCTGCCTGCTGGAACACCCACCTTGGTGTCTTGTCAAGTCACAGCCAGCGGGGGCTTTTGTCTCCTTGCTGTAAAGAGAAATGACAGAGTAATGTGATTTACAGGCGATCGCTTCAGCTCAATTAAATTAAGTCCCCAATAATCCATGATGAATGCACACCTACGCCAGTCATTAGGATTCAAAACAAAATATGAGCTTATCGTATCAAGGCACCATGGACGGAACACACTCTTTAATAGATGTGCTGATTCATTTAGTAATTTATGTCACAGTGTGTAATGCGTCCAATGTCTGTTGGCTGCTAATGACAAGTGAGCCTCTCAAGATGCCTGTTTCCCAAATCCAGGAAAGGCTGACTGGGAGGCAAACCACCAACACACAGAACACACAGCATGTCAAAAGCAATATTAATTCATGGGATTTAGAATAAAATTTTATTTTGGAGAACATTTGAGCCTTTTAAATACACACTGTACCATCATGAAAATAAAATAGTTTAAATAATTTAAAAAATAAAATAATGTGAAAAGATGTGGCAAGCAAATCATTGTGACATATTTCTTTTCTTTTCATCTGGATGAATTGCGGACAAGCTGATTTCAAACATGGCAAAAGAGGAAACCTGGGCAGTCAGCGAATGCTCGGCCACTACATTTTGATTGACAGTGTCATATTTGTAAGAGGGTTATGAACCACAAAACAAGGGTTAAAGGGAAATTGACCCAGCAGTTGACGGGTGACTGATACATTGAGCTGGAGGTCTTTAATCTTGCTGCTGAGCTTACATGAAGCTTATATAACAAATTACAATGCCTACAGGGTAATACATCACCTGATGGATCTCCTTCTGCTTTTCTGTCTTCTCTCCTTCTCCTTTTCTGCCCATGAGAGACCTGGTAGATTCACTGGAATATAGGTTACAGGTACTGTGTTCTCTGAATATGATCAAGATGGATGATGTGTCAAGTGGGACTAAATTGTAAAGCAGTATTTAAAGATCTAATATTACTTTAAATAAGTTATCTGCAGTGGTGGAGGAAGTATTCAGACCCTTTACTAAAGTAAAAGTGCTAGTACCACACTGTAAACATACTCTGTTACAAGTAAAAGTCCTGCATTGAAAAAAGTAAAGTCAGTATTAAACTTAAAAGTACTCAATGCACTTGTGGCTCTTATACTATTATATATTATTTAATTAGATTATTATTACTCATACATAAACATCAAATCAGGATGCTAGTGTTTTAACTAAAACAGACAAGTGTTGTATAAGATTATTTTCATGATGGATTAATCTGCAAAAAAAAAATTACCCAGGGACTCGGTTGTGTTGTTTAATTTATAAAAAAGAAAATCATATTCTATCAGCTCCTTGTCTGTTTTGTATGCACAAATCTTGCTCACAAAATTTCTAAAGTAAGTACTACAACAGTCAAATACATGCATTGAAGTAAAAAGTACAATGTTTCCCTCTAAAATATAGTGGCATAGAAGTATAAAGTGGCATGAAAAGAGAAAACTCGAGTAAATTACAGTTCTTGAGTAAATTTACTTTGTTACATTCCATCACTGGTTTTTATTCCAAGCACTGGTCATAGTGCTTGGAATAAAAATGCACTATTATAAAATATTGAAGAATTTTTGATTTCCTGAAGCAAAAATTGTTAGAAATCTATGAAAAGCAAAGGGTTTTTTTCCACATCAATACAAAAAGGTCCAAAAGTTTACACATAGCCCCAGTGTCTCCTCCTCGCACTCATCAGGTCCCTGATCTTTTGCCTTGATCTTTCTTTCAAATTGTCACATATCCATAATGTGAAGTTGTCAAAGACAAGTGAAATCAGTTGTCCTATTTAACTGCTACGTTCTATATCACACTTTCTATATTATACTGCTACTAAAAGTGCTTCTAAAAACCTGAAACAAACAACTAAAAACCGGATTCTTTAATATATTTTGTCTTTACTGCATTTTACACTCACTTTGGCTTGATTCTCAATCAAAATACCAGACTGTATATTATCCATCGCACCAGGTCCCAACACCGTCATTTCCCTTCTGAATCCCTGGCATCAGACACTGAGATATATACTCTTGATAACATAGACCTTGTCTGCCTTAAAACATGTCCTGGCTGCACCTGGAGAATGATAAAATGTATGACTTCGCCGATAAGCCCACAAGTAGAACAACACTGTCCAGGTGCAGATTATTGGCAAGGTATAAGCCCTGTCTTGGTATGCAGAAGGAGGCAGATCCTTCCGATAGCTCTGAAAGAGGGATTCAACTTCAGCACCCCAGCTTTAGATGTATTCCGCTGTTCTGATCTCCTCAGACTAGTGTAAGGTCAGAGGTCATTGTAAGCGTTCTTGCACTTCGGCTTGAGATATACTGTCAAGATGTCAAGTTTTGATCACTGTTAACGCGATTCTCTCAAATATCACAAATGTCTGCACACTCTAAGACTCTGTAATTACAACAAAAACCCTCTACACCCAAGAGTACAAGCTTCACAGTTATTGTGCACTATTAAAAAAGGTCGGCTCACACAATGTACAAGTCAGAAGTTTAACTCTACTCACAGCTCAACAAAGGTTATAAAGTTACTTGTGGGTGTGGAGACTGTAACTGCCGTGATCCATACTCCCAAAGCATCTTTAAACAGAAGTACTGATCTTGGATCATAACCTCTCATACAGTAATTGGTGGTCCTGGTTCAGGGGCATGCAGTCAGCACTTCTACTAGCGAATAAAGCTGTCTGAAGCTGTTCTGGCAGCCTGACTAATCAGGCGTTACCCACAGCCAATCCAAGTGCATCTTAAAGTGGATGACAGAGGCATCTTAAGTTTAAGTTACCTGGGGAGGAAAACAATCAATTTAAAGCTGCGGTTTTAGCTAGTGAGTCTGTAGCTGTATGTCAGCTTTAAAAATGTGGCAAATGCAGCATTTTTGGGTTTATTTGGTTAATTGAGCAAAAGCTATTGATGCTTTCATTATTGGTATATCAAAGGCTCAATTGACACCTTTTGCCTCCATCGTTAATTTAATAACTTTCTCACTATCACTATGCAAAGAGGTCTAGCAATGGCTATTTTGATCCTTTTACCTAATGTTAATTAGAAATTTAGTAGGACACATCTGATGTTGTATAAGAAATTAAATTAAACTGATACAGAGTTTAACATAGCTAATACATACCTAAGAACACTGCTATCACAAAATATGGTGCTAATTCAAAGTGTTAATTTAATCTTACATGTGTGCCAGTTCTTTAGCATTTACAGATCCCCCATTGTTCCCTGTTACAGACTTTGTACACATGTTTACCACGTGGTTGTCTGCAGCTCTTCCTGCCCTTAAGGTCATTTGAGGATATCAAAATGTCAATCTGAGGAAGAGATCACTCTCAGTAGGGATGGGTATTAATACCCAGTTCTAAATTGGAAGTGGTTATTTCTTATTTCATAAGATATTTACTATAATAACACAAGTTTTGATTTGCTTATCAGATAAGTTTAGACCTGCTGTACTTCTGTGTTGCTGGTTATGTGTGCATCAGTGCACATTTTTTTATAATATGGCCAGCCAGAGCTTGTGCTTCAGTGTGCTTAAGCTTAGTAAAAAAGTAGTGAAATATTATCAATTATCAAAGCCTTTAACAAACCTTTTCTGTTTGCCCCAGTCAGTGTCAGAGTCAGATATTGCTAGAACACAAATAACACAAGAGTAAAATATTCAACTTGTGCTTAAGAAAATGTTTTTATTTGACCTTTTTCTTAACCAAAATTACACACATCGTATTGCCAATTGCTAACCCTAAACTGACTGTTTACGGCAGTTAAGATGACATTTGCTTTGAAAATAATTGTTGCTTTCTTAAATAAGATTTAGACCTCCAATTTTGAACCAGAACTGGTAATCACATTCACAATTGTCTAAAATCTAATATATGAAAACCATGACTTCAAAAATGTATTTTGTTATAAACTGGTAATATTAAAACAGTAGAGGATGATTGTGCTGAAAACAAATAAAAAAAAAGTTAAAAACCAAATACAATGTGAAATATGTTACTTACATGCAACAATATTATTTTAGTCTGCAGACAAAGCCCCACATCTCTTGAAACCAAATCCCCCTCCCACCCAAGCACACGGATGCCCAGGACCATCTCTCTTACCCTCGTCTCTCAACAGCTTTTGAGAGGTCTAAGTATAAAATAGCGAGGTGCACTAACAGTATCTGTCCATTGCAGGATACATATAGAGGGTACGTGGGGAGGCTCAGGTAAGAACTTGCATCAATCTGTCACTCACTTCCCTCGGGGCGATAAGAGAAATTCCAACAGAGAGATAACGCTGGACATTCAACTTAATTCCGAAGGAGGAACTTTTCATCAGTGGGTCACATATTAGCTTTCAGAAAAACGGAGTGCTGCAAGCTTTTTTTTTCCCTCCCCCTTTTTTCCTGCACTGCACAGTCCAAGTATGAGGATGACATCGTGAACCCGAGTGCTTACATTTCCAAAGCAGATGTAGTTTTGAAAACTGGTCTCCTTATATTTTTTTCTTCATTTTCTATCACTATGTTTCCTTACTTGAATTTAACTTGTTAGATAATACAGTGACCAGACCTTTGGTAGCAACTCCTATGTGTTGGGCCAAAACATTACAAACAGTATAAGAAGTTTTGAGGTCAACCAAATTCTCCTTCAGGCTCGGCTTGGTTTTCTGTAGGGATTGTCTGCATCTGTTTGACGATCTGAAATAACACGTTACAGAACAGAAGTTGTTTTGATTGTCATTTTTGCAGACGAGAAATTGTTTTAGTCAGCTGAAGTAAATCCATGTCATTTTGCAAGCTGTGGGAGCTAAGGCGTGGTGTTTTTACAAAAACCAAACCCAGATTCTCTAGAAGCAACTGAAATGTAGCATGCAGAAAAAGGAAGAATATTGGATCACTAATTTGGGCATACATGGCTTTGGTTAAAGTTCAAAATGTCAACTAAATTGATTTTATGAGGCACAGCTGGCAGCAAATTAAGTGCTAATCATTCACAAATCCTTCTCAGTCATACATATTATCCCCGAAACATGGAAGTCCTCACAGCTGAAGGGTTGTGGTAAGTGTTTTGTTTTTGCCTTCTTTTTACAAAAAATGTATAAGGAACATATGGTGTCCCATTTATATTACAATGGTGTCCCATATATGTTACAGTGGTTTTATTACTGCATCGATAGAGCAAGCTTTGTAAACAGTAATGAAATTCAAAGAAAAAAACTCAATGATGTTTTCTCCATCAAATGTATGTGTTCCACTGTACAGTGTCCTTTCAAATTTCGTGATTAACATTCTGCACACATACAGTGAATGAATGTTCATTTGTTACATCATAACACAAGAAAAAAATAAACACATCGAAAATCAAAAGAATCAGCCAACACATCCCTGAGTATCCTTAAGATGCATTTTGCTAAGACTTCACAAAGGAAAATAAGGCAGTGAGAAAAAACTGACATTGTCATGCGGAAGACAAGCCGTTCCATACAGAGACAATTGATTAGCTTCGTAGCGCAGCAATAGCCCTTACTCAGCTGGGGTGGTGTGTAAGTGCTAGTCTGGCTGTTTTTTCTGTGTTTTTTTTTTTTGAAGGATCATATGGATCAATACGACATGGCACATTTAGGAGACCCCTACACCATACCCTGGGAATAGAGAGGCAAGAATGGAGCCCCTCACTGCACCCACACCACCACCTCAACCCCTTTCTTTTGCTGATTGGAGGGGGGTTGGGGTAGTGACGATAATAGCTGGGCCGATACTCCACACCCTTGTTCAAGTGCATGACCAACCGAAAGGATTTTTTGATTGTTAATCTTTTATTTGGTATTTCTCTGTGGCACTTGTCGTTCAGGTTTTCACAGAGACTGTTTATTGCAATAGTAAGTCAGATACAAAATATGACTGTTGACCTGGGATTTAATGGGTGTTTTTTGTTAGTTTTCTTGCAGGGCTTCTAACAATCAAGATGTCCCCCTGCAAACAAAGACTTATGGGCAGGTGGGGAGGTGAGATAAACACAATTAAAAGTGAAAGCAGAAATATACTGTTTTTGTTTAAGATCCATCACTCAATATTGTTTTGGAAAAAAAGGGCAACACAATAATTTACAAAAAAAAATTATAGAACAAATTGCCTATGATACACAACTTACATAAATTGCAGACTACATTTTTTTGCGCGTAATGATTAAAATATATTGTACTGTACGAAACAGATAGATATTAGTTTTAGTTAGTATAAAAAGCGTAAACGTGTGTGTGTTGCATCTGTCAAAAGTAATATTTTGTCTTAAAAGAAAAAGTTGTACGCACCAAAACATTGATTTATTCTTGGATGAATTTTGGTTAGCACCTCAATAACACAGTAACATAACACCTTTAATAGCCTCTATGGTGCACATGCTGGGTCATTTAAATAGAATAAATGACCTATTTAGAGCACGAAACACAAAGGGGAACTACAATTAAAAACCCATAGTACTAGTAAAAGCTGCTGGGGGCTGAAATTAGAGGTGGCACAAGGGTAATACATTTTCATTGGGGTCATCACTGCTACAGAGGCCTCCCTAATATATTTCTTTATCTTTTCAACTGTGTTAAAAACAGCTGTTTGGGGCTGTAGCAGATAATTCAAGTAAAGGTTTTTTGTCTATGTGGGCTAGCAGGGAGACAATGGAGACCCATCGATTGGAAGGGGGCTCGACATCCTGGCTTCTTGTCAGCTGAATAAAAAGACCATTACCCCCTTCAGCTCTGGTTTGATATACACCACCAGGGAAGAAAGAATTGGGACTTTTACTTCCCGTTCCCATATCTTCTTTTTTACCCCTTTCTTTCTTTTTTGTCTCTTTTTCTCCAGTTTATCCTATAATCATCGCAATCTTTTCTACATTACCAGGCTGAGTTTGTGAAACAATAGAGGGAGGCTAATAACTTCTCCTAGAGTGGCAGTTTTTTGCCAAGGGGAAGAAAAGGGGAAGGACTGTGATGATAAAAGGACGGTGGCCTCGGTCAAAGGTCAGCCACTGTGATCTTATTGTCGTTCCTTTTGGCCCTTTCAAGAAGAGACCTCTGTATTTCATTACCTTGGGATGGAATTCAACCTATTTCTCCGAGACGTTTCAAAGGAATAAAGGCTGTTAAGCGTCGGATTGATGTATAAACACTCCAACTTTATTCATGTAATGTGTTTTCTGGTTGGGTGTTGTGGTTAACAATAAATAAGGGGATAAGACACTTATTGAATTAACAGATTTCCAGCATTTTACAGCCATGACCACAGTAGACTGAATTAATTATTTCTCTCAAAGAAGGCCACCATTTATCTTCTCATTGTTTGGAAGCATTGCTATTGCGCAGCTGTAATAAATACTGCAGGTTTGTGTGTTTTCCACAAGTTATTGGCTTCTTGGGAGATTTTCATACTGTACTTAAAACTTTCTGCTTAAGCTACAAACTGGCAACTTTTGTAATATTTTCCCAAAATGAATATACAAATCTTAACTCTAAACAAAATGAAACCTTAAGGCTAATCCCGTACCCTGTAATGCTGTTTGAGGACACAGTTATGCCTCAAAACACAGCGTGAGCCCCCTACTTGGATATGGATCGTGGCTCAGATTTAAGTTGATATGTTTCCCCTCACACTCCATCCCTCCTTCGTCGCCAATTTGATTAATACACTCCAATTTTCTGAGAGATAGTTTTCTTACAAAGAAGAGATCCATTTCGCCCGCAAGATCGAAAGTTAGAAGCCACGGCATAATTGATGACCTCCCGGGACAAACGCTCTCATATTTATCACCACCTGACCTTTCCTCCGCTCTCATCCATCATAAATTAAAGTTGTACAGCGGTGGCGTGGCCCTCGCTCCTCTCTCAGCACAACCTTTTGTCCAGAGGTCCTCTCCTTCGCTTCATTTGGAGCTGTTGGAAGGAGCAGCTTTAAAACCTGCAGTTCAGCACCTCTGCTGTTCAGGGCAGATGGTCATCACTGAAAGCATCTGTCAAACTCAGGCCCCCTCACTAGTGGCCAACCGGCATCTTCTCGCACCCCTTCTTCTCCTCTCTTCTCTTCTCCTTTCTTTATCATCTTATCATTCATTGTACTTTTATAACTTTTTTCCGTCTCTTTTTACCCAGCTCCTTCTGCCAATGTCTTTTTTTCCCAGTTGTTTTGCTCAGGTTCATGTTCATGCTAGTTTTACATGAAATTATGCACTGCTGACTCACATCTGTCACAGTCATTAATTAACGGCCCCTGCTTAGAGAGCATACACACACACAAACACACAGACACACACTCAAAGACAAACAAAAACAGCAAAACTGAGAGAGAAGAAAAAGAGCGGTTTAAATTATTTCCAGGTTAAATTTTTATTCACAACGATAAAAATAGCATAGGCCGACCTGCACAAACAGTAAGAATTATAATCAACAGACAGTATTGTAACTTAAATATCTTCACTCATAATAGCTCTGCAGTCTCCTGAGCATATAAGCAATACTGCTGCAGTTTACCATATACCTTCAGCAGGAGAGTCAAACTCACACGCCTTCACATTCACACTTCTCCCTTTTTCCCTCTAAAGACCCCACCCACACACACACACATACACACACAGCTTCGCCTTACTAAAGGCACCTATTAATATTGATGAGAGGTAGGGCATTAATGTTAAAACTGAGCTTTGGGGCCAAGCCCTTATGACTCCACTGTAGTGATTAACACAAAGCAATGGAATAATTTATCATTTGTGCCATATTAACTGGGTGAATTTTCAAAATCTCCTATGAGAGGAGGTCAGTAATTACAGGCTAATATCTCTGCCAATTATGGATTTTATGTGTCTGGCTTAATGAGGGGTAAAACTGGTATTGTATTGATATAGAAAACATGCATTTTAAACATCTTGTCAGATCACCCCAGGTCACATCAAATCATTAGTCTTGCAGTGTTGTTACTCTCTTGTGTCTATTATTGCTTCAAGATCTTGGGAGTCAAGTCACTGGAAAACTTCATAGTGGTAAAGAGCAAACTCATTCACGTCATGTCATCTTTATTACATTGCACCACACAGACAAAAAGTAGCAGATAATAAAGCTTACACTTAAATCATCAATTTCCCCAAGGTTTTGGTCTAAACATTCCTAATTTTACTGTTTGTCGTAAACCAAACTTTTGACTATTTTTTACTACAAAGCACTTATTCTCTGCAAATTAAGATAAACCTTGCAAGCTACTCTTCAACAGCCTTTGAAAGGGAGCAACTGAGAGCGACCGATTCATATGTTTATACATTGTCATTCAGTGCATGACTACCCCGCACTCCCACCAGAGGCAGCCTACAAGTGACCCCTGAAAAGAGAGGGTCAGGGAGTAGGTCGTGCGGAATGGCCCGGCTGTTGGCTCCGACACTCTCTGACAGCTTTAAGTAGATCTCTTTTTAGCCATTTATTTGGAGTGTCCGGGGGGAAAGAGAGAGAGCAGGATGAACAAGAGTTGAGCATGACTTCCTACTGAAAGAGAAACTAAGACTATGATACTAGATTGAACTTTCCTTGATCTTCATGTTCCCCAATCTAAGCCCTCAAAGGGCTTTTTCTTTGCAGTATTCCAGCAACATTTAATATGATAACTCTATATTTTTAAAAAACATCATGATGTTGGAATTTACTGTTCTTACCATGCTTTAATTAGTTAACATTGGTAAATATTGTTACACTGTTATCCTATCAATATGACACTAGTTAGTATGTTGATGTGTATTACTTCTCTAAAACAGCTAAAGCTACTGGTCGCAACCAGTGTGGCTTCCCTGTGACAAAGTCTTTCCCAGGCTCCTGTGGTGCTCCTCAACATTGATCTCTTGTTGCTGAATTTGTCACAGTGTTATTGCCCTGGTGAGACTCTAAATGTCTGGTAAGTGAATGAAGTGTTAATGTCTTTATGGATCCTTGCAGTTGTTCTTATGATTAGCAAACTGTTAACCCTCACCAGTTGACTCCTCCCTCCTGCTCCCCTGTGAGTCCATCCTCCATCATTTATTACAACTGCTGCTCCTTTTACCTGAAATCCAATGACATTTTTTTGGACATTTTTCTATTATTGTTATTATTATTTTGATTTTATTATTACAAAATTACTTTGTGGTCATTTGGTAATTTATGTGCATTTTTCCTCTAAACACAAAATAATTTGAAAAGACGTTTTCATTTATTGGCTGAACTGTAATTAAGATTACATCAACTAAACATGACTTTGTCATTGGCTATTGTGCTGCTTTAATGTGGTGTGAGCTATGACTGATCTCTAATACTATGCATACATCAGTTTCTCACCAATTTATGTCTATTTATGGATGGTGCTTAAGACTGAACAAACCAGTATGCATGGGTTTTTACCATTGCCCTCATTGTATATATAAATATAAATATAAATATAAATATAAACTATAATACATAAAATGTTCTTAGTTGTAAAACTGCGCACTAAATACTACATGGAGCTGAGGTTGTGCATTCTTATGTTGAGGATAAATTGTCAGAAGGTTCAGCATTATTCCCAAAAATAATTCTTTTGAAGACTGTACAGTACAATGAGTGCAGCTGGGAATATCTCAGGTCACATGATTTCCACAATAAGCCCTGGCCTGAGATCAACACTCTAAAAAAAACACTAAAATGCAAATGCACATTTGAAAGATGTTTTAATTTTTTTTACTAAAAGCTAACAGCACAAAGTACATTTGTACCCCACAACTGTACTGTACCTGTATTCAGAGCGCAGTCCAATACTTACTGTCTTGTGTTGTATAATGTATTTTTATCTCCACTGCACCAGCAGGCCATAGATTAGCATTATAGATTCTAATTTGAAGTCTTGTCACTGCTTCCCTTGTCTAGAATTGTAAGTGCAAGGGCTGCCATCTGCTTGCAATAATGAGCCTGACAACCCTGGTAAATGCGCTTTTTACTATCTTAATGGCTGGTGTATTGATCTTAATGGACGTAGCGTTGGCTTGTTCTATCAGTCAGAGGGAAACAGTGGGGCACGGTGAGCAACACCACTCCGCATCTAACAGATTTGTTGCTCCTAGGCAGCCCTCATGGCCACTTCATTGATATCATTAAGTCGCCATATGTTTTGCTAATTTACCGCAGTTTTCGGATGCCGTGCATAATAAGACACGCTCACCGTGAACTTGCTTCTGACACTGTGACAGGCCGTAAAGAATTCTACTCTCTCCTCTTTCCTCTCCTGTGTGTGTGTGTGTGTGTATATAGAGTGTGAATATGTTGGTGAGTGTTGGAGTACTTTTTCAGAAGTAAAGATCCTTTTCTTTAAAAGTTTCATTTCCCTAATTTGTTTTCTCTCCCAATAATGCAAACATTTAAACAGACATATTCAAGATTATTACATTTTCAGCATCAAAGATTTTCTTTTCCTTTTTTCCATGTTGTTGTTAACTTCTTGCCACAGTTTCTTTCAAAAAGTAACTTCAGTGCAACACCCCTCATAGCACAATATGCTATCAAATAAGACAACCAAGATTTGTATATCTTTAGCCTGCACGTATTTGTAAGCTTCAACTGAATCGAACATGTTTAAAGTGCTGGGAAAAGATACATCACAAAGTATCATTTGTAACATCACTGACATGGCCATAATGACCCTTTGGCAGTACAGAGTAATGGGTGGCTCTGCCCTTTAACCCCAACCAATGAACACATTTAGTTTAGGCCGAAGCTCAGTGATTTATTTCTGACAATATTATGGCTTCTGAAGTCGTAGAGCCGGACACATTAGACATTGAATGGGACAATCATTAACTAGGCAGGACACGGTCCACTTTTACTCTCACTCACTCTGTGAAGGTATTTAGAATTCACTCACCTTTCAGATTGCTACTGGTTTATGGAGAGAAACTAATGGGGACTACACAGTGAGGTCAAAATAATGTGTTCTCACTCTGAAGTTGAACATGAAGAGATTTTTATATGTATTGACAGAATAGCATATTGTCACCTATGCTTCTGTCACAAAAACTGTATAGTATCTTCATTTCTCCAAAGAGAAAACAAGATGTGATTCTTACTGAGAACATCTATTCAACAACTGTCTTTAAGTGGAGGAAGCCATAGGGTTTATTCAGTGAACTGAATAATTAATGATATTTCACAAATGGTACATGACATTGTATTTACACCTTGCATTTCCCAGATCATTTTTATTTTAGAATATTTTGTTAATGGAATGTAGTTGAGATAGGGATAAGTACAATGCATTTTACTGATTTGAGATTGCAGCAAATATAGCATAAGGTTTCTTATTATATCTAACACTGTCAGTATTAGCAACAGACATTAGCAAGAACAAACTATTAAAACCTACTTACACTTTTATGGGTTGGCTGTAAGTTCACAGTAACATGAAACCCATTTTAAGGTGGAGAGGGTAGAAAAGGGAAGAATAAAGAGTACCAACAACAGAAGATAGTGGAAAAGTGGAAAATAGATAGACTCTAAGAGAGAGTGAGAACAGAGAGAAAGAACAGAGAATGGGCTTAGGCGTCTATAAACAAATCAACACATCTATCACCCAGGGCCTCCTGTAAGGGCCATTGGGTCACTAGTGTGTTTGCACCAATCCCATCACTCACTCAGAGTCGACAGGCCAGCCATTCCCAACCCACCACAGTCTGCTTTTCCAATCCAGTCAACAAAGCCCAGGCCCTGGCACTGTCTTGTTTAGCTAGAGGGGAAAACTGTCAGGAAAAGTAAGACGAATGAGCTGCCCTGATTGACTATTTCCTTAGATACTGAATCAATGGGCTTATTATCACCAGCAATTACAGTACTAATACAAACAGATGCTTGGGGAAAGACATCTGCTTAGAGAGATGAGACAACTAGATTTTCAGTCAATAGAGTGAAGAAAGCTCTGCTCTCACTGGCCCTTAACAGAGATATTTGTATTCATGTGAGACCCAGGAGCAAACACACAACAGTGCGCACAAACCAATGCAACACACACAGATGGAAAAGATATGGGATATGTATTGCCACTGAAAAACAATTCATTTGAAATAATAATGCCTACAACACAAAGGCTAATCCCTCCCCACCCCCACCCCATCATCCATCTACTAATATTCAATTCAGTTCTAAAGAGAAACTGATATATCACTTAACTTTAAATAACCTGTTTATTTAAGAGCATTTACGAAATTGGTTTAAAAGGGACCAGATAGATAGGTTTGTAATTTAAATTCCATGAATTCAGTGTTAGACTGTAATTATTAGCCTTAAAGTTAAGTTATTATTTTTGGAAATACATTAAAAAGTAGTAGTAGTAATAGTAGCAGGGCCACTAGTGGTAGTAAAGTATACAAACATTATGTAGAATATAGTATTATATATATAGTATATATAGTATTCTACCAGCAATGTAGTTTCCTCTTTTGCTTTTATACCTTTATACTGTTTTTGTGACGGAAATGTACTTTTGTTGCATCATGCATCATTTTTGATGACCTCTTTGTTTCTCAACAATAGCTTGCTTAATCCAACAGTGGCAACATATTTGACCAAACATGGCCACCATGTCATGTCTTGTTGAAGGAGAATAAAAAAGGGACCTGCTCTGCTTCAGTTCCTTATTATGATGTGATTCAGTCCACAGATCTCTACACAGAGCCCCGACAGAGACACAATCATTTTTAACACTTTCCTCTCTCTCCCATTATCTGTCTCCAACAATAGCCTTGGCTCAACACCTCTCCTCCCATTGCTGTGACAGTGAAACCAGTCTATGGAGTTTCAGAGGCGAGTGAGGCATATCATTGGAGCTCAGGCCATGCAAACAGCAAGAGGGCCCATTCAGAATGGGCTCTGATGGACGTGGTGCCACTTGAAGAGGACATGCCTGACTTGCCAGTCCCTGACAACCGTCTGTGTTTGCCAGGTGGAGCATTGAGGGGCCGTGCCGTCCTTTTTGTCACGGTCTGCTCCGTTACCGTTTCCACGCTGCAGGGCCCTTGCTATATACCACCATAGCTAGCTTGCTCGCTAGCTCCACGCCTGAGCAGGTAGCCTCAGGAAGGTAGCCGTGCAGAAAGGTCCATCCCCTTTCTCTCTTTCTACGCCGTTTCTCACATTTAATTATCTGATTTCTTCTCCTCCCGTGGCTGGGAGGAGAAAAGAATTGCTCCTCACGCCTTCTTGCTGTGGAGAGCTGTTGATTGTTCTCACTAAAGCCCACAGTGGACTGAATGAAAGGACACCTTCTTGTTTCACATCACATATTAGACCGCTCCGCACAGGCCCAAGTGTTTGTGAGCACTGGACCTGTGTTTGGAGTCAATGAGGAGAGCATTTCAGCCGTGTCACCACAGAATTTCCAAGAGAAGGGGAAATCTTTATTTGAGATCTGTTGCTCTGGAAACCAGGCATTACCTCCTCCTTTCTTTCCATTGACTCTGAACCAGGATACTGTTCTCTATGAAACTGGATATCCAGATAGCCTCAGCATCTAATCGGCAGAACAGAAACTGTATGCCTATATTTTTAAGTCAAACAAGTAGCACACTGACAAAGTGACAATGTTTTTTGTCACCTCTCAAACGTTTGATGCATTACATTTTATATTCAATAATCCACTCACTGTATTCCATTTGTATTCAGTACATTTTTTTTTACTATTGTCAATCAGTATTTTCCTTGGAGCTTTTGACATGTAACCTCCTTTAGTCTCCTTCTGAACTCACAGTGTAGGAACTAGTGACCTAAAACACCAGCAAATCAGATGAATAGACCAGGAGGAAAATTAACCCCCTACTCATGTGGCGATTCCATTTGAAAATCACCTAATTATGTGATTATGTCATTAGGAATGGGGGGGGGGGGGTGCATTTCAAAAGCCCCCAGTGAGACTGTCTGTGAAATAAAAGACGCAAAAGAACCTTAAAGGTAATTAATCCATTTAACTCCCCAGCTTCAGCTCCACATGCCACAGCAGACAACACAGCGGTCCCACAGAACAGACCAAGGAGGGAAAGAATGCTAGTGGATTGCTTTACAGGAGTAGCCCTTTGAAATATATACATAAATGACAAACGTACCATTCTTCTAAAGCATGAGGCACATTGGGAAAGTCCATTTCCTCATCTCTAGCTCTTTCTCTGTTGTGAGAGGCAGACTTAGTTTTGTAGCAATAATTATAGGTTTATGTACTGTATAGGGAATATGGCAGAAGAAGTGGCTGCACAATGGTTAATGAAGGCATGCTGATTGCAATACAGCACAGATACTGTATTGTATCTTGAGAGGTGGGATTTTTGTTATTTCAAGCTTACTGTAATCAAGCATTTTAAACCACAATATGTTATTTTTATCGACTGTTAACAGATGAAACTATTGATCTATGCACAGATCTTACATTACAAGACTTAATAGATCTCAGATATGGCAAATAAAGTTGTTTGTCATTACACAGTGATGTCACATAAGCCTGTCTCACACTTCAATAACTATATTTATTAGTAGATTCATCCATTCATATTTTTTTTTATTAAAAACTCAACATTTATGCAACCTGTAACGTTATAGTTTACCCACTTGGAATTAATATTAGCATAGGCATAGCATAGCTATTTTGATGAGAAAGTAGAATTCCTCAAGGCCTTATTGTTGTTTCATCTCACTGAGCACTGTGTTGCTTTGTACGGATCCTGGCAAGTGGAACGCATTTCCTGGACAAAGAATTTCAATAACATGATATAACATAAAGAGTCAATATTTAATTCTCTAAATGCAACTGGTAGTTGTTGTGCAACTCTGTTAATTAAGGAGAGCTGATTTATAGCAGGTCAGACAACAGAACAGTGCCCTGTAAGGAAAATAATTATACAATATAATAAACTACAAACAGTTATATATCGCCACCATCGATAGGATTTATGGTATAGGTTGCAATAAAATGGTGGTTGATAAATCTTAATGGTGCCTGTTATTAATAAGACCTTGCGGGAGGAGGATGCAGTGTGTACAGTTTGATAATGATGTCAGTGACTATTACAAGAAAGCACAATGGGTGTGAAACTCAAGTGCAGCTACGCATGACTGATAATTTTGGGGGAAATCATTTCAACTCTGTAGTTAATATAATAATTATAACTGTTTTTCTTAGATTTCAATGTTTTGAAATACAATCAAAATATAAAATCCCAACATGTGGAATTATTTTCCTATTAAAGAACTGTACATGTAGTACAGCATGGTATTGCAACGATATAGTACAGTGAAGCCAAGTCTCCACTGAAGCCTCCATCCTGTGTGCTGTAATAACTCACTGTGGCTGTCCTTGTCAAACCACCTAGCCTGAAGATAAATATGTCAGTCTTTATGGCCCCCATCAGAGTCCTGAACAGATTCATTTGAGAATAAAAACAGGATTCCCCCTCCCTGTAAATCCATCAGCGTGATGAACAGTCATTTAAAGTGAGTGCACAACTGTTGACATTTGACTTTATGTCTTCAGTAATTCTATTTGAGAAGGCCCTCATTGTATGTTCTATACTTTTTGCAGAGCAGAAGAAGTTGAATCATCAGTCTGTCTCAGAACATAAAATTCATGGGAAATTTTCACAATCAAAAGTATAAGAAAAAAATGTCATATGTTTTCAAATGTATATATGGCCAAGAGGTTAACATTAGTTTTAGGTCATGCAAAAAGGATGTGGAAAATCTGACTCCCCTAGGAAAAGTTTGAAATCCATTGATGTGCAGTACTTAGCAATGATAAACCACCCCAACCACAGGCCTCAGGGTGTCCGCAGGTGCATTTTAGAGCCAAGCTCCAACAGATTGGCAGAACAGTGTGGTGTAGGCCATTTGGCACAGACTACAGTTCACTTGCTGCTCCATAGGGAGAGACTCCCTGACCTTATCCCTCACACACTTGCTTTATACTGTGTATTGCAAAACATCTACTTCTTAACAAAGAAGTATTTTAAGTTATTTTTATTATGTGATGTCTTTTCAATCCTGTAAGTCACATTGTAATCATGATTTCTTTTTTTTTTCTTTTTTTAAGAAAAAATAAAAAAACATCACCTTATCTCTACTGGTATGTTGTTGACATTGTGTATCCAATTATGTTAATCATAACAGGCAATACATGTTGTGTATTCACAGCACAAGTTTTCTCATATTTTGGCAAAAAGTATTCGGAAATACATGCAGTAATGAACAGCTGCTATTTATATTTTGATACAAGGAAACCACAGCAACTGCTGTGATTCCAAGCTGACTACAGATGCCACAAAGGAGCAAGTTAGCAGTGTCACTTTTTAAGGGCTATTGGCAGTGAGTGTTCATAAACAAACATAGGTTTATGGCAGAGTACTTGACCAGGATATCCCATGACTTGTCCTTGTGAAAGGACCACCGACAGAGGTTGGATGCACTCATAAACAAGACTGGACTATTGCAGAAAAGACCAAGTTGTGTATACATTTAAATCTGGCTAGACACAGTGGTTGAGAATGAAAGAGAAGGTCATTATGAACAAGAGGCACTAACTATGACAAGACATTGGTAGATAAAGGTACTGAGCCATTTTCAAACATTTGTGTGTTAAGGGTGTGTAAAATCAAAAACATGGAGGGCTGGTGAGCCCCTGGAGAGCCCTACCTACTGACTGCATGCAGATGCAACCAGCACTTTATATAGTGTGAAAAAGTTACTTTCTATTACTGTCACACTGTCCCATCCAGCACTTTTTTGGCCTCAAGCCAAATGCTCCCTGCCACATTTATTAAAAAAATAATCATCAGCAAAGAATAGCCAAGGGGCATCCTGGTGGATGGATCATTTTCTGAATTCCCTTTTTCTCTTTCTGTCTTGCTTTTCTCATCTTGCCTGCCTTTCTGTAAAAAGTGGTCATTTAAAGTACAAAAACCAGCTAAAGAGAGTCTGAGTTCAAACATAAAGGACTAACACTGGTGGTAGAGTAGGTAAATTGCTGGATGGCACCAAATTGACAGACTGGCTGGCATTGTGGTGTGCCTGCAGTAAGTTAGAAAGGTAGAGGAGAAAGATTTCTCCTCTCCTGTCTCCACTGTGCTTACCTTTCCCTCTCTCCTTGCAGTCTCTCTTTATCACTAAATCGTTCTCTATCTCTTTCTAACTCTCTCTTTAACTCCTTTTCACTCACGTTCACCCTCCTGTCAATTCTGGTCCTCTTTCAATCTCCTCACCCACTCTCCCTCTCTAATACTCTGAAAACTACTCTCTCTGCACCTCATTCTCTCCCTGAACACTCTCTCTTGCATTTACCAGGCAACCCCAGTGACTGCTGGGCTGTAAAATGGCCATATGAGGGAGAAAGAGCAGGAGAGAAAGAGTCTGAGAGAGAGGTGTTAGATTCTTGACAGCAGGGTCTCCCATTATCTCTGTAATCTGGTGATAATTAGAATTAGTGCTCGGGCACCCCCAGGGCGAGACTTTCAATGCCTCACAATGTCTGTAAAGGACCTGAAGGTACACTCCCTGCAAAAAACACACACTCACACACACAAAATCCTTGACCTAACCCCGTTCTGTGCACCTCACACACAGGCCCTCAAACCCTTCCTTTCTCAGTGCCAACTATTAAAACAATATCAAAAACCCTCACACGCCACATTCACCTTCAACCCCCAAATGCACATGCACACGGTCACTGCTTCAATCCACGTAAGCACACACCACACTCCCTAACTGCATCCCCCACTTCACCCCTCTTCCTCGCCCCTGGGCGGTGCACAGCTGAAGGTAACAGTGGGTCACTGGTGTTGGTGGCGTGGAGCTGAGCCTTCACTGCCCATTAATCTGCTGCTAATTAGAATGCTCAATAGACTCCTAAAAGAGATGTTAGCTGCCTAATTATGCTATCAGCCAGCTAGCTCACTATTAAAGTGAATTGATAAGTGGATAGAAAGCAATGAAAACTTGAGGCTGAGAGAGTCTAGGAAGTGCAGGGATGGAGTTGCCAGCGTTATCCTTTTCTGTTCCACAGTCCTGCCCCATGGTTGCAGCTAGGAACACGTAGTTAACTTACAGACATTTTCTTTTTTTTTTTTAAAGTAAGAGGCATGTCACTATGGTGTGTTACTGATGCCATCATAAATTCGTAATTCTAGGTGAGTGTCAGCTCATGGGCAAAACTGGATCACAGTAACATAATTCCTGTGACCAAAAATTATAAGTACAGTGTCTTCTTACTGAAGCAGCAGCAATAGCAACTTTATGATAATTCTCAAATAGTGAGTCCCATTAACATAACAACAAAATGCATGCAAATAGTTGTAAAAATTGACAGACACAGAGTATGCACAAAGGTAACTGCTCGTACACACAAAATATGTATTTGCCAGTTTTGATAATGTCAGAATACTTTCCCAAACACAAAAAAGTAATGCCCTGCTTACATCTATTTTTTTCTTTTTGGTTTTGTCCAAGGTTCAGAATGGATGTAGCATAGATGAATTATAGTTGTTCCACTTCCATTATATGTTAAGCTATTTTTGTAGTAAATTAACTTGGCCAAAAGGTTAACACCCCCCTTTCACCTCTAGCTGGCCAAAGAAAACTCGTTTTTATCAAAGAAAATGTTTTGCTGCAGAATTATATATTGGAGACTATAGAAGGCTTTTGTCGGAACCCTGGTGGAATAGCACCAACCCAAGTAAAATGTTTACCTTTGTTCCAAGTAAAAAGAAAAAAAAAAGGAAAACAAAAACACAAAAGCCAATCACACAGAATTCACCATAAAAAGAAGTGGTTGTTGATGCTCAAGGTGTGGTCGGCGGGTAGAGGCCTGGCCACGGCCTTTAACCAGTGTCGTCTGCCATGAAATGTTGTTTTGGTGTCAGTCACAGCCACTGTGACCCCTGCTGCCTCAACACAATACCTCCAGTACCCCCCAGCCCAGCGTGCAGCTCATTCACTGAGCCTCAACGCGCATTCCAACCATTCACTTCCCCTGGAGACTCTCTTTTCCCCTGTCTCTCCCTCTCCCTCTCACCCAGTCACTTGCTCCCCGTTTCTTTCGCTCTGTGTCTCTCCTCCTCAATTTCCATCTCATGGAATGATTCAGAATAGAGCAGCACACAACTCAGCAGCAAAGATCAGTACAAGCCAGTACAGTAGACCAAAGCACTTTAAATAGAACAGTGAAGGATGGAAGAGAACAGACTATAAGGAGAGCAAACACATGAAACAGACCATGAAATCCTGGTGCGGTAAAACTCTGTCCTTTTATTTTCACTCAATTTACGAAAGGAATGTTGACTTATAAGAACTTCACATATGCTAAAGAATAATTTGATAACCAATAAAAACATTACATTGAGATGGACTATTTGTTTTTATAAAAATAAAACATTCTAAAAGTCTAAAGGAAAAAAATATATATCAGCAATTCAAATGAAAAGACTTCAAATTACTGTGACCCAAAACAGAAACATTATAGGTTTTGTTGGCATATTTAAAGATGGGAGAGGCATTTACTGGATGTGCAAGTAAAGCTGTTTAATTGTGTTAAAAGAGAAATTACAAAACAGAGACAAAGGCAGGAGGTCCAAGTATAATATTAAAGATCTAAATCAGTTTTGATTAACTTTACTTTCAGAAAGCCAGATATAAAATTGTTACAAATTATAAAGTAGCCTCCATTAAAAATAAATGTATTTGATCTACACTATACAGCTGGTCAGCATATTGCTAGCGATCATCTGTGGCTCCCAAAAAAGGGGAAAAAAATATTTTGCTTGGGTGCAATTCAAAATCTAATGCAATCAATGCAAACCACATTTGTAAAGAGGACCATTAAAGTAATTTTCAATGTCCAACAGACAATCAATTTACATGTTTGGAGAACCAAGTGCTGACCTATACTAAAGTATGTCCAGGGAAGAGCAGGTTACTATTGATTTACTCCTAGATGAGCATGATGTCTTGTATTTTTCTCTGTGGGTTGTGGTATAATGTGAACTCAAATTGACAAAATGGCCATTTAGTCAAGGGAGACAGTGCTTTCTTTATTATGCTGGTTGTGCATTAAACTCAATGAAACATAAATGAAGAGATAATGTAAAAACTGAGCTAATGACCAGCAGAATTCACTCTCTCTGCCTAGCAGAATTTCAGAATATTTTTTTATCGAGTTTGCTAAATGGACTGTAGAAATAAAATAACAATGGAAACATAAAAATAAAATGAAAGGATTATGCTTGAACTTTGTCTGACAAATGTATTAATTGCTGCATGAGATGGATATTTTAATACTTACCACAATATCACAATATGCCAAATATTACACCATGTGCTTCTTGTGAGAAATGATGGAAAGGAAGGAACACTAAATGCTGATATCAACTTTTCTAAAAACAATATGTCACCTGTCTACATCAGTACTGATCACAGAGGTGGAGGCTTTAAAAATAAAAAAGTGTTTTATTATAGGACTGTATTTAAGAACAGTGATGAACAGGAAACAAAAAACAAAAACCTTAACCCACGGCTGTCTGTCCACTTAAAAACATACTTTTCTCTCTCTCTTTCACAGTCTCTCTCTCTCTCTCTCTCTCTCTCTCTCTTTCGCTGTTGTTTGGAGATCGATAGAGTCACCTTGGTTAGCTATTTGTAGCCTCACGGTTGGTGGGGTTATATGTGTGTGGGAGAGAGTGCTCCTGTGCGAGGGATGGGGTGGGTGTGTGTATGTGTGTGTGTGTGTAGGTGTGTGCGCCTGTGTGCATGCATGTAC
Source organism: Morone saxatilis (assembly GCF_004916995.1). NCBI lineage: Eukaryota > Metazoa > Chordata > Actinopteri > Moronidae > Morone > Morone saxatilis. The sequence goes on along the minus strand of NW_023339807.1, from coordinate 9,646,907 downwards.
AGGAGAAAGAGCACACAGAGTGTGAAGAAAGCCATGGGGATCAGCATTAGCTACAGAGCCCTTTTTGCTTCTCTTTAAACTTGATCAAAGGCAACAGTAGTTGAAGCCTATTAAGCACGTCCCTCTCAAATGTGCAGGATAAGAACACAGCATATTCAGAGGAGCCTCATATTTAAAAGCCACAGCCATTAAAACCAAAATGTATAGTTTTTTGAAAACATTAATGCCTAATAGTAAAAAAGTAGAGGGGAATATAAAGAAGAAAGTTTTCTGAAGGGGTAAAGGCCTGAATTCAAAGACACACCTTTAAAATCTTCAACGGCTTGATCCACACTTGCTAACTGGTTTATCAAAATCACCACAGCTATTTGCTGTGGTTGTCTGAGCTTATAAAAATACAATTTCAACTTCAGGGAAATGTTTTTGATGGCTTTTCAGTCACATTTTTATATAGTCCACCAGATGCAGGCTGCTTTCTTTTGAGACTTTATTTTTCCTGGTCTCCACTTCATGTTGTTGAAACATAATCACATTGCCCTGTTTTTTCTCTGTTAGAATGCCTGAATTTATTTTGTGCAAAAAAACTCACACATGATGGTGTGTGAGACTAAATAACTGAACTTGGAAAATTATGTTAATTAACATACGTCAAAGGGAATACATTTGTTTGGAACAATCATCAGCCATAAAATTGATATCTTGTCAAACACATAAAAAATAATAATAATAATCTAGTATGTGAAATGTATTACTTACTGCAATAAAAAGCATCTTGAACTTCCGTATCCAGCTCCGTCAAGGGTCAAATAGTCTGTAAAGATTGTGAAGTGGTTTGCGGATGAAATAGATACATGTATTATGACTTAAATGACAGATTATGAATGGGCGAGCGGATGTTATGTGGAGAACTAAACAGTGAGTGAAGAGGTGAGGGGAGTTCCTTATGCCACTTATAGCTGGTGTGTCTGGTGCCTGGTTTCTCTGTGCCTCGCACAGTCCTCAAGAGAGATGAATTAGAATAAACATATATAATCAGATTATTAAGCATTCACCACAGATCTCCGCATACACACATGAGCGCACACATTCAGCTGCATGCCTCAGGCTGGGAAAGCCAATGAAAGCAGATTAGCAGATGTTTAAAGACAGTAGTGCGGGCTGGGGCTTGTGTGTTTATTTTTGTGTAATTGTCCAATTTAACGTTTGATTTAGATTTTTTTTTTAAAACAACTGGAATTTGAAATTGAATGATAGTGTTGTTTTTTTTTAATTGAAATAAAGTGTGGATATATTTTTTTGTCTATTTTCAATAAATAAACCAAAAACAAAAAAAAAAGACAAATTAATTTGGCCAATAGGCTTAAAGCAAGCTGAAGAAAGAGTCTGTTTAATACTACAAATTATGAATGTCAGCTACTTGTTCATTTTGAGAGAAACTCTAATCAAGACAGAGGCCATCCTTTCATCATCAGCAGCAAAGTAGTTCGTGATGTTGCCCTTGCTCATCCCATCCTGTCAAATTAATTAGTACCCATCATTAATTTGCTACCAAAACTGGCTGTGACCTGCTTATCCAGCTCCACATTGGTATCAAATCAGCCGTGTATACCTGTCAGATAAATTCTCATATCCTGTCCCATTTCTTATTCAGGAAATCTGTCAGCCTTACCCCTTCTCCCCACAATGAAAACAATCAACCAGGAAGGATTTGCATTTGACAGTTATGACAAAGCAGAGGGGGGCTTGTTCGGTTTCAAGGTGGAATGACTGCACCCCCTAAAGGTCTTAGGAGGAATTTCACAGTAGCTTCCCTCCACCACATCCACCCCACCTCCACCACTAAGCTACCAGACAGTCAAACAGAGAGGGGAGAGGGAGAGTGAGGGTGAGGGAGAAGACAGAGGGGTGTTCGTGCCACCAACATCATCCTCTCCTCTCCACCAGCCTGCTCTCGTCTGCCGGGGTGCTTATGATCCATTTTCTCCCAGATATGAGAAAGTTGCTCGCACAGAGGAAGAAAGCAGTCAATCAATGCTACTGAAATAGCCCCACTCCATTAGCAGGCGGTAACAGGAGCTGTGCCCTTGCTTAGGGGACTTTGGCTCAGGCGGCTCCAGTCCCCTAGTCTCTCTCTCCTGTCTTTGACTTACTGACTCTCTCTCTCTGCTTTGCCTCCCCCTGTTTCTCCCCACCCTCCGAAACTAAAACCAGATCCAGATAGTTTTACAGATATTATGGCATGTCTTCCAACATTTCACTCATTTCCGACTCTTTATTTCCTCTTTTCTCAACACTGGCCGCGACAGTGCACCTTGTGTCCTTTTAAAAGCCTGTTTGCGCACATCTAAACATACTTGTCTTGCCAAGTCAGCCAGGCAGCCGGTCAGTCAGCCAGTGCCCTGTTTGCCTGCCTGGCCCTGCTGCCTGTCTCTAAAGACCTCTAATTGTATTAAAAGTACTCCCCTCTGCAGGCCCTTACACCCCGATCTTTGTGTCGCCGAAAGCCGATACCTCAAAGCTTCTTTTGTTTTATAAGGGGAAAATCGTTTGGGAGTGGACCCCGGGATCTCCACCTGGCGTGCATGCCTCTCTCAACTGCAGATTATTACAAGGAACATCTGCTCGGGGGTCACCAGCAGTGTCAGTTGGCATAGAAAGATAGGCAGCATGGATCATCTTCACTTAAGCCCTGCATCCTCCCCCGTTTGAAGTGTACAGGACGAATGGTTTCATCCTGAGGAGGAAGCAAAAAAGAGAAAGTTTGAATATGCTAGAAAAAGTAATACATAATGAGATGAATTATTTGGGTTAGGGTTTAGGGTTGGATTAGGGTTAATCCTCTAATGTGGATTTGTAGCAAGACTGAAGAACACACAACATCCAGTGGAATTAAAGAAAGAATTGGGTATCATTGGAGCTGTATAGATACTATCACCAGGGAGCATTGTAAAGAAGGCCTAAATGTGGGTAAATCATGATGTGTTACAGTTGTGAAATGTATGTTTACTTCCTTTTCATGCCACTGTATTATCAAATAAAACAGATAGAGACCAATGAAACTGCATTAATATCAAGGATGCGCACACTCCCTGACATCTACCAGTCTCATATTCAATGCCGTTTCTCCTCAGGCACATACACCCCACCCAAACCCCTGTCTTCATCCCACACCCAACCCCCACCTAGCCTGTCGTGTCCTAACCCAAACTCAGCTGGGCGGCACAGAGATCGTAGCTGTGTGTAACGCTGTGTCAGGTACTATTAGAGGCTGTTAGGTGGCAGCCTCCATCACTCTCTGCCTCTCCGTGTCCACTCCAGGGGTGAGGCAGTGCAATTGCCTTACATACACGCGCACCACAGTGCAGTGACAGGAAGGCCTGATTGGCAGTGACACGACCATGTTGCAGAGGGATGGTACAGGAAGAGAGAGAGCGAGAAAGGGGAGGGGGACCCAGGTGGTGTCGGAGCAGCTCCACAGGGTGTTATTCTATCTGTCCAGCAGGACCTCAAGAGCTGATGGGAGAATATGTGTGTGTGTGCGTGTGTGCGTGTAGGGGTGTGTGTGTGTGCGTGTCCCAGGTGTTAGCATGGCAGCTTCCCCAGGTGCTCTGTTGGGACGTATTACATATACTGTACAATGACAGAGATGGCCCTGGATGAGACTGGATGGACTGGTTGGGGAAAAGGTGGTGTAAAACAGTTGACAGAGAGAAGGATGTACTTGTCTGCTCTAGTAGAAATCTCCAGACAGCTAGCAGATTGTAAATTACTGTGTTAGAAAAGGTATTATTGTGAATTGATAACTGAATATATTTTACCGTGCAACCGGTATATATTGATATTAGTTAGGTGTACATATGTTGATAGTATGGTATGGTGGTTAATTAACTAAATCTAGACATTACAGATACAATAAAAGATGTTCTGGTGGCATTAGGCTCAAGAACGATACCATATTCATTTATTATATTCCATTATAGCCTGAAACTCTTTACATTTAGCCGCTAACTGCCATTGAGCATGCTACAGTAGAATAAACAGCCATCTGCATGACAGAAACCAGTGCTCCCTGCTTTGTGATGAAGAGAAATGAAAGGTTCAAGAGAGGAGTGAGCATTAGGCCCCCCTGTGGGGCTGCCCTTGTCTTGCCTGATCCAATGTGTTGAAAAGTGACGGCAGCTCTCTGGCAAGATGTCTCTGGTTTGTTTCAGCTGTGCTCGGCTTTCTTATTACCTCCATCTGCTCCGTGTCTCCACCTTGAACTTTCTGCAATATTATTACACAAATGTGGCTATTGATTTCCTGGGTCATTTGATATCTCCATATCATGGGTCATAAATGACCTCCTGTGTATTAGCGTTCACCCTTTTGATTATTTAATTGCCCAAAATGCTACTTTTAATTAAGGGCTGTAAAGGTCCACTAAAAGTGAATCACTTGTGTCATAAATATTTGCAAGCCGTGATTCACTTTTCTGTAATAATGTGTAGGCCATGTTCCAGACTAACTAAGGAGAGACTGAAATGCTCCCACTGGTGTCATTTCCTTGACTTTTATTCCTATTCAAGGTGTAATGTCAAGAGTGGCTGTGTAGCACAGCTGACCTCATGGAGATATAAGTATTCCACATTGTAAATAACTACAAATATTATTTAAACACAGGACATTTTCCCTAAATGTAATGTCAATATGCTGTTTGGGAACAAAACCGTCTATTGTCCGTCTTGTCTGTATTATAAATCATTGCTTTGTGCCTTTTGCTTCTTCATTCTTCTCTCCAAAACTGCTCTCTGATAACATGAAATTCACAAAAAGCAGTGCTTCACCAGTCTACTAGCTTTCACAGACATTGTGTATTGTACTGCATGTTTCTCAGGTCACCAACAAATAGGATCCATCACACAATAATACCTATACAAGTAATTGCCTTTCTTCAGGCTATAAGGCCCCGAGGTCCTCTTGTCCACCAAAAGCTTTGCTCATAAACTCCTGATTCTAAAATTTGATATTGTGGAGGCCCCGCTATTGTTGCTCGCACCAAAGCCTGGCTGATACTGTGTTAGCGCCAGGGCTAAATCTCATGTTCTTCGCATTGTATCTCATAACTCAGTTAGCTTTTCAAAAACACAAGATGTTTTCACAACACTCAGAGGAAAATGACTCATGTATCAACTGACAAGGGAAAAGCTCGAATTATGACATGAACAACTTGTGAATCATTTTTACAAATGCACCACTCTTTTTATACTACTGTATTCCTACCACTATTAACCTCTAACCCAACAACATTTCCTTCATCTGACTCAAATTATCAACAAAAACAAAGATGCTTTGGGCCATCAACAACCACTTTGCTGCCCCCACTTATCCCTGGTGCAAAAAAAAAAAGTGACAACCACAAAGATGGAACTCCAACAACAATAAAGACAATTTAACAGTAATGTTCAGTGTAATTTTTAGAATCAGACAGTGTGGTTTGTCATTTCTTATTTGATTGAGTCTCAGTAAACAACATTACGACCTTTGCTTATGTTGCTTTGTTGCCTTTGGCTATCTGCCAAATGCAGCCAACAAATCAGGGCTTATTTCATAAATGCATTTGCCCAGCCAATTGCATCGGACAGAGGAAGATCAGATTTATTCAGGTATATGTGTACTACTCACTCACTACAGATGGTCACACAATATCAGTTATGTTATCACTAACATATACACTACTTGTCACAATACATGGTTATATACCAGAATTATATATTTTTTTCTTGGTTTCAGTTCAAACTATGCTAATACTAATGAAAGCATGTTGACTGAGGATAGGAAACCTAATAATTAGGCATATTTCCTTCTTAATATATACAACTCGATATCACCAAATGGTCCTCACACCTAGTAGAAAGACATGGAGTGTGTTTACATGGCTAGTCCTCTTTGAAAGGGACAGACCTTATTAGCGTTTGTTTGTCCCTTGCCTTGAACATTCCAGCAAATGACAAGGGAGTTCATTTCCTAACATCTTTGAGCTGAACATGAAAGAAGCTTCTGGTAATTAGTATATAGTGATTAATGATTGTCAGTATCATAGCTTCTTCTGCTTTAATCAAATAAACAGGCACACAAAAATATATACCCTGTGTATATCCACGATGCTATTCCCACTGGAGCATGGTTTTGTAGATTCTGATATTTTTATGTGGATAGAATCCTAAAGCACAACAATGTTTTGCTAAAATTAATGAGTACATGGTGCATATTTACCCTTTATCTGAAGCAGGGATGTGTAATAGTGAAGCCACATGTCGTTCTTACTCTCTTATAAGTAGATTTGAAATGATGAAAAACTATGCTTAGTTTGGGTAAATGTAATAAATCTTACTGTACAATGTCTGTGATTCAAAACCCCCAAAAAGGTACAAAATGAATGTTTTTTTATTTACATTAATTAAAATTATTATTAACAATACTATCTGCCTCGTGGTGCCTCTGGAGCACATTTTTAAAGACTTTCAATCAAACACCATGAGGAAAATAAGAAGAGGTAAACAGATCCATGCTTGAAGATAAAATAGCACAAACACACACACAATGGATGAGCACAAAAATCATTGCTAATTATTTCAAGCAACACACTGATCAATCCTTCATAACATAACATCATTCCCCATGTAGGTTCTCAGCTACAATCTGATTCTGCTAATGTTTTTAAGGCTCTCATGCCTTTAGCTTTTGTATCTGCTTTATGGATTTTACCGCACTGAAAAAGAATAGGAGGCCAATTGTGTTCTGAAGGAGCGTATCATAGCCCATCTGATTATACTGACAAAATATTCAATAAAATGCTGGTTAAAACTAATCTAATAAGAAGCCATGCAATGTTGATCCAAAGTAGCCTTATTGTTGAGTCTGCATATGATTCACCGTTTACTTGAATCCAACATAGTTTTAAATTCCAAAAGGAAAACTGAATCCATTCCTTCCTTTACATTTTCATGAGATTTTCAAGACAAGAGCAGGTAGGGGTATTAACACCTCTTGAAAATGTGCACTTCTGCACATTTATGAACCACAGAGCTCCCCCAGCTGGGATTTCTCTGAGGTGAAAGGTTCCAAATCCCTCTTTAGATGGGTTGATCTTCTCAGGCCCATTATGCCCCTTCACTGTGACAGACTGGAAGCTGAGAGGCAGTCCGGGCAGAACAAAGATAAAGGAGGAATTAAAGAGGAAAACCGAACTCAACTTCAGCATTTGTATAAGTTACCCTATCATACACCTGAGCATTAGGACAATTCAGTTTGTATTCCCTCCTTAATGCCTTGTTTCCCATCACCCTTCAAACTATTGCGTTAAAGCCCTTCACTTAAATATCAACAAATCATTCTGGTACTGCAGACAAAAAGTTTTGTAGAACTGGAGAACTGACAGTTCTTTATTGGCATAATCCCTCTAGAGACTGATTCAGATACATTTTTATAGTTCTCTCTATGATTAAATGAAATACAAATGTTAGGATAAATTACTTCTAGAGTCAGTTTTGTCATTAAATGTACACAACATGTATCATACTCAAAAACATAACAGATATGACTTGTAATCAAACTTAAATCGATTTTTGATTGACTGAAGAAATACATGAAAAAAGGAAAGTCAATGGTGTTGTATTAATTGAAACTATTGCTTTTAATGGCCCATTTCACAACGTGCTAAATATTGTTGTTGGAAAAAAATTCTAATGGTCATGTAGTCTACCTTCAGTGTTTGATAAAACACGAAAGCATCTCTATTGTGGGGAGGCACTTCAGAACATTTACCAAAAAGTAAATATTTTTGTTTACAGTCCTAACTGGATTATGGCAACACTGTCCAGGTCACTTTTCTAGTAGGACAAAGAGTGTATCTCATGACAGTAAGCTAACTGAGCTGAGGGCAACAACTAAGTCCCCATAGAGAAAGCTGAGATTGACTGTTGGGGAAACCTGGGACACAACTCATCCCCTGAAGCAGTTGATCACAACACAAATGACAAATAATTGACTGGATGATGGATGATGAGATTAGATTTATGGGTTTAAACAAGGTCAACATCTCACTCCCACCTGCTAAACCACAACACAGCTCCAAACGATGAAATCAGAATTATGGTTATGTGCATGATAATTCTCCTATCATGGCCTTGGGAAGGTTGTTAAGGACTTGTGTGATATCCAATAGGTGTTGGGTTTAACAGCTGAGCCTAGTGGGTCAAAACACAAGGTCAGAGGAACAAGGAGAGGGATCCATTTACTGCTACTGAGGTTGGGGCGAAGGAAGTGGTTAGGTTTCTTGGTCTATGTCATGGCTGTGTCCAGGGTTTTTTTGATTCTACAATATTACTAGACGAACTGTCTGAAGACATGACCGAGACTGATTTAACTTGTTTGAATGTCCAGTGTAACTGTAAACAACAAAGGTCTTTAGAATTATAATAGCAAAAAATAAAGAGAACACTCAAAATCTATAATCAAGAATTGCATGAAAAATGTTATTATAATTCATAGCGAAGCTGTAACTTTTTCATCAGTTCTGACTTCCTGAAAGTTGACATTGGAGAGGTTTTAGGAAATGTATGGGTGATGGCAGAGCACTGCAGAACATTTGCACTGGCTCCGTGTTCAGTATTACTCTCCTTTCTTCCTTAATCCTCTAGTGAATACTGTCAATTCTTACTATAAAACACTAACATTAGAAGCACAAATCCTTCAGCAATACCTTATATTGTAGGTTGTGTACAACAGCATTTTAAAATGTGAAGGGATATCATTTTATTTATTTATACATCTATTTAAGTGCTGATTTAAAAGCTTCACTCAAAATGTGCAGTGTTGAACATAGATGCCTTTTCTCTGATTAGATCAATTCACTTGGTCATGAACTCTACACTTGAGTCACATAATGAAGGCCAGCCTCTCTATTTATGTATTTTTTCAAGACAAAATGGAGCTTGCAGTGCTGTTTACTTTGCTGTTAACTCATGAAGAATAAATTACCCACTTTAGAGGTTTCTAAGTTCACTACCGATGTGAAAAAAGCAGGAGAAGTTTACTATTTATAGAAGGTAAGTGGTTAACTTTTATATGCACTTTGGTAGTTTTTGCACAGTTCGTCTCCTTCATCCTCCATAGCTCGAGGACAAGGGAGCTGTTAACTGTTGAGAGCCAATAAAATTGTTATTGCTGCTATCTTTAACATGCTGTGAATGAGGCGAGCCTTAAACAAACTACAGACTGCAGCGGAAGAATGATTAACTCTTGTATTTATAATGCTCACTGTGTAAAGCAGCCAACCGTATTTTTCCAAATGGTTGAATTTTATTTATAAGACATAAATTTCCTAAATCCTTGCCAATATATCCACTGTCAGCCACAGGATGAGATATATAAATGTGTTCCTTTCTTTTCTGGAATAACTGATTTCATATGAAACATTACTTAATCATAAACTGTAAATGAAATAATGAACCATTTTGCTTATTAACAAAATAAAGCTTTAAAGCCATATTTGCAGGGGTTGTGTATGAATGCAGAGGTTCCTAGATCTTAGGTCACAGTATTTCTGCTTTTCAACAAACTACCAAATACTTCATTGTAGTTTGCTGCATTTACTTGCAGTTCCAGATTTAATGACATCATAGCTGGGAACCACTATTAACTATATGAGACATACTGGCATACAAACCAACTATTTTACAGCCTATTTTGTTGAAACCATGCTAATGTTTACATCTAAAGTTGCAAATGTGTATTAGCCGATAAGATACATTTTCTCAAAATACCATATTTAGTGAAAATCCTGTATTGCTGGAGCAAGCAAAACAAATGCTCCTAATAGAGTTACAGTAATCAGTCCATATGGTTACCTATATGTTATGTTTACGAGTAGCCAGTGAGTGAATACTTTGCTGTAGACAGGTCATTACTTAAGTAGCCAATGCACAGACTTTGCTTTTTGAGAATAATTTATCTAAGACCAAAATAAATCAATGCATATTTAGAGAACATATGTTACTAGATTTGGACAAGCTGCAAAGCCCAGCTCCATTAATAAATTGAGAATGTGAGGATTCATTACCGTATGGATTTTGAGAGCATATCCATGCAAATGACAAAGAAATGCAAATGCATGGCATCATCAAGCAGAGTGCTCAAAATAGATTGCCACGAGGTAATCACAGTGCATACCACAAACATTTCCACTGAACTATGCTGGTCTATCAATTCAAAAATCATAATGTCCAATATCTTAGAAGTGGGCATACATTATGTCAGGGAATATCTATTTGATTTAGTTGTTGATCTAGAGCTAGAGAGGTAAGGAGTACCCACTTTCTCTGACAAATGGCATTTTAACTTCTAAGTGAAGATCTGAAATTGCTCTCCTTAATTGCCCTTTAAGACTGCAGCACCAATTATTAATCAATGGGTGTCACGGGAACCAGGCCCTCCCTTTATTTAAAGCAATAAATTGCTGAATTATATTCATATTTATTCTAAGTAGGTCTTCATTGTAATTGGCATGTTATTAGGCTGAGGGCTTTTAGTCTGTATCAAAGTAATTCAATTAAAAAAGTGAAATATAGATCTGTCTGGGATAAACAAACAAGCCAGCTGTAATATGACAGAAATGCAGTGAACGGTCTGGTTAAGTAGCTCATTATTTTTGCCCTTCCTTGAGGAAAATAGCTGCTTCAGGAGTATGGGGCCAGTTTCCATTGTAGCAGCCGGGGACTATGGAAGCACCTCATCAATCCACTTATCCCTGTTCCGTTGGTTGGATAATCTGAGTGTCTGACACTAATGGTGAGGTTGCCTCACGACTGAGAAAATATACAGAAGAGCCAGCTGAACCCCCTCCTCAGTTCTCTTCCTCTCTCGTCTTCAGACACACTCTTTCCCTCTCTCGCACACACACACACGTACAGACAAACATGTAGTTCAAACTCTGTCTCTCCCTCTCTTTTCCAGTGTTCAGTCAAGAGGGTAATCCTAAGCTCCTTTACTTATCTCAGGGAGGAATTTCCAGCATTAGTCATGATAAGACACAGGTCCTCACTGATAAAGCGAAGGAAAAGCTCTCCAAAGCTAACTAAGGAGGAGATACTCACGGAATGCAGTTTCTGCAAGAAACCTGCTGGAATAAGACGAAAGGCTATTGTCTATATCGGTTTAAAAGGACACAACTCAACTCCTTGTTGACTACTAACTTACTTTGGTGTAAATATATCAATTCCATCCATATATACACGTATATATATATATATATATAAAAAATATATGCTGTTTTGAATTGCCATGATCCCTAAAAGAACATACCCTATACAATACAGTACATTGTGTCCTACAGTAAAGGTCTGTTGCAAAGCCAATATTAAGTAATGGAGGGGAAATTTTGGCTTGCTTTTGGACTTGGCTGTGTAACTTCAGTAACACAGACAACTCAGACATCATGATTCAAACTTAGTGGTAGAGATGAGCCTCCTGTCTGCTGAAACAGTGGCGTTTACTTTGGTAAGAATTTGCAATACGTTATGTTTTGCTACATATTGTTGGGGGGGTTTGCAGGTCAAAGTGATTTACACTTTTGGAGAGAGTTTGGCTCATGTGAGGGTGGAGCGGAGCTATGGGAGGCTGTGTGGTGTAAAGATTTATCATTTGTATGAACTTTTTACAAGCGTCATGCCTTATCCAGAAACAACAACACAGGTATTTAACCTGTTCCTTGTCAAGCCCTGCCTGGAAAACCTCCATTCTTCTTCAGGGAGTAGGTAGACATTTGTTTATTTTCAACTTTGGCTAATTGACCAAACTATCTTTACGATTTTCCAGTTGCAGCACTATAAGTACATGACTGAAATGAACATTCTACCACACAGAAACAGCATCTGACGGATGGCGTGAGTTCATATGAAGGTTAGGGCCTACGAGCGTGGAGAAACTAAAACAGTGGGTCTACACGGCCCCCCTCTGCACCCTGAATTCTGCGTTAAAGAAAGCAGCTCTGTCACATTAATCTTGGAAGCAAACTTGCAAAGCAATTTGTTGAAGGTCAGCAGAATATGTGATAAAAGTGTAGTCTTGTTAAGCATCCATCACAGGCTGATTCGGATTTTGAGCAAAGATGTAGTGACAAAAATACACAATGGGTTCAGGGTAATGGGTTTAGGCAGGGATATTGGTTTGGGTAATACAGTTAATAGGTCCTTGGATCTGGGGGCTCTTTTAGGCAGATATGAGAAGCATCACCGGCTGTCATATTCTCCGATGAGAGAATGCATTAGAGCAAACTCTATTTAGTAAAAGACAATTCAATTAGGGACTATTCAGAGACCCCCGATTATTTCCCTACGGGCATCCGCTCAGTCGAGGCAATATTCAGATTTCATTGTGTTTTCAAAGTGGAGAAATGTCAACGGCTGGCTCCTGCAGTGGTCGGGGGGCCTGTATGGACATTTATATTTCAACGGTCAAACAAATGAAGACAGAATTTTCTCAATACACCCCTGATGTACAGTAGCAATATTTTATAGATTGAGTGGGTGCATTTATCTTATGGCACAGAGGCTTTTATGGCTTGGTTTGTGTTTGTCTATGGGGTAGAGAGTCATCCATTTTTATAAATTCTCCTTTAAGAATACAGAACACCAGGGCAGCTACAGTGAACTAGAGGTTAATTATATTTGTTGAGTATCAAATGAAACATAAGTAGTAAACCAATATTCTATACATATTTGTGAATAATATTTTGCAAAATACAAACTTCACCATATCAACCATGCGAGTATATTTCCATCAATATCTGCATGAAGAAGAACTAAACTTTCTACAACTAATGTATTTTCATGTATACAATTTACATTCCAAAAATTTACACCACATGACAAGTTGGGTTTTTTATATACACCAAACACATATGCTGCACATATCATGTGTGACCATATAGTAAGTGATATATCCTCCATCATCAAGCATGAAAGTATATTTCTATGTCATACACACATATGTTGCACATACCATGTATGTCAGTGCAAGGGCTATATACTTTAACATTCAATGATCTCAGTACATTCAGGCACATGTCTACAGTGTACACACATATGTTTCACATATCATCAGACGTCAAGACTACACCTGTCTCTACATGAAACCGGATACCCGCGCCTGCATCCAGGGGCTATGCAGCGCAGTGACAATGCAACTGGGTCACAGATAGTCATAAATCCAACCTCCTAAGGATATTACACAAGAAACTGAGATGCCAGCAAATCAATTCACAGTTTGGTAGTGGGCTCATAAAGCGTCTTTACGAGCTCATCTAAATCCAATCAGCATGATTCCTATGTAAACAGAGACGTACAGTATTTAATGCAAAGGTACTTCCTGCAGATGACACTGCAACAGGGGTGTGTCACATAAACAAGCTGGCAATTGTTTAGCATTAGCAAATATAAATCTAATGGTTTCATTGTGTTCTGTGATGCTGGTTTGCAAGCCGCCTGTTTTGACAGTTGCTAACTTTATTTTGACCAAATGCTGACAGATCTTAGGGAGCACTGGAGACCCGACAACTTCTTGGAAAACATTAAACTTCACAGTGTCTGTGCAATTAATGAAGCGCTTGAAGAGTTCTTCCTTGAGCGAGGAAAGGGCAGACAATTTTACCAGTGGAAAGAAAGCAAGAGAGATGTCTCAGTAGATTAATTCGTCGTAGTCGCAACGGTGTTATTACTGGGAAGAGCTCCAGGATTTCTATTTCACCATGAGACTGCGTTGATAAAGTGCTCAGAGTTTGGGACATGAATCTAGCCGTGCAACACAAGTTGGGCAGATTTTAACTGTGTACATTAGATATCTCCTCTGCAGACATATTGAATGACGAAAGACATGACATGATAGTGGCAGGCTACTAAGATTTATTCTGAAATCCAACCATATCACATGACTGCTTTGAGAACAGTAAACTTAGTTCCTGACTCCAACTGACATTCACATTTAATCCACCACTGAATCATGTCCTTCCTGCAGCTCTGTCTCATATACGTTACAAAAATGCAATGAATGCACTTTGACATCAGGTCAAATAACATCCAATATATTTTTTTTAATATTATACACATGCAAGCTTAATCATTATCAGCACACTGGTGGCCATCCGTCTGTGAGGTGTATGATGTTAAAATATGCTGGCACTTCTATTCTTCAACTCTCAATGACAGAAGGGACCTTGGTAACGAAGAGCAAATGTCCGTGCTCGCATGTAGAACAAAGGAGCTTGATATCAGCACAATGCTTAGGCCAGTATTTCCACCACTGCTCGTCTCAGCGGGGTTAGCATTTTGCCTCCGACTGATTGGCTAGTCACTGCCCTTCTCACCGACTGTGGACATTAACTTGTCAAAAGAAAAAAAAGAACAACTTTGACAATGTCCTTTCTTTTTCCACTTGCCACACAGATCTTTGCTTGGTGGTGGCAAAGTTTGACTGAACCTTTTGTCTGGGGGAGTTGGAGAGAGAGAGAGAAAAGGAGAGAAGAAGGGGGGAAAGGGGACACAACAGCGACCATATGTTCAATGTGACCCTCATTATTCTCAATTAGGGCAGCCATCCATGGAATGGTCTTGCTGATAACAGCCCATAACACCTTCAGTGGAATGGAGCACAATCTTCCAGTGGCACGATGGACGAGCAGAGTGGCGAGCAAGCGTGTGCACGTCTACATATGTGTGTGTGTGTTTGTCTTCCTCAAGTAAGTGTGCAGACGCCTCCTGTAAACTTACATGTCTTAGTGTGCATGCACACACTCATGCTTGTATATGAGTGTGTGCATCCTTGTGCGTGTGCGTATTGTTTTTTGTGTGTGTGTGTTTGTGCATGTGTGAGGGACCTGTGGCGAGGCGGGGCGGGTGGGCAAGCAGGCAGGCTTCGCCAGCTTCTGGAAGGCTTACAGGGGGTGTGCAGGGCCATAGCCCAGGTCCCCAGGATGTCTGGATAGATGAGTTGATGGAGAGTAATGGGGTCACATTGAGCATATGATGTAAAGGCTAACCTTATGCCTAACTGTTAATGACATTATGAATCTGGCAGAGCAATTCCTCTTTCCCACTTAACGTATAACAAGAACAATATTTTGACTGGGGTGGGGGGAGGATGGTCGGGGATAGATGCATACTGGTCTAATCTCTTTGTTCCTCATCCCTAACACTCTCTCTGTAGTCATTATTAGTGAGCTGAAGGTGACCCACGCAAAAAGCAAGTGGGTGAAGTCAGTAAAAAGTAAGTGACATTTCCTTTTTATGGACTCCTCTCGTTTCAGTTTCTAAATGAAAGAGAGTTGATTAATTTGTCAAAGGTGCATAACTTACATATTTATTCATAACCAGAAGTGTATTTGCAATAAATTCTCATAAACCTGCATCTTATAAATAATGGGACTGTCTTTTTAGTTTACATTCAGTGTAAATGAACTTTCTAGCTGAAGTAAATGAATGAGGCTCATAGTAGTCATTTGTGACTATTTCACCCTGGCCTGCTTCCCAAGCTCTTACTGTAACCCAAGGAAGCAGTGACATCACCCTCATTCCTTCTTCCACTAAATTCAAAATGGCCCAGGTGATTAAGTTCCCTATAAAGAGATGGGAGTCAGTGCAAGGCCGCGACATTGAGCAAGCTCATTGATTAAAACCAAACGAGAGCCCTCAGCACACTGCAGGGGCGGCAGCAGCACTACTCACAGTAACTGGTACACATCATTTGTCTTTGATCTCGTCCTCCATTGACTATTGTCTCTATCAGCTCGCTTCTCCGTGGCAGCTGGTGCCCATACACGGCACTCCTCGGCATCAGTGATAGAAAGCCGAAGAATCATGACTCCTCTGCACAAGTCAGGTAATCTCATTTGACAGGACCACGGAATCAATTTGCAAAACCCTGGTACATCTTTTGATGATGATGTAATATAAACAGTGTTGGTCATTTATTGTGTTCATTTGTGTTTCTGTTTTTAACTAATACCAACACACAATATATATATAACCCTGCATGCATACTTTAAATTAAAAAACAAAATAACGAAGAGATGGAAATAAGGTGATATAGGTGGTCTAGAACATTAACAGTGTTGATTTCTATAAGGGTCTACTATTTCTAAAGTGTCAAGACTAAATATGAAAAATAACTTGACCACCTACATAAGAGTAGATGCTGTGCTTGCTGTATGATACATGTCACACTGGATGAGTCGGGTTTCCCAAGATGTAGTAGAATAAGCATATTGTCATGAAAAGCAAATACACACTGAGTTAATTATGCAGTTGGGTGGGGTAGCTCTGACCTCAGTTCACTCTGAGCTATCCAACTTTGGAGTTTCCACTGGTAGTTATGGTTTTGCTCATTTAACTATTTCCTCAACTTAAACCTTAACACATTGTTTCAGTTCAGTTGCCTAACCTTAACCAGTTACACATGATTTATCCAAACCACAGCTATTAAAATAATCAAAGACCAAGCCATACTGTAGCAACAGCTAAGACCTTAATTAAAGTTG
Source organism: Morone saxatilis (assembly GCF_004916995.1). NCBI lineage: Eukaryota > Metazoa > Chordata > Actinopteri > Moronidae > Morone > Morone saxatilis. Next base: position 9,630,337 of record NW_023339807.1, on the reverse strand, counting down.
TATTACTGCACTTCATTAAACATAACCATTTCAAACATTTTCATGCAACAGACAGGAGAAAACATAATTCATTAGTATTGCCACATGATCCAAATGCCAGTAAAGACATTTTAAACTGTGTAAAAGCTGTGTTGATTTTTCAGAATTCCATGAGTTTGTATTGCCCCGGATTAAATATAGATATTGCAGAACGAATGAAAACACCATACACACAAACATAATCAAGCCACAACCTTCTCCTCCTGTACACCTAAAACAGAACAAGCCCATACAAGTTTGAAATTGATGAGTGCACCACTACAAGTTCATGACTTTGACCTCCAGGGTATTTGATCCCTTGACACAGAGTTTATTTTTCTAAAGCTACAGCTTGATATTCCAGCACTTAATTTAAGAGTGCAGTTAAATCACAGAACCCATAATATGTCAGGCGATCCCACGACTGGGGGTAAAAAGAGAGTGAAAATGGGGAGGGGGAGGGAGGGAAAACAGTAAGTAATGAAAAAGCTATGATTGCTTTTCTGTCCCTCCAAATGACAGTTAGCACCTCAATGACCTGCTCGGGGCAGGGCCATCTAGAAATGACACGCTAAGGCACAACGTCATCTAACAGGGTAGTTACAAAAATCAATACAAAACCCATTTCAAAGATGCTCGGTGAGCGTGTGTGTGTGAGAGACTGTGTGTGTGACAGAGAGGGAGAGAGAAGGACCTGCTGTTATGTTCATTTATTGAGTAGGCCTGAGGGCCAGAAAACAAACTTTTCTGATATACACATTACCTCGCAAGCAAAGGAATTCTGAAGGCTAAGCAATAACTGCATTCCCAGTCTATTACTTAAGTCATGAAGAGCCCCCTCCACAGAAGGGGGTCTTTCATTGCATGTCAAGTACGGCTTAATTCTAAACTCGCTGCCCCCAGCCCTCTTCATTGTCACACTTTTAACTAAACTAGGTATTGGCCACTAGAAGAAGAATGACTCTTTGTCCGCTGGGGAATCGATATGCAGTCTCTCTGACATTCACAGAGAACACATGTAAACCAGCCGAGCGGCCGTACGACTATCTTGTCTTGTTGGGATACTGGCAAACATCATCATATATTATCCCCTTTGATTTGTTGTCAATACCCAATCACGGCAAAGAGGTGCAGATCTAGCGGAGCACAAAGACACTAAGGAGTGTAAAACAGACAAATGGGCAGGGGGGACATCAATCCGAAGGGCATGTCAGCCTGGCCTCTGATGAAATAGGGCGCTGTGTCGACGGCTGAAATTTATAGACAGTAACATGTGAAAGTGCTCACTCCTCACAGCCCCAAGAGGTCAATAGCCTGATGCCTCTGTCCAAATGGGGTTCTCATTAAGCTAAATCATTCAATGAGCTTTTGCACAACAGGAAAGAATACAAGGATACCTGCGTTTTTTTGTTGTTGTTTCAAACCAAATTACCATCACTGGCCTTCCTCTTACAAAAGTTTTATGTCTAATAATTGATGTATAACCTTGAAACATTTTTCCTTTCCTTAATCTTTTCCTTTCCTGCCTTCTTTTTATGTATGCTGTCTGCATTATACCTCTCCATATATCTTATTAAGACCATATTGGATATCATCATAGTGTTTTGACTATGCTGTGTGAAAATCAAGCTGAAAACCATGGGACTCATTTGCTACACTTGAAAGAAACTTGGTTCAGCTCTGTGTGGAAATCCCACTCGTCTAAAATTTGGTAGAGACACACACACTACAGCAGGTGATTGAGAGGTAGGATTTTGGGTCAGCGGGGTGCTGGATTCAACAGAGATATTCCTTTGGAAACACAATCAAATAGAGCTTTTACTTTGTGTCAGCTACATTTCCTGTGAGAAGTAACGGTGCTCCAGAGATCTGATCAGTGTTTGAGCAGTACCAGTGCACTGCATGTGCTTCCAGTAAATTACATACAATGCGAAAGGGCTCGGCTCTCGCTGATGGACCTCAAACAATCTAAGAGAAAACACTGGTACGCCGTCCGGTTGCATACACACACACACGCACATCTATGCACGCAGAAAATAAATTTAATGTTGTCACTTCCTTCAAAGCCGTCAATGTCAAGAGAGACCACTGGCAATTCAAAGTAATCGGGAAGCCACGTAACAAAAATAAATTTGGGGCTTGACACGCTGTTGGAAAAGAATAGCAATCAGCAAATTTAATGCATTTCTGATGTATATTTAAGGCTCTGACACTAGGCCACAGATGTACATGTGTTGGGTTTCTATTTTGCAAAAGATATGGTTGGTGATAACCTATTATGGGACATCGTCAGCTTCCCCTGTGCCTCAGCCTCGGATAGGAAAAATTCCATCACTTGCTCTATCCAGGAGATGTAATATCGAAACAAATTATGGCTGGAATTGAAAAGTCACAAGCTTATTCCGTCTTGATCAAACCACTGCCAAGAGGATAAGTGCAGAAGTGGAGATACCCCCAAAATGCTTTTTATTGCATTATCATCATTGACATCTACAGCACTCCCAGTTCCCAGCTTTAGTAGTGGATATAAATATATATTTTTCAAGCTGTAATCCAACACACAGGAGGCATGAAAAGTAAGAAGAGTCTCTGAAAAAGCATTTGCAATTAGTGGAATTATTGGAAATTTCTCAATGTGTATAATAAATATGATTTTGATATGTAACTTATTTAGTTTACATGCATACACAGTAGTGTAAGACCAAGTGCATATGAAAGACCAAAATACATAAGACTACAGAGGACGACTGTGATCAATGCAACTGTACCTACCACCTCTGTTATCAGTCAGTGCTTAGGTGTCTCAAGTCAGACCCAACAAGAAAACAAGCCATTATTGTGACCCCACTGCTCAGACAAATTTTATTTGGGGGGACATCATTTGTAAGATGTAATGATCACATCTCAAAGTACATAACGTTTGATTGGATGGCAGGAGTTTGTTCCAGCGGCAGCAATAATAAAAGAAGTCTCATCTTGGTTTTATGGTGTAGCATATTGAACCATCTGAGAGCTGCCTTGCTCTACGGTGGCCTGGAGGCACTTATTCTTTTCAACAGTGATCAGTCCTGACACACAAGACGTCTGCTGAGACCCAGTTAAGGATTTCTATTATCATATCAAATCACACACCAGTGGTCTCATTATAATTGACACATCTCAAACAGTGAATAAAGGCTGCTCTACATAATGCATAATTAGAAAGTTTTTTGACATTATTTTTTTTTTTTTTTGCATATGGTAATGTATGATAAGAGCAGATGTTAGAGAGAATAGCCTTGGCGGGACATTAAAAGATCTCATAGAAGTTAGGAGATTATGGTTGGGTACAGTGACCTCCCGACCTGGCTGGATCCCTCTAGATGGCTGAGCTGCGGCGAAGCTGGGGCCAGCAAATGGAGGGGCTGATTCCCCTGTCCTTGCCGAGACCTCGTTAACGACTTAGAAGACCCATCAATATTTAACAACTCTATGATTGAAATTTCAAATTCATCTCCTCAATGGTAAATCACAAAGGAGAGTGAGATGGGAGCGAGAGTAAGAGGGGGAAGAGAGAGGACAGAGGGAGAGAACGAGAGCAACTCATTTTTATCAGAGAGCTATTTTAAATAAAGACTGTGATTTAGTGAGGCCACACCAAGTCAATTAGGGGCAGAATATGTGAGCTCTGTTTAAGTAGTTACTGAATCACCATATTGGATCTGACTGTCTAACAATCACTGATATGAAAATATACTATTCTCCCGGTAGGGAACGAGGAGTGTGTGAGATACAGGAGTGAATTCCTCCCGTAGTCTCTCTACAATCCTTGTCCTCATTCCTCCCCCTCCCTCCGTCTCGCTGCTCTTCTTCCATGATTCCCGCCACCTACTTTTCTTTTATGCATTTCTCAACCCTCGTGCCCTCTCCTGTTCGTTCGACAGACTTGAGTCAGAGAGCAAGAGATAGCTTTACTATTTTATGAAGGTGTGAGGTTTCTTGGCAGTGCCAGAGTTTTTCTGTGTCCGACAAAGTCCGCTTGCTCGTGAGAAGGTACCGTGAGACTGAAGTCACACGTTCAAAATAGAGCATACATGTGTAATACAAATCTGAGGCCAAAAATACCTGCCTTTAAAAATTATAGATTATTTATCTAATTAGCATTTTGATTTTTGCAATCTATACTTTGGAATTGCCCCAAATAGAAAATATTATAAGAGGTGAAAACATCTATAATGACCCACTTTTTTGCATGTGGTTATATAGCTCAAGGATTTTCTTTTTAAAACACATACACACACACACATATATATAATATTTCCTGAGAACTATAGAGTGGGTTTGGACAAAAATATCTAGCACTAAAAGGAGAGACATACAATACAATATGTGTCCTTAATTCTGTAATTGCTGTCCTCTCTCTTTGTGTGCTTTAGTCATGTGGTTTCTTGGAGTTAAAACAGAGCAGCAATAAAACCAAAAGAAATCACTTCCTGATGCAGCATAGTCATCTTTCTCTGTGTATCAAAGACTAATTTTGTGGGAGTACCCCTGCCTACATCCCATCCCTCCCCAGTCGTGTGTGGCTTTTGGTTCACTGGAGGTCAGGACGATCATTCACCCCAAGGCCTGAGGGCGCCCATATACTCTCCCCTTTATGACCACATAAAGAAAGCCAAGTGCTCAGGCGTGCCTGATTAGCTGCCCTAATATGCTATTTGTGACTAATTTCAGAGGCTCTCAGTCACAGGTGATGGTCCCAAGCTGTAAATCTAATTCGGCCAAGCTTTGACAGTGCATGTGTGTGTGTGTGCATGAGTGTGTGCGTGGGTGTGTGTGTCCTCTCCCTCAGGATGCACTAGTAAGTCCCGTGGTGAATATGCAAAGGCCATTTAGGTGAAAGGCAGGACATAAAAGTAATGGATGGTAGATGAAGCCATCTCAAGCTGACAAGACCACTTGCGCCTATGCGGAGAGGAAGTGTGAGTGTGGGTGTGTGTGTGCGTACCTAGGTGTGTGTGTGTTCATATGTAAAAAATGCACGGGACTAGAGTAGTTTTGTTTTAGCACAATCATTACTCTTTGCCTCAAGCACTGATACACTTTTACTGCAAAAATTTTGTGGTGTTACATTTGTACATTTTATGCGCTATACTGATTAACTAGTTCACACGATGCAAATTAGAATAGTTTAAAATAGTTAATGAGTGTCTTTTGGCTGTATCAGAGTGGAACAAACTGTTTTACACAAAGAGCAAGGGATTTTGTTTCAGTTGTTTGAGTTTTGTTTTTTTTTCTTTAAAATTATTTTGCAAAGACATAATGTTTTGGTACATATGTACAATCATTTATTTATGTTAAAATGTGATTTATAATTATTTTTTATTTTAAAAAAGTAAGTTAGTAATATGTTCTGAGAATTTAATGAAAATGCACATTTGAAGAAGGCTGTTGATAGTTAACAGACCTTCACTCTTGCTGTTCCTGTGTCAATACTTTAAGTCCTCATAATGTGACAACAGTTCCCTGTTTGAGCTGTTTTCCTATTATCCCCTGACCGCTGCTTTTCTGACCCCATGGTGGAGTTTTGACAGCATAAAAGAGGAGAGGGGGGACGAGCAAAGCAATGCTGTGGAAGTGCTTGCTGTGTGTGTGTCTGTTTGTGTGAGCGAAATAGAGAGGGAGAGAGAGAGTAGAGATAGTGTGTGTGTATGTATGTACACGGAGGAGAGAGAGGGACAGTGATAGTGTTTTTGAATGGATTCATAAGTGCATTTATGTGTAAGCGGGTGTCTGTGTGTACATGGCATGCGTGTATGTGTGCATGTGCTCCGGTGACCTCTGTGCTGGCTGTGCTGTGTCCTCCAAGCTGACAGAGTCCTCTCCTCCAGCTCCTCAGTGTTTAACACCCAGGGTCTGTTCCCAAATGGGCAGCCTCAAACACCCCCTGCTTAATACACACATACGCACACACTTCAGCAGCGTGAGGGCTCCCACTCTGCACCAGCTCCAGAGAGGTGAAAGCCATGGATGGGGGGGGGGGAGCTACACTCACCTCAAACCACAAAACCAAAAGGTTAACAGTTCTGCCAGATGTGGGGTCACCACCAGTAAGGAATCACATTATTTCTATATGAATAACAATGTACAGCCTTGAGACATTTGGACTTGTATTTATTCAGTAGAGCTGACAGAATATGGCACCCAAGACATTTCCCAGTGAATTGTTGTTATATGCAGCAACAGGACTGAGATATTTTTAAGACATTTGCATTTATGAGAAATCAATGACAATATATTGTGAGGTATTTTGGGTAAGGGCAATCACAGCACAGCTTTGTTAGTGGGGTTTTATTGGCGTTTTCTTTCAAAATTGCACATTATTAGTCAAATTTCCAAAATCTTACAATATTTTTTCAGGACCTTTTTCAAGCAAATCAACCACTAAGAGTATACAAGCAGTAATTCCATAAAAAAACAAAACTAATTACAATCAAAAATCTAATCATGACAATAAGCCAATAGATTCTATCATAAATAATTAACAAATAAGGTAGGTAAATCATGAATTTAAAAACTACGTACATTTCTTCATCTGTTACTTGCAAATTCTGTCCCTCACAGCCCTGGGAAACCTTGCCCAAGCAGGTCGTAAACAACCCAGTCTCACACAATTGAGCAGCCGAGGTTAAAGAATAGTCCAAATAATAAGATGCAAGCCTCCGAGTCTGGTAAATCAGTGTAAAAAACACTCTTCCCTGCAGCCAAAATACTTCAACCTCCTGTCCCTGTTTTGAAATCATAAACAGCCCACCGTCCCTCACCAATGGTAATGAAATGCAAAACAGTGTGTAAGAAAATATCAAAACCTGCCTCAGCTTTGCACCCCTTCATCCAAAACACTTTAGAAATGCAGGCAGTATCACGTAGCATAAACACAGATTCTGTCTGAGCCAAATTAGGGACATTAAAAATCACAGGCTGAGGACTTGCTAATTATTACACCCCCTTACAAACAGAGACAGTCAAGCTAAGCGGCGAGCCACTGGCTGACTCCCAATGTCACTTTCTCCGGGTAACAAATATCTAAAGGTCAAAGTGTGTACTTCAGGGGAATAGGGAAAAGCTCAACGGGTCTAAGTGTTGTGTGTCTGTGTGTGTATGTGTCTTTGAAGGAATCTAGCCTCTCATGTCCTCTAAGACTATGCTGCCACCTGCAGCTCTGGGTACGAACAAAGACACAAGGGCTGTTGAAGGGGATAACAGGCAGGATAGTAAGTCACATACTGTAAAAGTCAGAAACAATTGCCATGAAAATATAAACCTAATCTAAGGCTACAAACTTATTCAGATGACAGTTTCACAGACAACTGAAACAAGGAGTTGTGCATTATTTGTTGTACATACAATGAGGACTTGTAATACATTAATTGCTCTTGCAGGGTTATAAGTGAACAGATATTTAAAGAACATTGCTTGACTAAATATTTCCATGTGTGGTCAAGGGCATATTATAGGATTGTATTTTAAATATTTGCAAAGTTACACATTCTAAAATTTAAATCATGTAACAGATTTTATATTAAACATGGGTCTATTTAAATCACCATTCCAGTATAATTATAGTTATATTTTCACTAGATTATTTTACATAAGGAAAACACAGATGCCTACCTGTTGGGATTCATGCAGAGTGTCTTGGGTTCATTGTGAACTTCATGCAGTGAAATATCCCACCCCTGCTTATTGTTTCACAACCCATTTATTGTTGCAAAGGACAGGAAGATGTATGACCCTGCAGCAATTAAAATATTAGATATCAAAGTGTCGATGCCAGGGACTGTTATAGAAATGTGATAGTGAGCATGAGTAATGACGGCCCGCATGACTTGTCATAAATAAGAAAAATAAAAAAAATGAAGGGTGGGGGTGACCTCAAATGCAAGGATTCTGTATAAGAATATTCTGATGCCTAACAATGAGCACTGTATATATATATTTTTTTTTTGAGGAACTCTCTTTCACAAAGAGTGGTGAACTTTGGACTGACATTTGTACAGATGTGGTAAGGCTAGAAGCCACCCTGTAATTAAAGCACTCACCCTGGGAAAAAAGGTGTGATCTTCTGTCATATTTTGACAAGGCTCCGAGCACCGGGCAAAGCAATATAGTTACATGCTTGGTAGCAGCTGGAAGAAGAATGACTGTATGTTTGATTGCCTGATAGCCAGACTGTATCTCCAAGCTATTGTTTTGGTGATAGCGATCAAAGTTGTGTGCACATTATGTGTGTGTCTGGGTATGTATGTGTACTTTCATGTTGTATGAAAATGTATCAATACCTCTGTAGCTATGAAAAGTAGCATAGACATTTATCTTTTTTTATTAATTTATCATTTTGCTTAAGGAGGGATTTAAAAGAGTTTCATCATGAGATACATTCCAATTGTAAGATTATCATATCAGCATTGTCACCAAATCTCTCTTTAAGCCGATTAAATATTTTTTGACTTCACTTCACTGTCTTGTAGAAACCTGAGACAGACACCATATATGCTCTGTCAGAATCATTAAGTCAACATGCCATCAGGTTCAACTCAGAGTCTCTCCTCAGAATTTGAGAATGATACAGCCTGACGCGGCTTGAACTTTGCGTCTGCCAGGAGGGGCTATTCTCTGTCGGCTTCGCCATTCTCCCATGGCTTTAAATATTGTAGGCATCTTGGGGATGTGGAGACGCATTTGTCATCCTTGTTTGACAGGCTTGATGAAGGGGTTGTCTGTCAGTGTTTCACAAATCCGACCAGACCACAAGCCCGCGGGTGGCACATAGACAGTCACGAGCGGCGGGGAGTTCCCTCCCCTCCTGGCTCACAGGGTAATTGTGATAATACTTGAATGGAAAATTATAGAGGGGTGAGTTAAGGAGATACTTGAGTTAAATGCAGAGACTTGACACAGTGAGGATAGTGTGGGTGGTCTGAGATTGTGAGGGCAAGTTCTTACAGTTACAGTCAGCTGTGATAGTTGTAGCACTTACATGTACTGTGGTATTAAGTCTAATAAGCCAAACCATTTTTTCTTTCTTTGTGCACAACTACAGAGGTGTTGAAATTTGCTTGTGCTTTCAAATTAGGATCTGCATTGTTAAACCCGTATTGTTAAACCTGTCACTTATTTCATAATAAATTTAAACATTAAGTGTTTCAAAATTTAAGGTTATACCCTTTGGGATTTTGAGACTTTGCAGTCTCTCCTTTAAAAAGGACATTTTCCATAAAAAACTGAGATGATCCATCCCAGTCAGCAAATAACATAACAGTCCTATAAACTAACTTCAGCTGGGAAGACACAACAAACACTTTCTTTCTCTCCATTTCCCTCCCTCTCTCTGTCTCTGACATCAGGGTCAACCTAGCATATAATAGACAAACTTGGCAGTAATCTGGGGACTCTGAGAGAGGTCCGGGAGATTTATCAATCAACTGGCCACATTAAACGGATTTCCTAATGAAGTGAAGTCTTTACAGGGATTAATCCTCTACCACCTGCAAGGAGCCACCTGCTCGACTGCCATAATTGGCATGGATGGCACCGCCACCATCAGCAGAAAGAGGAGAGGCACAGAGAGAGAAAAAGAGGGAGTGAAAGCGAGAGAAAGGGGGAGAGAGACGACTGGGATGAACAGTGGGGGAGAGAGAGAGAGAAAGAGACGGACAGAGAGGAAACAAGTTGGAGAGAGGACAAAGAAGCTAGACATTGGGGTGTCAAACTCATGCAAATGATGACACTCAGTGTGTTGCAACGACACAACGAGGGAGGAAAATAAATAAAATATTTTTAAAAAAGGAGACGAGACAGCGCCAGGTCTCTTATGACATGGCGATGAGCATCCAACCCTTAGTTTGTGCCAGTCTTGCAGCATTCCAAGACCTTGACAGCAGCTCCTCGCTACATCTTCCAGCTGTGTCAAATCTGCCTATGTGCTAATGAACGTGTCAGCACCCCAATCGTGTCATTGCTGTGTGTGTTTCAATTCACCTCTGAGCGCTGAAATTCTACCCCAGGTGTACCAGCTTACACATTACATTCACCCGCAAGTATTTCTGCATGAATAATTACACAGTCCCAAACGTAAAGTTAGAATCTAGACCGGTGTCCTCATTATACTGCCTAACCAATCTTTTTGATTGTGTTGCTGATTGCTTTAACTTGACCAGGCTGACGCTGTGCATGCAAAATGGAAACACATTTATCAAGTCTGTGAGCAAAGAGTGAGCAATTTTTGTATTTTGTCTGACAATCACTTGATTGATTGCAGTAAGATTCAAATGAGACGCACAGGAAACAACATTGTAAAGTGGAGATTTTAGGGCCCAATTCAAGAAACTAACTTAGGTGATAAAATGAGAGTATCCAAATACTCAGCGTGTGACAAACAAGCAAGACATGCAGTTGTAAAAAGGGTTGAAATTTGCAGGAATAAATAAAGGATAAATATTCTTTTAGGAATTGGTATCAATCATGGCCAATCAAATTAACTCATCTAGCGGATACACTCTGCATCAAATATCTGCACTTTATATATATATTTGCTCAGTGCATATATACAGCACTCTAAATATGAATAGTGTACTGTGAAAGTCAAACTTTTTGGATGATAAAATAAAAACGCCTTTCGGTCCACCATCATATTTAACCAAAACAACTGCAACCATAGCCCCACCACACCGAGTTGTTTACTTCATTCTATGCAAATTTGAGGTGCTACTTTTAGGAGACATTGGAAAGAAAGTGATGACTCATGAAACTGATGCAACCCAGAGGGTTTGGGCCATGTACTTTTGAACCTTAGGGAGTTCAGTGATGTAGAGTGAGAAAAATGTGGAATGGTGCAGCATTTCTTTATTTTATTTTTTTATTTTTTTATTGAGGTATTTCATCTACTTCACCAGTGGTTCTTCAGGATGTCACCATCCACACTGTTGTACTCTGAACAATTTGCACTGGAAGCAATTTGGAAGCTGAGCAGGGAAAGCGTACCATATCAGAGTCTGGTGCTCTTTGTGTAATATTTAAAGGGGAACTCAGATTTTACGCATTAAAGTCTGTTTACCGTTCATGGGGACTACTATGGCATATTTGAAAAAAGTTGTATAAAATCTTTTGTAGATCCAGAGGGAGATGCGCAAAGCCTGTAAAACTGCCTCAAGTGGTGTCACTTGAGTCAGCATGGGTTGAGGCAGAAGACTACATATTTGAAGTAAATGGAAAAAAAAGTGAGTTTACCTGACTTCTGTAGCCCGCTCCTCATCTCTGCTTGAGGCTACATTTAGCAGCTACTATAACTCATCCGAATCTCCAAAAATAGACTTGGAAAGTCTATTTTTGGACAGTACTGTCGTATTCATATTATATAGCATTAAATACATAAAGTAGTTTGTTTGACTTTAAAGAGGGTGTGCCTTTACTAACTAAAGCATAGGACAAATTCAGCACCTGTGCAAGTATGTTTTAGCACATCAAAGTCGGTTTGCTCTGTTTGTCATCACAAGTAGGTTAAAATACAAATAAAATTAATTAATTGAAGTAACATCAAATGCTTACTGTCTGAAGCTGAGTTGGAGCTTTCCATGCATCTGCAGGGATTTGTCGTCCTAGGTCACAGTGGTCAGGTTAGTTACGACCTGAGTCGAATTTGATGACTGTGTGTCTGTGTTTCTGTGATTTCTGACTAATGATCAACTCTCCAGAGTCATAACTCCTGGGACGAAAAGATGATTTTGTGGAGTCTGCCAAGGGACAGAGACTATTGGCACAGCTAGGGTGTCCCTCATTTGTTATGGAGCCATACTTCCACCTTGCCAAAATAGGTGCCAGGCCAAGGACAAACTCTGTGTGTATGTGTGTGTATGTGTGTGTGTGTGTGTGTGTGTGTGTGTACACTTGCAGTCTGACCCCCATCCCAGCGCTAAAATCTTGGTGACAAGCCATACTGGCATCTAAAAATATTCTAATGGTGCTATGAAGCAGAAATAAGGCACTTGGGTTTGTTCTCAAAGACATACAGAACTTGTGTTACTATTATTTTACTAGTTGGAGAATATAATGTCAGGGAATGAAACAGGTTTCATTTTATTATCTATTTACTAGGCTGTTCATAGCTAGTGGCCAGATGAATTCACTGAACATGTCCAACTTCTCTGTATGTGGATGATATATCTTCTAGATGTCCAATAGTATAAACTTAAGTGGGATGTGTAACCTACTTAGAGGAAGCTGGAGTAAATCTGCATGCAAGGCCTGTTAGTTTTCCAAGGAATAGTGTCATGTTTGTGACATAGCATCGACAGTTTCCAGCATGGTCATACAGTCATATCATTCAGTCATTTTGGAAAATATCACAAGGTGAGGAGGTAAACATATATTTGTGAGTACGGTATAAGTGCTGCCCTCTCAAATACAAACACACACACAGAGCTTTATCCACCTCCTCGTCTAACTCCTCAAGCTGTGTTGTTTTGAGTGAAAGAAGAACCGTCCCTAATCCACTTCACGGATCAGTTTCACAGAGACGGTAAAGCCATTCTCCCTCCAAGCTAAAGCAATTCAGATCAGACACCTTGATGTCTCAAAGAGCACACAGTGAGCTCTTGTTTTCTGTTTTGACTGCTGGGAATCCATGCCAGACAGCACCCCTGATTCCAGCTCAAAGATAAAACTAATGAGGTTTTCATTCAAGTCCGTTTTATAACAATAACTGAGTCATTGCCAGACGTCGCTGTTTTCACTAGCATCCCAGATTCTGTGATCCACTAATCTAGGATTTGGGGGAGTTAGATTTTCAAAACTGAAGGTGTAATGCTGTACAGCATCTCAAATGCAGGTGATACTACTTTTTTCATCATTACTTGCTTTGTAAAGAAGTGCTGCAAAAATGAATAAAATCATGCATGGCTTCCTCTTTATATAGATTATATTCCTGAGAATGATTAATCATGTTGTAGCTTTCTAATTGCATGAATCATGTAAAAAGGCAGGACTAATTTAGCATATTACCTCATTGTCATAAGACACACTAGCAGTTTAATTTGTATCTGACACCTGAAAGAACTATTGTCACAATGCACCCTTGCTAAAGCTGTTAAGTATGAGATGTCAATGGCATTAATGAGTTCATTTGCAGCTAATTGTGCAGTAATAGGGTAATTATAGGGATAAGCTAGCTGACATATGCCTTGATGCCTACCTGACACCGAAGAAATCTGTAGACATGCCCACTGTAGCTATCTGTAACAACTATTCCCACAACCCCTCATTCTTGTGTTGCACCAGGAGGTGACACTGACATTAGCTGCTGACTTAAACATCAAAGACGAGGCCTTAATCCTTTAACAATAACCATGTATGTCCCTACAAAGACATTGTTTATATAGACATTTCAGTTCGGACAGCTCATCTAACCTTCTACTACATGCCTCGAGGTGACTCTGTGTTGCCAGCAGCATTTCTTTACAGAGAGTTCTCTGTCAGAGAAATCCCTTCCTTTCTTGCTAAGGGCATTAATCTGCAAGCAGCAGAGCCCATCCAAAACACATCTTGTGCAGTCGATTATGGCTCTGCCAACGTTTCAAATTCCAACCTGGAAACAGCAATTGAATAAGATAACTGCAGGCTTTAATAACTCCACACAGTGTCATAACTCCATGTAATATAGTCTGGTTTAGTTTGTTAGGTGTTTGTCTGAACTTTTGGGCAGTGGTAGTTTTGCTATTGTACAGGTTTTGCAGCCCCCTGTGGCTGAACCATTTCTATCTTTCCTCAATGACATGATGATTTAAGTTAAACGGTTCCAAAGGAAAATAATTGGTTCTAGGATGTAACAAATGTGTGAAAAAGTTTTGGCCATAAAAAGCTGACGACACCATTTAGAAAAGAAATGTGTTTTCTTCCTGCCTTGCTTCTATCCAGAGGCCTAATAACTTGTGTGAACTAAGAGTCCACCTTTCGGCCACAGGGTCACCAGTAAACATAAATAACAGATTGTAGAGCTACTCCCAAGTGGTGACAGGGGCTTAGATGGCCTAGATAGTGCAAAATATGGTATATAATACACAGCTGGCAAAACAAGAAGAGGCACAAATTCCTTATAATAGGATAATCAGCCATGTATTCTTTTACAGGTACTGTGACAAAGTCCATCATTTCCCACTAATGTGTTTCCCAGGAGTTCTGAATGCCCAGTAGACCTTCTACAGAGTTCTGAAACTGCAGGATATCAGCTTTTTCCCCCATTTCCCCCCCTCCTGCTTTTCCCTATAGTGTGCAGAACTTTGACACAGTTGTGGTTGCATCAGCAAGTTGCCAGTAACATTGTCTCATACATCACTTAAAGTAAATAGAGTTGGTGATATCTTTGAAGACATTTTTTCAATTTCTGAAAACTCAATTATGCCCAGTTGGCCTCAGATGCTGGTGTGTACAAGTTTGAAAATCAGACCGCCTGCGTGACAGTCCTTCCCTGCAATGACATTTTTGTCTGTTACTTTTGCTGTCATGAACTGGATAGCTGTACTGTATATTTTCATTGCGTAATACATTGACATGGTCTTTATGCACAGAGGTAGACCCACCAAAACTATTCAGTTCATGTCTCCAAGTTAATCAAAAGTCACAACAATGTCACCTAGGAGGTGTGCAAGTAATTATCAAAGCAAATCTTTGTTCTTCACAGTCAGTTTGTGTGGTATGCACCACTGGCGTCTTAACACTAGGCCCTCGTAACGTTAACGTTTCAAAGTAAGAATTCACCCCGCGCACCAAATCAGAGGCTCAGTTTGCACTGACTTAAATCTTATGTAACTCTGGGCTTTTGACAGGCAGACACCTCTGCTGACTACAGATAGGTAATTTGTTTTGATCTGTGATTATACCCCTCGTGTTCAGAGGAAGATGTAAACCCTCTTGTGAAGCTTTTAGGCAAATCCTCACAATGTGGGGAGAAGTGCCCCCAGGGCTCTCAAGTTTTCACCCTCCTTCTCCATCTTCTTCTTTTCTCTCTGTCTTTCTTTTTCTTTTTTTTTCATCTCGTATGAGAGACAAAGCCTCCTGCCAAACACTGAAGCCCCCCAGGAGCTCATCATACAGAAAACTAGGGCTCCTCGGAGAACGAGGAGAACAAGCGAGAGAGAGGGAAGGAGGAGGGCAGAGAGAGACGGAGCGAAGACGAGGGCTTGTGTAAAGGTGGGAAGAGGGTGTTTGCGTGTGTTTGTGTGTGTGTGCGTTCTTTCTACATTGTTAATGACTGTTAAGAGTCTATCAGAGCCACGGGGCATTTTGCGCATCCCACAAGCCTCCCTCCTTTGACTCCCTCCCTGCTATTTTCCTTAACACTGCCTTTTGTGGCCTGTGCCAGACATACCTGCAAAATTATCTACTAATTATCTACTAAATATGTTTGTTCATGTTGGTTGAACAGCTCACTTAATTGAAGGGGCGCTCTACCTTCCCTCTGCTGTTCCCCTCCTTCATGCCCTCCAAGTATGGGAGATGGGGGGTGTGGGCTTAGGAGAGTGGCTTATCTCCAAGAGCTCGTTATATTAATGCCAGTAATTATGTGTTTTGCTTACTTTTGATGTGCCTCTGTTCAAACGGGGAGAGTTAATAAGAGGATGACGGCAAATATGTCGGAGGGCCCTCTGTGTTGTCTTTGGGCTCTGGAAATTCCTGTGTGTACCAGTGGGGGTTTTATAAGAGTGTGTATGTGCTGGGGTGGGGGAGGTATGAAGGGGTGGTACCCGACTCACAAGAATGTCAGCACACAGGTAATGGCAGGAGCTTATGATCAAATCTTCACTTCATTTTTATACTAGTGTTCCTCTCAGGCACACACAAACACAGACACACACCCCAGCCAACACCTTCCTTTGGATCCTAAAAAGGATGGAGATGGCAGTGGGAAGGGATTTCGTGGAGGGGTTTGTTTCAAATCTGTTTAAGAGGGTTAAAAAGGGAGCTCCTCTTGCCAAGAAGAGCACAGGTCTCTCTGCTCTCCCTGAGGAAAATGCTGGCATGAAGAGGCGCTCTCTAATGGAAAGAAACAGTCACTAATGAGGGAAATAAATAACAGTCTCATAAAACTAAAAGAGGAGGGGTGTGAGGGAGAGAGGATGAGGGGAAGAACAAACGGAGTAAAGTTAAATTTGAATGATGGTCATACTCACAGGCAAAAACAGCAGATACACAGACGAATACACACACTCAATGATGTTTAGCTGTCAGTGCTAATGAGAGAGTGTGTCTGTGATGTAAGGACAGGAGCTTGCTGATGGAGATTCAGACAGACAATTGAATAACATTATCTTCTCTCTCATTGTTCATTGTTTGTTTCTGTTTCTTTTGTTTTTCTTTGTTTCAGCACAATGATTAATATGCTAAAACATCAGAACCTTTCTATCTTCTATATTTTTTTCTTGGTCCAATACAGTAATTTGTAATGCATAATATAAGAATATTTGTGTCACATTATATTAAATTTACCCATCACAATATCGAGAATAGAATACAATAGATTAGAATAGGATACAATAGAGTTGTGAGAGTGTCAGATGTGTAACTTTGATTTATTTTACTTTCCTTAAAGGTGAGGAAGGTAAAAGTAGCTACATTCTCTCTGTCTGCATTATGTGGTCCTCTGGGGCAGAGGAGCAAATGTCACTTTCACAAAATTTCTGTGAGTCTTCTTTTAACACGATGGTCATCACAGTGTTGCACTTGAGGGTACAGTTTCTCAATTTTACAATTTTCTTTCGCAATTAAATCTGGTTTAATGCTATCAGCAGTGGTTGTCTTTTCTTTTGCTGATAGTTAAATTAAACGCACACGTTCGCATTGGTTTGGTTTCTGCAAAATTTCAAGGCCTGGGAAAAAATATGTTCTTTTCTCAATATACACCTTTTTCTATCTCAGTGTGTGTCTTTTCTCTTTTCATCTCTTTGTACCTGTCTATGTCCCCCTATGTCTCTCTGAGGCTGCTTTGTGAATCCACTCCCTGGGACTGTAGAGGTAGAGACGGAGACTGGTTGAAACACACTGCGGTTTCAGCATTCCCATTCCACCTGTGTTTTGACAACACATTTCGCAAGAGGGATCTGAAGTGGTTTTAGAGTTTCTCTCTTCACCATTTGATATCAAAGAATGATCCCTGCGATGGCAGAACACGCAGGACTCCGTGGGATGGATTAACGCAACATTAAAAGTAATCCCTAGAGTTAGACGCTGCTTCTTAACCAAAAGAAAGAAACAAAAGCTAACGCACTTGATGTCTTTATCGGAGGACTGATAGTTCCCATGCGCAACAGGAACAGAAATGTCTTCCAGTATGAAATGTTTACACTGCTAATATTAAATAGGTTGACAATAGTGATGACAAGAGTAATAATTATCATTACATGCATGACTGCCAGCCACCTCAAAGCTGAACAAGAGATTAGGCAAAGATTACTGTCTGTTTCACGGTTGTGTGGCCTTGCAGCTATAGCCTTCTCTTTTTGTTCAACACTTCAAATAAGCAGCCACTTCAAAAAAGACAGAGTTAATGGC
This sequence comes from Morone saxatilis, assembly GCF_004916995.1. Classification (NCBI taxonomy): domain Eukaryota; kingdom Metazoa; phylum Chordata; class Actinopteri; family Moronidae; genus Morone; species Morone saxatilis. Next base: position 9,612,739 of record NW_023339807.1, on the reverse strand, counting down.
GTATTAACATGTTTTTTAGTTGTGAGGTCAGTCTAAGTTCATCAGCATGTTAAAGTTAAGTTACTACCTATGGGGAAAGCCTCATGAATATGCATTTATTTTATCAAGAAAAATAGATTTTAACTGGTAATATGGGGGAATGCACAAACAAATAAGTAACAATGAGATGTAAATAATTGAAAGGAGACCAGTTCATAAAGAAATTAGTTAGAGCATTTTGCTAATATACAAGGAAAGTCTCTCAATCTCTCTCTAACAATGATGAGATACAGTACACAGTGATAACCATAACACATGAAGATTGAACTACATTACAAATATCCTTACCATATGGGGCAGGAAAGCCATGTACAGCAAGAAAAGAACTGCAAGTGACTTAACAAAGGCCTACACCAAGTACCAGCATGCTCTGATCAAGGAAAGTACTTTAACACAAGTTCCTCGATTGAGATATGGCATTTCAGTTCTGCTGATTAGCATATAATTCAGGATTATTTTACTGTATGCTGATGACGGAACGCTCTCTTCAGTACCCATTGCCACCTTCTCTGTTAACCTCTCCGTGATACCACTCTGACTTTTAACACTACCCTATTCAACACCAGCTAATGATGTAACGGTCTCCTTAAATATGTAAAGTATAAGACTTAATAAAACCCAGCAGTGTGATTATGTCTTAAGTCTAATACCCCAATCCTGGATATGCAGTTCTACATGGTGATCTATTTTAAATCAGCCTCTTATCCACTGGAACAAGGTGAGGAAAGTTCATGTGTAAATTACAGAAGTCAGTGCGGTGGAAGTTTTCCAATAAAAGAGTGCTCTTGCTTGCAGTTTCTCAAATTTTATGTTGAGATATCAAACACTCATTAAAATAAAAGTGAAAGAGGGAAATGTCACAGGTGTTAAAAGGCAATTAGTCTTCCTGTGCTATCACAGTGTTAATCAGAGTGATGAAAATGTTGATATGAAGCTCATTATCATGTTTTCAATAGTAGATATTGCTTTCATGAAAGATGAGACACAAGATAAATAATGAGAAAACCTGTGACTGCCTTGCTGCAAAGCAATTTTGTTGAACATTTGATGATTTTTGATAAGATGAAACCAATGATATGTTCCTACAGGTCTGCTTTAAAGTGGTGAGTTTTAATTGCTGCATAAAAAATTTTTTCCACAGCTTTTTCAAGTCAGTCAGTTCAAAATATGAAAATAAACAAGAAAGCATCCAAAAATAATAATCCCACTTTTTGGCACTGATTTGGTCACAACAAGAGAAGACAGATCTCATTATCTCTGTTTGGGAAAAAAAACTGAAATGTTATCTTGAAACAACAGACAAACTGAGATGAGCTACTCTTTAAATTTGAGTGCTTTTATGCCAAAACACAAACAGCAGAGAGAGACAAGGGGGGAGAAAGAGAGACAGACAGTCAGCAAGACAGAACAAAACAGACTAAGAATAAGAGAAAGTGAGAGGGGAAAAGCATAGCTAATGGCATTGGTATCAGATTTATTCCAAAGAGGCGGCAGCAGAAGGAGGCAGGAAGGAAGGCTGGATGATTTCTTCGCCCCGTCTTCCCCTTTCCCTGATTATGAAAGGAGACATGGCACGAGGTCGAGGGTCAAGCCAAAAGGAGACAGCATTGTGTAGAAACTGTCACGCACCGCCACCTATTTTGACATGCACAGGCCCGTTTGTTGTCTGTCGTACATGCAAATTGGCGAGCCCAGGCTGTCATATAAAGGCAGGCAGATATGCGCCGGTCGGGAAAATGAGAGACCACCTGTAACCAAGAGAATGGGGAGTGATGGACAAGCATTCAGTCAGCCTGCTCGTCATTTCCAGGCCCGCCATTCACCCATCAGCAGAGTATCCCCCCCGCGCCCTCCTCCTTCCGCCACCACCACCATCAATCCCATCTCCAGCGCACACATATACATGTAAAAATCTATTCTTAATATTCAGAAGCAGGAAGTGAAGGGAAATAAATATATACGACGGAAGGGGATTGGAGGGGGTCGGTGGTGGTGATTTCAACCTGCTAGCTGCCTAATAGGATCCTGCATTCAGACAGCTGAGGGTCAGACCCAGATAATTAGTTGTCCACAGAGGAAACATCACTCTTCCACAAGAAGTGGACAGGAGGGGGACCCTGTGAGGTGGCCTTAATGCTCTGAATCCCAAAGAAAGTCCAGAATGTGTCAGGTAATCCACATTAGATTCTTTTGTCCCAACCAGGCCAAATGGTACAGTACACTGATGCTATATGTTTTAGGTTGACAGGGACATTGAAGATGGATCACATTCATTGTCTTAATTATACAGTAAGATGACAGCGTAATCATCATGTAAACTTGATGCATTTATGTAGACCGTTCAGGGTGTTAAGGTGACCAGATAATTAGCTGTCCAGTGGAAACATCACCCTTCCAGAGAGGCTAGACAAGGTCCAATGGAAGAAGTGAACAAAAAACAATTGTTTAAATGTAGACATACACTGGTTGAATTTTTCTCACATAAACTTTTTTTTTGCAATTTCTATTACGAGTGTTATATTTTGGCAAAGTATAACACAATATGTGATCCTGTGCAAAATAACTGAATATAAAATAAAAACTCATTGCAAATCCTGCAAATGCATTTCACTTCTTGGAGATCTAAAAGGAAGCCTACCCCAGTTCAGGTAAGTGCTATGCAGAGTGTGTGTGTCTCTGTGTACTATTTAATAGGTGGTACATGACAGAAATCTAAGACAGTAAATAACTCTTCTAATGACTTCAGTCTCATTTCAACTGTCCCAGGTTGCCAATTAATGATCATCAACAACTACATCTGCATGCACATACATATAAATACAAATACAAAATACACATTCACACATTCACACAGACACACAGGTCCCACTTGCAGAAACACACACCACCATCGATGCTCGTTCAGGCACCATATGTGGTATGTGGTCATGTGTAATTTATTTAAAGATGTTTTGAAGAGAAAAGTTGAAAATAATTATTTTATTCGCCTAAGACACCTGAACTGAAGGGACACACAGATTGGACTCTTTTAAGCGATGAATCATTACCCCATGTAGACGTCAGCTAATCACTGCTGTCTGCTGTTGTCAGTTCACCAGGCGAAACATTTTTCTTTAGCCAAATGATCCATTAATATTAAGGTCTCTTTTCTGTTATGATATAGGGCAGAAACTGTCCTCATTATATGATTTAGTCCAGTCAAATGTATTCAAATGCCACCTTTATTACCCTGGAGGTGCTTTGCATAAATTGAATAAATCCAACGGATACTCTTCGAGAATCAAACATATCAAAGGTTTCCTGTCTTTGAAGTGGGGGTAGTGTCTAATTCCAAAACAGATTTTCATGATAAATAAATACATTATTTATGAATTGTGGGGTAGTGGTGCTCGAAGAAGACCAAGAAGAAGAACAGGAAAAAAAAGAAAACAACGATAAAAATGCATAAAACATTTTACGCCGCGGAAATGTCAAGAGAGGCAAAATGACACACAGAGTGGCGCGTGCCGACCAACTGCCTGACTGATAAACAAACTGATTAGCATATGCACATTGGAGCATATGTTGTGCTCATTTGCTTACACAAAGTCTCAATCAAAATAATACAGCACACTCGACGCATGTCATAAAAGTCTAGAAATATGTTGATGGGAATGATGAAGATGGAAACATTTCAATTATTTCATTTCTGACAATTACACTGACAATGTGACAACCTAAACAACCAGCAGGCAGCGTGGTGACTAATTGCGCTCAAGAAATTTATGGAATGGGAAATAAATAAAAACAAACCAACATTTTGACGAAATGCAGAACCGTTTCTCACATTTATGTATGTATAACATGTTGTCATAATAATATTCACACATAATTTAATATCTATTAACATGAAATGGAATTTGTAAATGTGAAAGAATAAGATGCTACTTGCACAGGAGGCCCTGAAAGAAGGTAGTTATGTTGGCAAATGTGTGCATATATTTAATATATTTTCTGTTAAGATATGTGCCTTTAGGAAGTGTTTTAACGCAGCAGCAGATCAAGGGTTGAGGTAGGACTGGGGCGGGGCAGTCAGTCAGGCCACACTACTAACCTGCCTAAGAAAAGAATAAGTGTTTAACATGACATACAGATGGCATGGCCGTACAAGCCCTGTGTTTGCCTTTGAAGTGCTGCAGGATTCACAGAAGCAAGGAGAGCTAGATTCTTTGAATAATTACACATTGGTTTATCTAAGTCAGACAGTCAGGGGTGCCTTCCAGAAAAAGATGGGTGGTTATTCGATTTCCAAATATACCTGAGCAGATGTTCTGTCTTGATTAATATCTAACCTAAATATTTCATTAGCACTACACCATATAAGAATTATTAGGTATATTTTGCATTGACCAAATGTTATGTCAGAGTCCTCCAGCTGCATATGGAAGTGTAATAGAGTAATTTTAAACAACATGTTGCAACACCTTCCTTTCTGCCTCATGATTTATTTCATATGTATGCACCTTCAAAACAAATTAAAATTAGTATAAATGTGATTGTTCCTACAGTGTATGTAGACCTCGGGTTGTGCAGAAGCAATCCTTATTCCTGCTGTACAAGACATATTACTGTCTTAGTGCTAAACAAACCCATGCTGCTTGGAGCAATGTGTTCATCATTTTAAATGCCTGACTATTTTTTCTATCCCAAAGGAACACAGAAAAAGTACATTAGAAATATTACAAAAAATATATTGAATGGTGTGAGGGGATTAATCAATTAAACCTTTGAGTAAATAACCACAAAGGGCAGCCCATCGGGGGTAAATAATGGAGGTTCTGCACCTACCCAAACGTTCATTTAACCTGTGAACCACAAGGTTATATCTGTTAGAAATGACGTTAACACGCACATACACACACACACATTCACTTAGACAAACACGCCAGGCTGGAGGAAGGATGATTTATGTGGGAAGATCAATCTTCATCATCTTGCCTCTCACCTTGGTCTCCATCAGTGTTAATTAAAGGAAGGTCAGTGTCACCCTCCCTGCTCCCCCCAAACAACCCTCTTTTACATAATAAATCACTCCAGACACACAAAGGGGGCTGTTGACACAAACAGAATGCTCCTAGCTAACTAGCTCACTGCAGTTCGTTGGGCTGAGGAGTCAATTCAAAGCCTGCCATAAATAATACTGAATGTCACAGTGTTGTGTCTTTGTCTGGGAACAAAAGATAGAAGACAAAGACAGGTTGTTATGGGACAAAAATAATCCATAATATATACAATATATACAAGCATAGAAAACGTACAGAATCCCAAAAATAATATACAAAAACAGAATGAGAAAGTGTGGCTTATTGATTTGACTCATTGTACTACATAATGTAATGTCATAAGTTTAGTAATTGAGGAAGTTAAATTTTTATATTCATTTGTATTTGATTTTTTATTTATTATTATTTATTTTTTTAGATAAGGTGGTGTGCAGTCATTATGGAAAAAGGTGGTGAGAAAGTCTGCTGAAAACTTAGTTTTAGGTTGTGGCATTATGTCAACAAGTTTATCTAAAATCATCCATGACTGAAAACAATAAAACCCCAAAGTAGTCATTATACGGGTGACTTGCTGCATATGCTTCCATTTTTTATCCACTCTTGACAGAATGTGAATGTGCATCTGACTTAAAAAGAAATATCCATTGCCATGAATACACCACCCACCCCAAAACAGTACAGTAGTTTGTGTCAGAGTACTTTGGTCAGCCCCACATTGTCTACATCATTACTTTCTTGGAATCAATTTTCCTCCCCAAAAGAAACAAGAAACATATGCTTTGTATTGTGTACAATTTCCTAGGTTTTCTAGGTTACTGTCAGACTTGCATAATGAGGGCCATGGCACAGCAGAGTTTCCCTCTTATCACAAACTAGCATGCATGGCCCCGCTGCTCTCTCCTCAGTCATCAAGCAATTGATGTAATTGAACCAGCCCTTTGCTGTCAAGCAAGCAGCGCAGCTCAATAGCATATGCTCCGAACACTCTGGACAATGAGAGCCACGCAGCCGGGCAGGAAGGCAGGCTGGCTCGTTGCTGTTCTGTCAATAAATTTCAATCCCACTAATTGTCTGGAATTCATTAACTGAGCCTTTGAGACAACATGGTCCCACCGAAAACAACACAACAATATGAGAAAAAAAAGGCAAAGGAGGGTTTTTGATGATGTTGTGGGGTGTGTTGTGTGTATTGTGAACTGGTGTTTTGCATCCTGTCGGTGATGTTTGAGTGGATCCAGCAAATGATGAGGGTACACTGGGACTGTACTGTCCTTGTGAATAAAATCTGTGAGTTAATCTTTGAGTGACAGTAGAATATCTCTGCAGAGAACATTTTCCTATGGTGAAGTAATTAACAACAAAAACACAATGTTAAAGCAGATCTGTTTTTTGTGGTACATTTTACATTTGAATGATTAATTGCTCTGTTTCAGCAACTATATAACCACATGAATTTATGCTCTATGCTTTAAATACATTTAAAATGTATATTTATTGTATTTATAGCTCATATTGAGTCATCACAATTTCCACACATTCTAAACTCAACTGTACCCCTCTGTATTTTTCTTCAAGAATTTCAATGTATACAGGTCTTCCAATCCGTAAACCCTGCTCCAGGAAAGTGTATGGCCTTATTACACTTTCAGTATGTTTTAATTGTAACTGTTTTAATCCAATATTGGTTTACTGATCTCAATGATATTCTGAAATTCTAAAAAATATTACATCTTTAAAACACCTGTTTTTATGCATGAAAATTGAAGATTTCATTCTTTAAAAAGTGTTAGTATTCAACTGTAGCCAGTATCTGGCTTTAATTTTGACTGCATAAAAGAGGTTGGAATTGTCAAAGCCATTTTTCACCACCATCTGAAGTCACAACAACAAACAATAACTTCTTCCTCCTGTTTTCCTCCTTCATCTGATTAGGACTGGCTTTCTTAGAGTCCTTGCTGCCCTCCAACAAAGTCCTCAATGTCCCACGTATCTGCCTAAGTGACCAGCCAGGGGTCAAGGGTCACAAGGAGCTGCCACTTCCCCTGTCACAGGAAACAAGCAGCAGGAAGGCGAAAGGAGAAAGAGTGGGGAGGAGGGAGGGAGGGAGAGGTGGAGAGGAAGGAGGGAGGTGATATTCAAAACACAACAATGACAAGGAGGTGCCTGGAATTAGCACGCTCTTTCTGTCGCTTAAACACACATACAGGCACACATACTTTCTGTAGGGCAGAGGTTTAGGGTGGATAATAACAGTGACAGGGAAATGGGTAAAAAGGCGTTCACCGTGCAGGTTTAAAAATTAAGGGTCTTCGAAAAATTACAGTTTTTACAGATATTCTACCTGTATAAGGCGTAGTCACATTTCTACAAAATGCAGTAATATAAACAACAATCTCCCTTGGAAACACACACCCACACACTCCTTCACACACATAGAAGGGCACCAGTGAGAGCAGGGTGTGTTATGGTTGAGTAAGCATGGAGCCACTGCTGCTGTTGAGCCCTGTGCTGCTACTCAGGAGGGATCACTAGATCACATTATCAATCATACAGCACTGTACAATCACACATGCAGTATACACTCTATATGTGTGTGTGTGTGTGTGTGTGTTGAAGTTGGTTTTCTTTCAATGTGTGTTTGTACTGTTCGTGTGTGGTGCTCCAGTAAACAGACTCTGCAATCTTCCTGCAGCAGTTACAAGGTATACTGTACTTTATGAGTTGATATTGTTATGTATACTTCAGTTACAATTCCGAAAATATAACTTCCTTGAAAACAGTGTAAAATCTTGTTGCCCTTTTCCTGCAGATTTAATAAAAGATGGCACAGAAGCCTCCTCCAACCACTTGCGGTTCAACAGTGCAACGGCAGGGCAGTTACCATGTTAAAAACCTTAATCTTGGGGCAATGGCTTTATCCACAGAACCACTGATTCTCTTAGTGGGTACCAAAATACTACTTAGAGTGGCGACAGTGTCATCTCTTTATTCGTAAAAGAGCCTAAGCGCGGTTCCGTGAAATGAAAATAACTGTTATCAAGAAGCTTCAACATGTGCAGGCTGCCACAGCATAAAATGATCCTTTGTGAGACTATAAGCTGAAACATACATATGTGAGTGCAGTTATAAAAGTTCTTTAAAAGGCTGTGCACCTAGTTATTTTGAAGGCCGGCCTGTCATTATGTTTGATGTCGGTGCATAGCCATGCTCCTCTCTTCTTTTCCCCCCCAACGAGCCTTTTTGCCTTTGTTTTACACAGAGCAAACTGGGAGTGATCCGGTGCTAAGGCCAAAGCAGGATAAATATAGGGAGATTGTTTGTGTGTGTGGGTAAGGAAGAGACTTACACGTGTGGTGGTATGGTTTGTAAAAGCAAAAGGTTTGCCCATATTTCTGTATAACTGAGTGTTACAAATTTAAAAGAAAGGACATCTTGTCAAGAGGAAATGTATGTAACCATTCACATGTGCGCACAACATCTCAATGAATTACATCTTGAAATCTCAATGAGAAAACCAGAAACACCGTGTTAAATATAGCAGGCAGTCAAGCCAAGAATAATATTTGTTGTGCAGGATAGCCTCTAGTTATAGTTTCAGGCATTCTGATAAAACATAGCTTTCATGGGTTAACACCATCCCAAAAACTATGAAATTTATTTATTGTTTAAATATGATTGCCTTTTAAATTAATATGTTTAGAATAAATTATATTTTAATGATTAAATTAATTATTTATTTTTGCATAATTATTTGTTTGAAAGTAAAAAAAAATCTCAGAAAACGTGTAGCACGTGTTGATTGTACAGTTTTGGATAGTAAATCATTCAATGTTATTTTGGCTAACAAGCTTCAAACTAAGCTGTGCATACCCTGTCCCAGACCTGACAGTGATGAGGTTTGTTTTTTAATCAAATTTTTTATTTTGATTATTATTATTTATTATTTGATTATTTTACCATATTTTATGTGAAACATGACATAAATTACATATTACAGTGATTTATACTGTTGAAATCAAATTAAAGCATTTATGCCAACTAGGAAAGAGAAAAATAATGAATTGATCAGCACATAATGCAAACAATGACACAAAATGTGCACACTAAAGATAAAGTACAGCAGCCTCTAAGTTTATAAGAATTGTACTGTCCTCTTTAACTTAGACATGTAACACATGCCCCTTTTAACTGTAGATTCTAAAGAAGGAAATATGAGGAAAAACTTTTACATCGACCCCTTTGTTAATACTGAGCAAAGTGTGCGCAGGGCCTGTGTGTTTACCCAAAACCCTGAGACTGCACTGCCCTCAAATGGCACAATGAGGTCAATGCATACGACTCTTTCATCCCCTCTCTGCCTCTCTCCTTATAGCTCCTCCAGGACAAAGAAGCATTAATTAAGAAGCAACCACGAGCAGCCAAGGAGCATAATGCACACAGACGAAACAGACACACACACACACACTGCAGTGACTCACAGCCATTCCTCCCTATTCTCCACAGCTTCTGATAACTGTGAAATTCACTCCCTCTGCACAAAGACATGGCCGGGGAGGAAAATAATTTCAGTAATAGAGCTAATGGGTTTAAGTGAGACTGGAGAGCAGCCAAGAGCGGCTAAAGAGGAGAAGAGGGAGGAGAAGAAGAAGGGAAAGAAGAAGAAGACATAGCTGTGTGCACGGGTGGGGAGAAAGAGAAGAGAGTGAGTGGAGGAAAGAGAAATGCAGAGCATCTTTTGTATTGTTTCATGATTAGATTGTTGAAAAACAGAAGGGGATGCTCATTTTCTCCTGACTGCCATGATACAGTTGCTGATAAGAGTCGCTCTGCGTGCACAATGGGAGGATTTGGAATGGTGGTTAATTTAATTGATAAAGCCAAACAATGGCACAATGCTTGCAGACCGATTACATTTCTTTTTGTGTAATCACCATAGAGGGAGTTAAACAAAGCAATGATTCTGAATGCATTGTATCACCCTCTCATGAATAAGTACACACACACACAAACAAAGATTTGTACTTAGAACAACATAGCCACTTAGTGCATCAGTAGAAATGCAGACGCTATCTCCCATCTCCTCCACAGCTGCATTATTGACACCAATAGCATATGAAGAGTTTATGACTTTTGAGCAACAATTAATTAACAATATATTTTAAAGTTGAAAAAATTGTGCACTTAAGAGTAATAATAATGTTTTTTTTAAGTTTTAATAATTGTCTTCTTTATACAAAAAACTCTTTTTCATTGTGATTTATTGACATCTACAAGTAATTTAGGTACTATTTAGTCTGCGTCTATAAATGAAGTGTGCCAGCAGATATGCTGCAAAAAGTTCAAAAAGTGCAAAAAAAACATCATATTGACAGTTCTGACACGTGATACCTGACAATTCAGTTGTATTCATAAAGCCATACAAGGGTTTATTCATATATGATGCACACTGGAAAAGCCTAGCAAAGGTTTTTGTCACAAAGTTACACATTTAATGACAGATAAGCAAGCCAATAAGAGGCCAATAAGAGTAAAGACCCAGCACGAAAATCTTGTTACAGAATAAGTTAAATAAGTCATATACAACACAATAATCCTACAATCATTTGATAGTGTCATTGTAAGCATCAGGTGTTGAGAAGTAGGTAGGTGATGAGAAGGAAGAATCTGTTCCAGGGCACAAGGTAGAATAGAATACAAGTCAAAGATCCAGAAATAAAATAATTGCTGAGTCACAGTTACTGAAAAACAATCCCAACTAACTTTCACTGTATTGCACAACAGAAATAGAGTGCTAATTGCAATTAAATTAAAGCTTTTATTTCAACAGGCTTCCCCTAGTGAATATTATTTTATTTATCTGTACTATGCAAAAGTGCAGCTATATTTCCCTCAAGAATATAGTTTCTGGTCCTTGGAAACAAGCAATCTCAGATGAACTGCATAAAGGAACCACAATAACAAAAATAAATGTTTCCTCTTGTGTAAATGGATGTGACAATTAAGCAAACTGCTGAGAAAAATGCCCATATCGTCTTAGTTACTGACTTAAACTGGTCCTAATGTAATTGCATTTGGTGGGATGCTTTCATTATATAAAGAGCCTGTGTAGAAAGGAGTTACCCAGCAGCTGCTGACTGCTACATCAAGAATTAACTGTCACCTCCTCAGCAGAGGCTGAGACAGGAGAGGGCCAAATGAAACCCCTTTCCTCCTTGTTCCTCTCCTCCTCTTTTCCATCCACCCAGCCAACCATCCCAGTATTAAGTGGGGCGAGCGACAGAGATATGAATGTGATATTCCCTCTGGTATTTTTAACCGCCGTATTGAATTCGTATAAAACACTTAAGGCTCCTCGGCTTCTGCCTGATGGGAGCCTCTTGCAGGGCTATCTGTGAGAGTCTCTAGAGAGAGCTTCTCTCCTGCCACAAAAAAATCCCGTTTTCTCTCTTATACCATCTATCCCTCCCTATCTCCATCCCAACCCTTCTTTCTTCGCTCTTTGATGCATGCAGGGATTTCATGAGGAGGCCCCCACCCACCTCTCATTCATAAAAACCTAATGAAGTTAGACGGAAAAGTCCATAAAAATCTCATTAGGAGTTCACCTCCAGATATTGGATACAAATCAAACTTAGAAGCCCTCCTGAGGATTGGCGTAATGAGTAGCGATAAGTAGCACGTCTTTAGGAAAACTGTGCAAGACATGTGCTAGCAGGATGTTTGGTCCATGTCATGTTAACAGTACAGTAGGACCCCACGCAGCATAAAAGTAACACTACAAGTGAGAAAGACGGACGCACAGACGATATGATGATAGGGAAGATTAGTATAGTGGAGAGAGGGGTAGATTAAATGATAAAGTATTATTAATAAAGCAAATTAATACGTTTATATTTTGACTTGAACTATCACAATGTGGCTTTCAACTTCACATTTCAAGGTCCAGTGTGTAACATTTAGGAGGATCTTGGCAGAAATGGAATATATTATGCAAAACTATGTTTTCATTAGTGTCTAATCACCTGACTATAGGAATCATTATGTTTTTGTTACCTTATAATGAGCCTTTTGTATCTCTGCTGCAGGTTGCCTTCGATGGAGTCCATCATGTTTCCGGAAAGAACAAACTAAATACTGGCTCTAGATAGGGGAGTTCATATTTTTGGCACGTTTTGCAGCCACCATAGTTTCTCTTTCACACTTGGAAGGGGAGGCTGAAGGGAGGGAGTTGCTAGATGCCACTAAATCCTACACACTGGTGGAGACCATTAATGACTCAAGTAAAAAAGAGGAAGTACGAAGCATATTAGGCTATATAATGAATAATGGAGAACCTTGAGAGACGCCTACACTGATCGAACACAACCTTATGAATTATACTGTGATGGGTTTTCATATTTATTTCTGGGCCCCGGCTATTTCTCATGCTTGAGCGAGGCTTATCACTTAACAATCAATTATTAACATGTGTCAGAATAAGGAGTGCTATTACAGGGATTGAGATGCATGTTGTACACTGGCCAGAACTGACAACACTTCTTGTACTCTCGCTCTCCTGTCTGTTCCAAAAGCTTGATTTTTAGGTGGAAACTGAAATTTCTGGCTCTTAATTTGTGAATAATGCATCGGCCGGAATATGCATTATACTAAAAAGTACGAGTAAGTAGGATGGTACATTAGAAAGGTTTCTCACTCTACATGCTTGATTTTTGCTATCATTTGCTGGAATATAATTAGATTTGATAGATATGGACAGCAATTATTCTGTTCTTTAAGAGATATAAGTTCTCTATCTGTCATGATAATTAAACACCACAATAATGTAAACACTATTCTAAAGAGTTAACAACATAAACTGCTCAAGGTTTAGAAATCCACATATTATATCTTTCAATTCTTTAGTTACATCAATTTAGCACTCAAACATAATGTTTCCAACTACATCCCCTGATTAAGGTTAAAACTGGATGGCCTCCTAAGAATATTAATAAGGCAGGCAAGTCAGTCAAGAATATCATCATCACATCCTTATGTCTATCAACAATGATACAGATGTAAGCAGTGGTAAACCTGATGACCGTTAAACAAAGGCCACATTCATTATGCAGACAGATTATTGTCCCATATTCTGTTCATTTGCATATATCACAATCTTGTCTATTTGTATGATAATCTGATGGCTGATGAAAAGTGCATATGTTTTGATTGGGGCTGCAAAAGGAACAGGGAATGGGAGAAATGGGTGGGTGTGTTAATGCAGGTTTTGAATATGCAATGTGTGTCTGACCTTACTGGGTAGGGAAGAGGAGGCATGTAAGATTTATAAGTCGTCTGCAGCCCCCTGATTGACTAAAACACAGGGGATCATTTAGATAATGCATCCCCACTCCTAACAGCTGGTCAGAAAGTGAAAGACGTCTGCATTGACAGCTGAAGCCACTGAGGTAGATACTGTGTCCCAAAAAGTATAGTACATATCGTTATTTTCTCTTCTTCCATGTTTGATATAATTGTTTACTTTTGGCAGCTAGGTGCATGATCTGATGTCATATTTTTTGTGTGTGACCTGAAACCCAAGATGTGGAAGGAGAGGGGAGGGAGGACCCTTACCTTTTTTTCCCCCAGTGGCAATCTGGGTATAGGAGATAACAGAGTGAAAAATGTTGGAAGCAATCCACTCTGCCTTGGAGTAAGACCTTTACGATTTCACCACTTCATTAGGAAGTGGCTAATCTCTCCACTCGAGAGGCCTGATAAGGACTCTGCGCTAATGCAGGGGGAGTCAAAGTTCAAACAGCCTTCGATGTTTTGATGCTTAACTTACTAAAGTTCCTGTATGTTCATTAGACAGCTTTATCAGGGAACTCTTCTGTTACATTCCCCAATACCCATCAAGATTGGAAGAGGTGGTGGTGGTGAGTGGGGAGGGGACAAGGTGGAGAGCAGTGCAGCTGTGTGGAGATAACAGATAGCAGGGATAGCAGGCCCTTGTAGAAGGAGGGATGGAGGGATGAAGTGGAGAGAGAATAGGAGACGACTGGTCAGACCATCTTCTCTTCTCCTTTAGTGCGCTCTCTCTATATCTCGATTAAGCCTTCAGCCCTGACTGGAGTGTAAGAGTAAATCCAATAGAGAGTGTGTGTGTTTGCCTTCGTGTGTGTGTGTGTGGCTGTGTACTTGTGCAAGCACATGTGGGTCTCTGTGTGTGTTTTTTGTGTACTGCCCACATTTGCATGCATCTGCACAGTTGTGTATGTGTGTGCGGGTGCGTGTGTGTGTGTGAGGCCTTGATGTCCTTATGCAGTCACATCTCCATCCACGCGACAACAGCCCAGGCCCCTCCACTCATCAATTTTGCATTGCCATTTAAAAAAGCCTATCACAAGTTCCCCATCAGATTCACATCGGCCCCTGGTGCACATAAAAAGGCCTATTTATACTGATCCCCTCTCCCTGAAATTGTTTTTCAAAGGGAAGATATTAGTTTGTGCCCTTCTAGTATCAAAGGCTCGTCAGCACTCCAGAGAGTCAACCACATATATCAAAGTAACACAGGAGCAAGAAGACACATCGAACAGAGTGTGAGCGGGAGGGGAAAAAAAGATAACACATTTTAGCATGAACTACTTTGGGATGTTTGGATGCTCTTATTTTTGTTTACTGAATCTGAATTCTGTCACTTTGTGTCAGGCGACACCCGGGCTGCCTTTTAATTGGGTCTGACATGTTTCTCATCTTAGACTAACTTTACCGATGTACAAACATGCTGTTCACCCTTCACAGAGGAAGTTGTGAAAAATATAGAGTACAAACTCCAGAGAGTGACTGAATCAAAGGTTACAAAATGTTCAGACATAGTGAAGTGGTACGGTGCAATTGGGTGCGCTTGATAGTTGTACTGGGAGCTACCTCCAGAGCACAGGTGCATTTGGCAAAGTCATGGCACTATATACAACAGTGTAGAATCATTCGTGGGCAGGGAACACTGTATAAGATTTACAGCCCCTCAATAATAATTAAAGGGTCCTGGGAATGCTATTTCATTTATACTAGAGTTTGGTGACTCAAGAAAAGGTTTCAGGCAAAAGACCCTTATGGTATTCTATGGAAGATGTATGTGTAGCCGCTGTAGACTCGCAGTTGGGTTTATATTGCACTAGGCATTAAGACAAGTATGTTAATGGAAGACATTGGAATTTCACAAGGGTGCACCTTGCCTCCTCTCCTAATTGTGATATTCACAGATATTCATGGCATCAAGAGAGAGTCCATTTCAATAAGATTTGTAGAGCTACAATGATTAGTCAATTAACAGGAAGTTAATCTGCAACTGTTTTAATAATGAAATTGTTTCACATTTTTTCAGAAAAAATGCAAAAAAAAAGATCTGGTTTCAACTTCTCAAAAGTCAATATTTGTTGGATGCCTTAGTCTTCTATTGCTGAAACTGAATATCTTGGTCTTTGGAGTATTGATAGGACAAAACCAAACCTATAAGGATGTCACCTTGGGCTCTGGGAAAGTGGGATGAGCATTTTTACCATTTTCTTAATTTATCCATTAAATAAAGTAGCTGACTCGATAATGAAAATAATTGTTAGTTGCAATCCAGATATATTGGCAATATGTGCACACTGTTGTTACAATGTTGTCACTGAGCTTTAGTATCTGATGTGATATCATGTATCTGATAGTTTGCATAAAAAGGCCTAGTATGACTAACGCTAAAGAACAGGTGGTGTGCAGTACAGGTGAAGGGCAGCAGCTCCTTCATATGGGACAGTACAAGTATTTCTAGATTCATGACATGAGCTTCGTAGGAGTAAACAGAGAGCTCAGCCATAAAGCAAAGCTCTCAATTTACAGACTCTTTATTTCAACCTTCCTGTAATCACATGCTACCATAGCCAACAGAATTGCACAAAACTGAGTCACAGTGGCTTGTGTTACTCTACAGGATAGACTGATGAGTTCAGCAATTCCATTGTAACATAGGTATCAGACCCAGTGTTCCCTCACATTCAGACAGGGTGGTTAAGGTGAATCAGACATCTGGTGTTGATGTCCCCTCCCTTGTGTGCCACCATCTGAAAGTGTCCCAAAAGAATCAAGACCACAGGCTGGATTCAGGATACACTGAAGAGACTAAATTACCCAGCTTGCCTATGAGCTCTTCACAACACCCCCAGAAATACCAAAGGAAGTTGGTAGGGAAAATGACATCTGGTTGTAACACTGAGGCTAATCTGGCTAAGCTGTTAGAGATGGAAAAACATTAGTCACATCCTTCTGTGGTGATTCTTTTAGTGTTAAACAAAAGACAATTTAAAGTATAAACTTGTTATTAATTGCTTTTTAAAGAACCCCATTTAGACTTTCTTATTGTCAAGTCATGGCACACTTAAGTCAGTCATGTAGGCCCTACAACACAAAAACAATGTTGATTAAGCGTATCACGGCCAGGTAAATCTATATTTATTTCATATTATACCGGAATTTTAAATATTTCTGGCCTCCACATTATCCATTAATTCCTGATTATGGACACATCGAAGGACATTATTCCGCTTTTACTGTGGTCACTTGCCAAAGAAAAGAGAAAAAGATCAAAAATGTATATTTTCATGCTTTGCAATCAAAATCTAAAGTTTTTCACAAGCCATGTATCCATTTTTATCATAACACCTGAGGGTTTTACTAATACCTGGAACAATCATGACCATCCCATAACATTCTTATGCATTGGAAAAGTGGATTATTACTCCAGTAAATAGGACAAATCCTAGTTACAACTTGGCAACAGGAGATATTTCTAGTTCCCTCTGCTCATAGGATACTTTGGCTCAGCTACGAGCCAGAGAGCTAACGTTATGCTAGCAAGATTTGAAGTCAGTAACACTGCGTACGGTCGAAAAATGGTTAATATAATTTGACAATATGTTTAACAACAGAACTAGCCAGCTATCCAGCCATGTCAGTATCAATGTCAACTTCAAGATTATCACTAACAAATGATAGGGTATGCTTAAAATTGTCACGAATCCCCGGCCGGGATGACTGTTTGTCTGTCTATGGTTTGTGTGTGGGTGCTTGTTGTGTTTTCGTGTTGT
>NW_023339807.1:9581411-9595448 GCF_004916995.1 Morone saxatilis | reverse complement strand
TGGACTCCCACTCTCGCCTGCCAGCTTCCCCTTTTTTCACGAATTCACTCTTTGTCAAATAAACTGTTAACACTCAAACTCTTGTTCTGATCTGCTTCTGGGTTCCCCTCAGAATCCTGACAAAAATAACAAGTTGAAAACAGCTAATGGCATGTGGGATGATCGCTCATACAAAGTGTCAGTAAGTTCAGAGGGGTAGCGTAAGGGCTTGTGTGTTACAGTCGTCATCCTGTGGTGTTCAGAGGATGAGGCACTAAAGGCTACACTCAGTGTTGTGATATATATTTATAAGATATTCAGATTTTGTTTTCATTCAATTTATTTCAGCGCATTCATTTAGAACACTCTGGAAATATGTTGTATGAATGGACACCCTGCCTATCTGAATTGAGCATTCACTCAGACCATGTTAGAAAATGACAGCCACTTTGAACAATAAAGATTGTGTTTGTTTTTAAAAATATCACTGCATATTTAATAACATCTTCATACTTTGTCACATATTTATCTGTTTGCCTATATCAAAATAGACAAAATCGAACAGTGGACAGGCTACCACTTAGGCTATATTTTCACAGGATAGGTTCCACAGAAATAAAGATGGTGGTTTTGTTGGAGTTTAGTACTTCACAGACATCGACACAATACATTGAATAACAAAAAGAAGAAGTGAATATGTCTAAGATGTTTCATTCTGACATTTCTCTCTACCTACACAGACTGTACCTCAGTGTATCTGTGAGCAGATAACAAATGAGGGTGCCAACTGGGCCACAAAATGCCGCAGAGATAATCTGCTATCAGTGAGCCTCACTGATCCCAGGGAAAAGAAATAGGGCTTAGAGGGCGAAGTGTCAACACCTTAGATATCTGTACATACTTAGCCCTGGAATCAAAGCTAAGGTGGCAGGGCCTGCTCACTGCTTAGCCTCATATCTCCACAACAGTGACATCTCTGCGCTACAAACCAAAGTGTCTCTTGACTTTCAACCCTGGGAAGCCAGTGAGTACCATCTATACAACTATGGTGTTTCTGATACACAATATAGTCATGTTAATTTAGAAATTTTGACCAAGATACAAATTTTGTTTTCCACAAAATGTCATCATTGTGTTGCTGTTTTTAATAATTTTTATAATCAAATGCTGTGACCAGACATTAGCCTTTTGGCCTTATGTTCTTTCCTTTCTCTGTGACCTTGTTATTCTGGCTTTTGTTGTGGCCAAAATCTAGTGACGCAAAAAACATGATGTTTGATACTTACAGTGAGTTTGAAGGCAACACAAACACTTTGCATAATTAGTTTCTAATTATGCATAGTTTGCTTACTGAAGTGCCTCACATGGGAAGAGCTCAGGAAAAACCTTGAACTTTATATCCAGTTACAAAATAAAGGGAACATTTAACAAAAACATTAAGGATTGTGTGCTGAGAGAAATCCAATCCAACACGCTTCTCCCATAATCCCACTCTTTAAAAGACTGTACCAGTGTCCAATTTCTACAAATCATTGTTTCTTTATATTTTTGCAAGCCATTTTCCAAACCATACTGTTTTACTGAATGTTGTTTTCCTACATGTCACAATGTTTGCACTATTGCTCAGAGATACTTGATTGGTGGAGGATAATGCCAACCCAAAAGCTCACAGTA
The DNA here is from genome assembly GCF_004916995.1 of Morone saxatilis. Taxonomy (NCBI): domain Eukaryota; kingdom Metazoa; phylum Chordata; class Actinopteri; family Moronidae; genus Morone; species Morone saxatilis. Next base: position 9,593,795 of record NW_023339807.1, on the reverse strand, counting down.
ATTATTTGTAAATTCAAAAAAAGGTCCACATAGAATTGTCTGTATTATTATAAATGGGACCGTAAACATAGGTATCAGTCTTTCAGATTGACTTTTTCATCCACATACCATACAGTGCTAACAACAATATAGTACTAACAACACTCAACGTTTTTAGTATGAATAGCCATTCGTAGCATGAGTCAGTTATGTAACATGAAGTTACATAATTTGTATAAATACATTCACATCAATACACTAAATTCAGTCAGTGCAAACATTTAATTTCATTGTGTTATATAAAAACCCTCTTTGAATAAAAAGAGACTGTATATAAAGAATATGCCTCTTCTCCCGTGAGCTTAGTCTACATTATGAGTCATTAAGCTTCATAAGGTTTTTATGAGATTTTCAGTCTCCCTCTCATATAGAGATTCATGCAAATGTCCCAGGGAGCTTAATTCCACTCACTACCAAAACAGACATTCCAAGCTATTGGAGGTCCCAGTGGTCTTTTTTTCCATGTGACTGGGTCTCCCATTACCCATCAACACACTATTTTCTCTGGTTCACAACGCAGTAGAGCAGGCACTCTCCACGTTTTAAGAAATAGAAATACCAAGTGGTTATCCCATATATAACTTACCACTGATACTGTTGTACTGTTATGTAGATGTGTGTGTATGTGTGTGTTGTATGAGGTATGAGGTATAGGCATGGGTGTTCATACCTGTGTGCACATGTGTATTTTTGTTTGTTTGTTTGTATTTTTTTTTTTCAGACAAAGCTTCAGACAAAGATGTGTCACTATATCAAACATGAGTTTCCTTTATCCAGCTTTCCATTTCCCATTGATCTTAGTACAGTCACTTTAAAAGGCCCAGAGAACCACAGAAGTACAAAGCAGGGCTCAATCCCTTCTTTACATCTGAAGGACTGCCTTGGCCCTGGATGGTACCACTCTCAACCCAACACAGGCCAGCCTGGCTTTATTACCTGGTGGTTTGAACCTGAGAAGAACAGAAGAGACACAAAATATCAGATTGCCGTGGGCAGTAAACTTTTTGGCCTAGTCCATACTTCACATCTGTCTCATCCTCTGTCTCTTTCTCTTTGTCATTCTATCTTTGTATCTCTGTGAATGTCTGCCACAGCTTTCAGCTTCAAGAAGGTCATTGCAGAAGCAGTAATATGGACAGTTTTTGCAAACACATCTCCCATATTCCCACTTCCTCTCAATATATCCCGTGACTGTGTATATGTACACTGTACATTGATTGAAGTATTTACAAACGCTCTCAGACACACTTTCATTCACACACATATACTGAAAGGTTCTTATTCACTCCCATACTACACCTATTGTATTATACTGTACTCAAATATAATACTGCATGTACCTTTACAAAAATGCTCTCTCACACACACACAACATAAATAAACACACTGGCACCTCCACACACGTCCTCCTCCACCTTCAAATTGCAGCCCAGCAGCTCAATCTTTAGAAGTTCTCTTAATCAAAGTGCAGCTGCAAGGCTAATCAAAGGGCCCTAAATAACTCCATCTCCCAACACAGGCCATAGGAGGATTAAAAATCCACTAGCCAGAACTGGGTTTCTTCGATCTGGGGGCCGCTAACGCCTAATGAGAACTCCCCAAAGCCCCAGATCACAGCTGAGCTGCTGGGCGCAGCATGCTGAGGCCCCTCTTTAAATCCTAAAGAGATCCTATCAGGACCAGATGAAAATAGATATTGCCCTCTCTGGGTGTCAGATGATTAAAAGAATGGCAGAGGATTATAGAGTCCAGTTTGGATGTTAGTTCTGGGAGGGAAAAAAGAAACTCACAGTGCTCCTGTATTTGTGTGTCTTTTACACAGTATTAAAGCCCAAACAGATAAGAGTAGTCTGAGACCAAGGGTGAATGTAAAGGCAGTGCTCCATTATGCAGACTTAGAAGACCTGCATTTGCTTACTTAGATCTTATAGGGATTACAGAACTGTTTGCTGTGACTCCATTAAACACATAGGCCTTTTGCTCTAGCTTGGGGCTTGATGACAGCTGAAGTTTGTCTTCACTGAACTGCTATCTCTACATTATAACTCTTTGCCCTGCATCTCTGATAAGTGGATTATGACATCAGTATGCTTTGAACAATTAATCATATGCTGTTATTTAGCATATTTTCATTTTTTTTAAAAAGGTGCCTAAGTCTTACAATTCTTGCCACTTAAACTGAGCATATTCAACTGTCCAGAAGCAAGCCCAATTTTATGCCATGAAAATTTCAAAAGATTTGAGAGATAAGTAATAAAATACATTACCACACTCACACATACTCACATGTTTTCCCAAAATATGATTGTTTGATATAAAGTCAAAGACATTTGATGATTGATGATTAAATTACGAATAAAAACAACCCCATTAATACTGTCTTTCCCATGATATATAATGTTCAGTAAGTGCATGGTGACACCACTGATAGCGTACAAAATAAAATTGTTTCAAGTTACTCAGTCCTAGTTACTTGCTTAACATAAATGGTGTCAATATTGAATTTCATCTTCATAGACAAATTGTGTTTAGCATAGCTGGTTAGTTCTTTAATATTAACATTTTTACAAACTCAAACCCCTATGAAAAACAAATCTACATGTATTTTTGCACACCTATATGCATATGCATTTATATTTGCATTATTTGGAATTAGGCAATTAGTCAGCCATTTTCTTCTCTTTGCACTAACACACAAGCTGGCAACCTATCTGCCTGTCTTTTCAGAGTGGAGGATCTGTATGCTCTAACTAGACCAACACAGATCTGACAAGGTTGTGTGCACCTGTCATGTCCCACTCTCCTATAACTTTAACATGTTCATGTCTGGGCCTGGCAGGTCATTATAATAAATGAGGTGGGCTTAGTGGACAGCCATGCCTCGTTCCTCTCCCCTAATGGGAGCGAAGAAATCTGCAAACCAGTACTTTACATTGACTGATGCTGAAGGCTCAAAGAAACTAGTTAAACTGGACAATTAGAATTGCGGGGGGTGGGGTATATCTCCCTGCCCAATCACATGAAATGTCCCTTGTTATTTTAATAATTCAGACAGCGGCTAATTTCTACAGCTCGACTGTGTCAAGGTAATGTGCAGCTCACATGTCCTGGATGTGTCACTTTGAACTTAGTCACTACAGCTTCTAAAGCACCTCAGACAGGTTCCTAGCAGGGGAGACGGTGTGGACTTTCAATTAAATCAAGCAAAGGGGGACAATACTGAGAGCGAAGAGATGCAAAACGGAGAGAAACCTTGCAATATGTAGTATAGCATCTGTGATGGCGCATTTCTACAATCATTGTATATACAAAGGCTTGTCTCTCTTGATTTGACAGCAAGTGTATTCTATGCTCATCACCACCACCCTCCACCAACAATATGTTGAATTGAGCACGGCGAAGGCATAACTTGTATGAAATTCTCTCACCCTTTCTGGGGCACATTCTGCCCTCAGTGCTTACACAGCTCAACAACAGACCTACACACATACCTTGATGCTCAAGTCTAAGGCTGTTAGACCCTCCACTCACATCTGAAGTGGCTTAGCACAAGTGCAAATCTCTCCAAACCAGACCCTGAGGACTCTATTTCATACTTCCAGCCCCTCTCTGCCTCTTCCTCTCCAATATGCCTGACCTAGACGTCTGCGCTCCTTTCATCCACATTCCCATGGAAACTCATTTAGCCTAGCTAGAGGGAGAAGGCAGCCCTAGGTTCAATTGGCTGGATTTACACTTGAGATATTATTCATTACATTAGCTGCCATGCTGATCTCTTGCTCGGTTGTTCTCTCTCTCTCATTGTCTGGTGCCAAGCTTCTCAATATATTCCCTGTCTTAAAATTCATGGACTTCTCCTCAATACATACCTAAATTCAGCTTTCCGCTATTGTTACCTACCCTGTCTCATCGCCACATGGAAATTGCATTCTTGAATGTCAAGAGCAATATTTTCAAGGACATATTAAAGCGATGGCACAAAGCTGCTGTATAACAAAGTAAACTTGTCTTGGATTTATTTGAATGTGTGCCAATGATCGTAACAATATGCAAATACAGAGATATCCCCTTTCTCTTAAAAAACCCGAATAAATAAAAAATTAGAATAATTGAATTGTCGACGCTTGTTAAGACAATTCAACATGGTGTCCAGACAATGTAACAGTGAGAGGATTTTTTTTATCTTCAAAAACCAATGTGTGGCTATCAGTACCATGGAATGTAATGGCTAATTGTCCTTGCTACTGCAGATTTTATGGTCTTTAAGCTTATTATACAATTGCTTGCCAGAGCCTCCTTCCTGCAGTGAGCTGAACCATAATGAGTGTGCCTGTGTGTATGTCTGTGTGCATATCAAAGAAATCTATGATTTTTCTTATACACATTTGTACTCAATCCCCATCCACTATCCCTTCCCCATTCTTCACTCGTAGCATATTTAATTATGTGGCCTGTCTTGTTCACCAGCTGTCTGGAATACTGTATGTAGCATGTTAATGGACATTATGACTGGAAATTAAGCTATTATTCCTGATTAAGCAATAATATCTTCAGTTGCAAACAGCCTCCAGACAGGTAACTTTAGAGGGGTGGCAGATAATGATTTACTCCAAATTGCACACAGAAATATGCACATGTGCACAAATATACTGCACTGTACAATCACGCACCAATATGCCTCACCGTCTCCTCTACCCGACAATATTACTCTTGAGAAATCACTTTTTTTTGTTTTCTGGTCATCTGTGACACTTGCATTTCACATGTACATGTTTGTGTACATCCATGTTGGATACCTAGTCCTAATCTGTATACCTACTTTTTTATCTGTGCTTGATGTGCACAGTCATACAGTACTACACACTTATGCAGGTGTATCTCTGCCTTTGTGTGCTTATATGTGTCTGAGTGTGCACATTCACATACTGTATGTGCACATGCCTCTTTGTCACAGAGAGAAGGGGGTTGTATCCATCTTTCCCAGTCCATTTTTTGGAGATAATGACGGCCATTTCTTCTTCTCAGTGACTGATGACAGGCAGAACTAACCGCTAATGGCATGCCAGTGCTGGAGCGTGCCACTTATGTTATTTTTCCTGACAAGGCTCAGGGGAAGGCTTCATTTTTTTGACATTTGACCATGCAAATTCACTCCTGCTACATTATTCCACATTTACATCCATCTCTCACCCCTCCCAACCCCTCCTCTGTCTCCATCCACCCCACCCCACCTCTCTCTTTCCTTCAGAATTTGCTAGTGGTTGCAGACAGTAAAAGCTGGGCTAATAAAGTGCCATGAAAAAATCACTTAAATAGCAATACAAAAGGAAATTCTGAATAAAAAGCCCAACCTTTCCTGTTCTGTACCTTTCCAGATTAGACCTTTTTCAAAGCAAATGAGGCAGTCAAATGGAAAGCTGGTAAATGCAAAGGGATCTGCACAGTGCAGTCAAGGTGAATATGAGCACCACCAAATAATTCATTGGCAAAGGAAATTTCAATTTGTGTCTCTGTGTATTGTTCTTTTTTTTTAAATCTCAGGTTGTGACAAACCCTTGTAGCTGCACATTGCAGATGGACCTTTTGATCTTGGAAACCACTCAGATGATTTGCAAGATTTATTATAAAAACTTTTAGAATGGAGTGAATAATAAGGAAAAGAGCCACCGTTAGTCAGGTTAGATCAGAAACAGCAATGTGACAGTAAAAACACAGACGCATTCAGTATGGACTGATGCAAAGACAGTCCAGAATTAACAGTAATTTGGATTTCTGAACAGATCGCAGATCTAGCTTGATGATCACCATCAAGTCAGCTCTCAGATTTGTACAATTTATAGACAGATCCCTCTTTAAATTTATTTTTGGATTTTATTCTCTTTCTCTGCAAACTTTTTTTTATCCTTTAAAATTACTATTCCAACCCATTCAAGTTATGTTTTATGAGGTTATATCACTCCTTGCATGATCAAACTACAGTGTGTGCCTTCAGGAGGCGCGCATCCATATTCAAAACCCCTTAGTTCACAAACATCAGGTGTGGTCCACAACCACTAATAAGGCATTCCTACTCATTCCTGTTTTTTTTTTTTATCTCATAAGTTAGTGATACTAGACCGCACTCTTATTAATGCACCAACTTTGTCTCCCTTCAGATTTAAAGAGCTATTGTCTCAATGGGTGGTATTGGTTTTGTGTGTGTGTGTTCATTCGTACATATGTGTAGGTTTGCATATGCGTGTATGCTTACAGTCAGAAATTCTATGTGTTTGTGCTTTCCCAGCTGAGACATGAGTCTGTGCGTGTGGGTGTGTGCAGGAGTGTGAGAGAGAGAGAGAGAGAGAGAGAAGCAGGGGGTTGATGGGTCTTGGTGGGTCAGCACACCTGCTGCGGCTACAAGCACTCTGGGACAGCTAATGTTCTCTGAGCTGACAGGAATCTCCCCCACCACTCCAATGCCTAACCCTCCTCCCCCTCTCCTTCCCCTTTAGTTTGAGCTTAGATAGATTGCCCTTGTAACGGGGGCTAATAATGTGCCACAGAAGGCTTTTTAATGGGGAGGACTTTGATAGGTTTTCCAGGACACAGAAAAAGCCACACAGAGGAAGACATATGCATGGCATGCACATGAAGACAAGAACGGACACACACACTGATGCACACGTGCATGCCTGTGAACTCACAAACTTAAACAAATGTGGATGTGCACACACATTCATGCACACACCCACACACACTCTACCTGTCGGCTTGTTTTACCACATTATTATGGCTGGCAGGGGGTCTCTGGCCCTCTGCTGTTCTCCAAAGGCAGCCTGTAATGTGTCAAGAGAGAGAAAATGAGGAAGGAGGGAATAGAGGAAGGAAAAGAAAGAGGAAAAGGAGGAGGAGGTAGACTGCCAGCTGACAATGAAATAAAGCCCATTAGAGAGAAGTAAAATAACACAGGGAAGGAAGTGACAGCAGGCCTGTTACACACACAGCTTTACTGTCTTTAACTACTGTCAGCCCCACTGGGTGACAGCAGCTGCCATCTCTCACACATACACACATAAAGACAGGCATATACGCATGCACACACAGGCACACAAACTTAAGCATTCACACACAAAGGCTTGCAATCACACATTGTAATCACTTGTAATCGTGCACATGCTGGCATGTGCAAATACAGATTTATGGACACACAAACACAGACACAGAATGCACATATCAGAACAGCACTGAAATGCACGCTGTTTTTGACGGTATGTTTAAAACGTTTCTATAAAATTATTCATATATAATTTTACATTATCAATATAATGATGCTTCAAAATAAAAACAAAAAATTAATTTAAAGCAAGAAATAATGATTCCACGTTATTCACTTCAAATACACACTTACACTGTATTTTATAATGAAAAGTTGAATTTAATGTTTTTTTTGGGGGGGGGGTTGTATCCTGTCCATTGACAGCTTTAAAAAAACACGCATGGAGTTTCCAGCACATATATGGGCCAAATTGTAACTCTCAACAATTTTTATTTTTACAACTATGGGGAATAACCTCCATTCTCACAATACATGTGATGGCGACTGGCTGATGCTAATTTGCATGACACGCTTGTCTCGACAACCCCATCCCTAAGACACACTGGACACACAGATGACACATCTCCATGACAAATCTTAAGGTTACTAGAAGCTGTTCCTCCTCTCTGCATCTATAAACTTCCAGTTCTCATTAATCCTCTATCCGGATCCAACAAATTGGGGTGCAAGAGCTGCATGTGTCATTACCTCCTTTCCAATGGCTATTGCAAAAGTGCCCTAATTAAAATTTGTATATGGTATAGTAGAATATGGCTGTACCTGTAATAAAGTTGATGAATAAGGCATAGGAAACATGCACTTAATACAAATAAATGCTACATCTGTTATTAAACTCCAGAATACTTATGTGTATCATTATATGTCTACAGTCTATCGGCTGTCTACAGTGGACCTCCAATCAATAAATACATAACAAAATGACAAAATGAACAAATGTTTATGGTCCTTTTGCAAAAGAGCAGGATATTCAACTAAATTCATGTTCATTTGCTCCAGTTTAAGAAAATACCGCTTTCTGTGGTCATTGAAATGGATGATTACAGTGATATGAGGCTGGCCCTTTGGAAATAAAATGGATGTCATGTAAAGGCAGATTTCACTAATGTTCTTATCACCATGGTCATTCAAATGCATGTTTTAAAGTGACATAAGGCTGACCTGTCAGGAAAAATGGACTTTTAAATGATATGGGAAGAAGACTTGTAAAGCCAGGTCTCGCTAATATTTTAAAATATTAATGTGTACCTCCATCAATGCATGAGTGAGGGATATTTTAATAGATACTCAATTATTCATACCCATAAATAAAACCTGCTTACCTAGATTAGGACTAAAAACCCATACTGGTTCATGAGGACAGGCTAATCTTGTATGTATGCAAAGGTTTTTGATGTTCAGCTGTGCCTGCACATTAAGTTCAGCCCACAGTCTGAGAAGCATGACCATCATATATATATTTCATATTCACAGAACACAACTTTATAGACCTTTCTGGCACTGTATGCAATAGCTCAGCCACCTTGCATACTTCAGTATGCACAATAAATGTATAGTGAAGGCCAGTTTGTTAGACTGTCAAACCAATACATCACCAGTTTCATGAGATAACCATGTGACTTCAGTTACATTGGCTTTCATGTTACCCTTGCAGCCATTATCTACAAAGTGGTTTTTAGCATTTTGAAATGTATTGCATCACGTCATTGCATCTTGCTGCAGATGTTTATGAGCACACTTGAGAATAGGCATGTCCTTTCTTGCCTAATCATTATTAGTAGTACTGTATGTTGCATTAGTTTCCCAAGCAGCATGTGTGCACAAATGAGCAATTAAGGTGTAACAGAAGATAATAAAGACGGCTCCAGATTCAGTGTTTACAATGTGTATGAAGAGTTGTGTGACTTTAAACCAAAATCTAATAATATCTACAGCAAATATATTAATTAATCTTAAAGTGAAGACTGTCTTGTAAATACAGTGAGGGACACTATTTATTTGAAATTAATGCTGAAACACTGTCTCTACTCAAACTCACCCAGAAGTAACTGGCTTGCCTCACCATGTGGTTGTTTTTCCTCAACTGACACGTCTGGTTTGTTTTATCCTCCAGATCTGTAAGACCACTTGTGAGAGAGAATTAACTGCTAATCAGTTTTAGTCGCAGGCTGTTAATATTTAATTGAATAAACAAACAGACACAAACAACTTAATGGGGGGTGTTATGATAATGTTTTGCATCTTCCCTTACTTAAAATTCTGTGATGAAAAATGTAATTATTGTTGACAAAATTAATCACATTATAATTAAGTTGTGGCAGAAGACAAGAGTTGTGAAAGTAGGTTAAACATGGAGCATTTTTCTTGAAGTTATTTCCTTGTTTTAAGTTTCGGTGCATCATCAGTTGCAGAATTAAATATGTTAAACAAAAAGTGAATATAATGTATTTTTTGCATACTTAGATACACAAATTCATTTCTGAGTGTAAAGGACACAGTGTGATAAATCTAATTGCCACCAATCAATTGTAAATTTAGCTAGATTGTGCCTTTGTGAAGACATTATTCATTAATCCCTAAAATCCAGACAGTTTCTGCTAGATGAGAGGCTCAATGTGGCATGTGGACATACAATCCGAATGTAAGGTGTACCAATGTTTAACTGCTATAACTGCTATAATAGAATGAACATCCTTTGTGATTTAGGTTAACAGACATTAACATATATCAAATGCACTCAACCACTCCTTACCTTATTGTGGTATTATTTCCCAGACATATCCAACAAAGAAAACCTAAATAGTTTAGGGAAACAGGCTTGGCCATAAATAAGTAAAAACAATTTGAACTTTTTCCTCATTAAAAAATGAATCCTGCAAAACTGAAAAGTCAGTTGCAAGAAACACTAAAATAAAAAGTAATACCAAGGTTCCATAACATTTTAATATTTAAAAATGTTTGTGACACATTAAATGAGATTACATCATTGAGCTTATGAGGTGTATATTTTTTAGACACATTAACAAGTGTATGAATAAGTTAGGTTTTGCATGAAAAAAAAATAAAATTACTTAAGTAATTTTATTGGTATTCATCAAAGATAGACACTACTTTCGAAAATAAGTCTGTTTTATACTGCATCAGCCCACTTCATTCATAATACTTGTGTAGCACTATGGGGTTGTATCGCTACTGTACTAATACAAGTGAGGCAACATTCTTCCTTTTTTGGGTTAGGCGCATTGTGAGTGAAGTCACAAGGTTACATAAAATATAGAGATGCTTTGTTCATACCATTATACCATGGCATAAAATGTATTAAAACAGACGTGATAGGTAAATACTAATGCTAAATATACGCACATAAGCTTTAGAATGTCTGCATTGGTCTTAAAATGTATCATATTTTCTTTGATTCTGCCAAACTTGTAATTGTTTTCATGTTTTCATCCGACAACATCAATACAGCTCTTCATTCGCTGTTTTTGGCAGCTTCAGTGTTATGTAGTCAATTAAAGTGGACGCTCTAATAATCAGCGATCACTTGGTGAGAAAAGAGCAGGTCGGTATTATTGAAGCAACGGTGAGTGTTTAAAGACTTGTGATGAGGCAAGCTCAGTAAGCCTGTGGAGAATCTGAGAGGCAGGTCTCACAGATAATGAAGTCTTCAGCTGTGGTGAGGAACACAACTGTGTGTGTATGTCTGGGAATAATGATCCCAAATTGTGTAATTAATTATGAACACGTCTGAATAGAGGAGAGATTTCAATAAAGGCTTGAGATACATGCGGAATGAGAGGGAGAGGAGGAGAAAGAAAGAGATATAAAGATCGTTCCTCCTTTTGAGTTGTTTCCATCTTAATAAAGCAGCAGGGTGAGAGATGAGCCTGCTGTGCCCTCCTGTGGCCACAGCAGTGAAATATTGCCTGTCCCACTTCTCTGTCTGCGCCTAATTGGAATCCCTCTGAATTTGATTATTCTGCATTAGGAGTTCATCAATGAGTGTGGTTTTAACAAAAATTTGTGGGGGGAAAATAACTGTATTACTTCCACAAAGCAGTAAAATAAAAAAAAAATACACCTTTAAAATAAATATGGATTGTGTGAATGTTTAAGCATTAAATAATGTGATACAGAAAAATGAAGGATGCAAGACAAAATGCAGAGATTATGATGGTGGCTATTATGATGATTAAAACCTAGTTTTTTTTGTTGTAAAGAATTATTTGTATTCTACAATTTCCAAAACATAAATATTACTATTTAAAAAACAAAAAATGAAAAATCCTTTGGGGATAATGGATAATCAGAACACACAATTAAGGTCCTTGTTACAGCCATCCCTAACTGGCACATAAAAAAATAACAAATAAAATAAATATTGCTGCATGCTTTTTAGAGATCATTACCAGTTTTCATCAACTGATTGAAAGGAAATGTACATTGTATAGTTTAAATCAGTGTCAGCGTCCTTGTTTTGTTGGTGAATTTGCACTGCAAGCTGGCAAAACAATGACCAAATAATCAAGCCACCAACCAAGTCAGTTTTAAAATCTGTGAGACAGACAACCACCAATGCAGTCAGTCAGACAGTTGGCCAACAAGCCACCCAGACAGGCATCTGAGCAGTCAGTCAGAGTGACAGCCATTCCACCAACAAGTCAATCAGACACTCAGCTAATCCTTTAGTCAGTCAACAAGCCAGTCAGCTATCCAGCCAGCTTGCCACTCATCGGGTTAGCCAGTCAACATGCCAACACATCTACCAGTCATTTAATTTGCTCTCTCACAGCCGCAGAACAGGCAGCCAGTCTAAACTTCAAATAACCAGTCAGTCACTCAGTCAGCCAGACAGGGAAACCCGTTAACCTCTGCCAATGAGTCAACCACTCCGTCAGTTTAACCAATACCCTACCTGTCAGTTTAGCACAGTACATATTAAGTAGAGTTGGATAGCACACATGACCTTTCTCTCTACCAGTGTGGAAGAGCCGAATCATTAATATTACTATGGTAACCGCAGGGCAGAGACACAAACTGGGGATACATAAAGACTGAACCATTTAAGGATGGCCTCCTCACACAAACATATGTGTATTCGCATATGCACAAGGACACACATGCACATACAGACACAAACACACACACAATATGGTGGCTGACATGTGCCCATCTCCTCTGTTCTGCCCTTGGAGAATCTAAATGCTAAATGTATGTGCATATTTTTTCATAGCAAGAGACATATTAGAATT
>NW_023339807.1:9571783-9581311 GCF_004916995.1 Morone saxatilis | reverse complement strand
GTCGCCTCCCATACGGAGGACATGAAAGAGTCTGAAGCGCATAATGCTGGAGGAATTAAGGGATTCCTTGGTGGCCCTGAGTACCAGGGGCCATCGTAATGACGAGGAGGCTTAAGCGCTTTGTATCCTCCCTTTTACCCCGCTCTGTCTCTCCCTTTCTATCATTTTTCATTTTTGAGGGCGTGATTGAATATTCATCTTGAGGTAAAGTAATGATCATCTGTTTGCTATTGAAAGAGGCAAATATATTAGAACACAGAACTCTCTTGTTTGGAATGGGAGGAGATACAGAGATGAAGGAGGAGGAGGAAAGTGTGTTCTTGTCTGTGTGTCTGCATGTGCCCGCTATATGTGTGTGCATTTGTTTGTACATATTGGATTAAATAAATCTTTATATTGAGAATTTAGTTCCTAAAACTCTCATAATTATTCTGTTTTTAATAAATTGAATATCTTATGCAAAAAGGAAAGACTGCCAAAAAGACACAGTTTCTTCATTTTCCCCTGTGAGTTTAGGCAGATGATCTCACTCTTCTCTTTTATCTCTTCTTCTCCAATGATGGATATTGATCTGGGTCAAAGGGAGCAGAGGGAAATTGATTGAGAAACTCTAGCGTGGTCAAAGAGGAAGGATTCCCACTAGGCCTGATTGGTGTTGTATGCTTCGTATGGATCTCTCTCTCCATCAGGGGCCACTTACCATCTCACCACCACTGTCAAACATTATATTGTAGACAGACCGATGCTCTCTTCTTCCCTTATGTGAGTACAGCAGTAATTAGTAAAACAGTAGTAAAACAGTGCTGACTTTATCCAAGGAGAAAATTACACTATGAAAGCTTGTTTTTGACAGGAGATGTTTGGATATTATCTTGTGAAGTTGATGGCAAAAAACAAACCAGCATGCACTTTTCATTCTTATTATTTGAGTCTTGAGTCATGTGTTCTACATCATGTTGAAAACCATTAACAGCACATATCCACTAGAGGGAGAGATTGGACTGCTTATATGTATAAAACAAACTTTTCCATTCACATTCTTTAAGCAGTATGTTTCATTCAGGGAGATAGATGTTGCTAAACTATTTAGTCTGACTGCATTAATTAGTGAGGGGGTTTTGCCTTATGCTTGCTTAAGTTAAACATGACTTGCAGCCATAATACTACTGCTATAACCACAGTTTGATATTTCATTTGTTATTGATGTCCCTACTTTGTATCTATGTTTATTATATTTTATTTACTATTCAATTAATATTTCTCAGCCATGGAGGTCAGTGTGGAAGAATTTGGGGATTTTTGTCTTTCTGATCTGTGTACCGATTTTATGTGCATTAGAGTAGCGGTTTTACTGCAAAATAAGAAATCGTAACAATTAATGCAAATTCAACCAATCCCCAGGAATTCTGCGCAACCTTGCAATTTTGTCCCATCACTGCAACTTTTCTTTTTTCCTAGGCAAAACATAAAGCCATGCGTCACCAAACTCACTTCCTTGTTTCTTGTTGTGAAGATGAAGACCATGCAGACATGTGCAACGGGAACTATTCACATTTTAAAAAATAATTCCAGAAAACATTGCAACACAGACAACTAATTTGCAGCAGGATATAAAGGTGTAATATACAGGTCAGGTCCCTATAGTTCTGTGTAAGTACAGGGCTCCACTTTCATGTGGCACCTTAGTTTAACCAGGTTTTATGTTTTCACATGGGACAATTTAATTGCAAAATTAAATCACAATTGCTACTAAATTACAAAAACATTATTTTGCAATTAAAGTATAATTTTCAGTTGATTCACACAATATCTTTTGTCCCATTGTTTTAACTTTTCCTAGTGATGTTGTTTAGGGTTTACCTTTTTCTTTTAAACAAAGGTAAATCAATTCTTCACCGTTTGACAGCCGAAAGAGCCCAAAGGAATCAAGTAAGTAAAAGAAAATCTATCTGCCCACCAGTGATGGCAAGTACTGTAAACTCACTGAAGTGTGGCAGGTCAGATTCATGTTTTCTGTTAGTTTTGGCGTTGTTCCCCATGAGGGGGAAAGTGAACCTCTGTCAAAGTGTCACATTCAGGTAACACTTGTCTTGATCAAAGCTGGCACGCGGCTGGCCCAGATTGTTCAGATGCGCGCGCGCACACACACACACACACACACACATACAAAGAGAGTACATGTTCAGTGCATGTATACACAAGTAGTATATGCATGCAAAAACATAATAGTGCACGCTCATAGTATGCACACAAAGACACAACATGGACATTAGCACAAGCTCCACCAAGCACACACACGCTCACATGCACAAGTATAAATAGGGACTGACACACACATACTGTATAGGCCACACAGATTTTAATACACATGCATGAACACACACACACACACACACACACACACACAGAGGAAAATGAATACCTTTTGAGGGAAAATAAGGGAAGCCTAAGGGAAGAGTGTTAATCCCCTTTGTTGTTATCGATGTTAATTGAAAGAATGAGCTCTATAATATGGTCCCCTGCTGGGTGATTACTTAGTCCAAGCATAGCCTGGCACGATTCATAAACACTTCCAAGAATAACTGAATTACAGCCATTCTCTGAACTATCACTTTTAATAAGGTGACAAACCCCTCACTTCTTGTGGAGGACAATGTTTATTTGAAGACACTGATCTGTTCAGCTGCAGGTGTTTTGTCGTTTGAGAAACAAAAGATTTTAGAGCAGTAAAGAGACAGAGAAAAGGGTGAAACAGAGAGAAGCAAGGAAACAGAGTCACTCACCTTTCTCTTGGATTGACCCATATTCTTATTGGCTTCAGGGTCAAGCAGAGTTCAGTGACAGTTTACACGCAGTGTCAGGTGACCCCTGAAGTCATCCAAGTTCTCCGTAATATTTTTAGTACTTAACCTCTCCCAAGTTTTGTGGAAAATATGGCTTTAACTCCACCGAGCAATTAGTCCAAAAAGATACACACATAAATATATATATACTAGTTTGCACAATAAGAAGATACATATATGTAGATAGATATATTAGAGTGAAATAATTTGCTATCATTTCAGTGTATTTCATTTTTGTGTAGATCTAATGGTTAAACTTCCAAATCTGCCATATTCTTGAAGCTCTGCGAAGGAGCTTTTCTGGTATGTGATGATTGGTGCACAAAAGTGGCACAGCAATTTTCTACATATTTCAAACTTTAATGACCTGAGAAAGATTGTACTGATATCCGTTCTAAGGCTTATATTTCTGTGGATGCAGCTTTATGTGCGCCCACAGGGAGCCTTATGTGGCTCCAGGGGGTTCTCAATGTAAGAACAACCCCTGACCAGCTGTTCACAGGATCTGTAGCAGAAATGGAAGGCATCTTCCCCCTGCAATTTTCACCTCGTAGACCAAGCATGTGTCGCACACAGGGAGAACGGTGCAGGGATTTCCCCCATTCAGCTGAAATCGTTTTCTGGATTTCTCCTGTTTTATTGGGGGAGTTTGATATAACCAACACATTAACCTCCCATGCCCCCTGTGAACAGTGAATATAGTTTTACTGCTACGTGGTACAGGGGAATAGATCCTGTCCTAACAATAACCAATTTGATTTCTAAAGAAATAACAAATGGTGTTTAAGTAACTTAAGTAACATATTTTTTTGCAGATCATCACACAGATGATCACATAGTTCCAAGTGTTATAATGTTTAACCAAAGTGGAAAAAAATACTAAAAAAGAGAAAAGTAAAGGCTTTTCAAATGCCAGCAACAACCTCATCATTCAGGAAAAATTCATTCTTAGCATTTACTGTACGCCCTCTGGTGGCCAGTGGGTGTACAGCTACAAATGAACACACATAAACACATGCTAAAATACAGCACATTGAGTACAGTATACACACACAAACTGCTAATATGTGAATGCTGATCAGCAGTCAGGTGTTGACTTACCCTCAGTTTGGCTCAAATATCAAAACCTCATCAATACCGCAGAGGCATAACTGCATTTAAATGCCATCGTGGAAATGTTTTTACTGATAAGTTTACAACAGGCACATGTATCATGCATTATCACTAATCTCCAAATTGCACATGCAAATAGTATGCATACACTGTGCATGCATGCCTAACATCTAAGCAGGTGCCAGTCATTCATCTTGTCAGTCTTTTTTTAGGTACAGCAGCTCTAATTATCCTACAATCACAGAATTATATTTTTTCCTTTGAAAAGAAAATTACAGCCCCCCTCTCTTTTTTAGTCATTATGGAACGCAGCCTTGGCTCTGTGTCTCTGTGTGTATGTGTATGTGTGTGTGTGTGTTGTGTTGTGTGTTTGTGTGTGTGTGTGTGTGTGTATCTGCATGGGGGCTGGGTGTGCATGTATCTATGCCTTAAACTGTAGAGGCAAGCACAGAAAGAGAGGCTGACAATCTTCAAACATTTGGCGCAGGCCCTAGATATGTTACCATCTTAATTAGCTTGATTGAAATGCACTCTTGGATTGTCACGCAAAGGTTTCCAGTCATTAGACGGAGGTTGTTTGTTACAGAATGAAAAACATAAAATGTGGCTCTTCCAGCCTAGTTTCCATTCAGTTCCTCTATGGTACAGGAGGTAAAGAAAGATTCTGCTTATTTTTAACCATTCTTTCTTCTAAAAAAAAGGGGCAATCTAACTGCAGAGAAAACATACATACACAGTATACAATATAATGTTGTTCTACATTATTTCAGTTAACTGTCAGAAAATGTAATTCCCATAACTTTGCAAGCTTTGTGAGCTGCAGCTGCTAATGTTGGCCCAAAAAGTAAATACCACTTATCTGTTTACAGTCTAATTTTGACTTGATTCTTTCCTAACTGCCCCAATTTGAATAGTACATTCCAACACTGCATGAACGTTATCTGGAATATTTTTTCATTTCTATCTTCAAAGTATCATTATTGTTCATATATAATATATCTCACAATGTGTGCCAAGAGAGGACACAAACCTGGTGCCCCAAGACAACAATAGCCCACGGTGCAAGGTAACATAGCATATCTTAATTGAATGTTTCAGTTTCAAGTATAAGGAATAAAGGTTGGCTCTTATGTAAAATGGAAAGACAAGTTGCAAATACTGAAACCTGCTCATTAACAAGGAAATAGAGTGCAACAACCCATTATAGTACTTTGATGTTTGTGCTGGAGTTTATTGGAGTAAGCATTTGTAATTATCTGCCAAATGTGTAAAAATGAGATTTAATGTGGAAATTAAACTCAACAGTAAAACTTTCTGTTGGCTACCAACTTATGTTGAAGCTAGTATTATCCTAGCATTCATCATTTATGCCAGGTCAGTCTTTATCATACTGGAAACCTGTGTAGCTGGCTCAAAAAAGAAAATAATTGCAAAGAAAAAATATATTTTCACACCAGAATTTGTATGGTACGTGTTTCTGTTACCCCATTCAACAAAAACTGTCAGCAATTAAATGAAATGCAGCTCAGGAATTCCACTCCTGATGGCATTGATCTTTAGATAATTGTGAAACCACCCCTTAACTACTATAGATTTTCTGCGAGTTTATGTTCAACTGACTACTGTGGATAATCGGTTTGCCACAATACTCAGGCACTGACATGTGGACATGTATTCAAAGTGAAGAGGTATTTGAACTAACCTTGTTTCAAATAGTGAAGTACAAAGCCTTGATTGGAGAATGACTGAATTAGACCATGCAAAAGCCTACCTCAGAAACCCTTCCCTGATTTCTAATCAGCTTGGTCTAATGATGTTTTCAGTCAAATAACTAATGAGCTGTAACAGCTGTAAGTCACTGATTGGTGTATTTTGAGTGGCCTGCTTTTTATAGCGAGGGATTAAGGGTGGGTACCTAAACAATGTAAGAGTGATTGACGAGATGTTTGGAATATCATTTGAGACTTGTTGGTCCTCAGCATCTCTCTATTTCTCAGTTTCACACTCTTCTCTTTCTTCCTCTCTGTGGGTCATTACATAGCTTTCCATGGGGGTCACCCAACGCCCCGTCCAGTCACACACGGCCGTGCCATGTCCACTCTTATACACAAACATTTATAAATCTAACACACCTTTCTCCCATCTGCGCTTCCCACAGTACTTGTCAGTCATAGTGGAGCCTTTGCCCTCACAATGCCAGCCTTTGTCAGATACTTTAGGTATTCATGAGGTATTCACAAAACCTGGCACAGGTGAGCACTTCAATTAGGCACTCATAGAACTAGATTGGAGTATTGTATGTGGAGGTCACATAGAGGCAACAGTGTGGGATTAGGAAAAAAACGTCATGCAAGACACAATTAGAAAGACAGATTGTGTCATAACTGAATTGGACTCAAATGCAACACACTGACATACAGCAGGATGTCTTGGGTTATTTAATGAAGATGAACTTGAAGCAGGTGTAGGTACGCAGGCAGATTAATGGATATAAGTCCATGAAAACTAAGAAGTCCAACACGGGAACACAGGGAAAGGCAACCAGAGACAAAGTAACCAGGGATGAAAAAAAACAGGAGAAAACCAAGAACAAGGTATCCACAGATGACAGATTGATCTAAAAGAGGGAATTTCAGAGCATATACAGCATCTCTCATGTATGTGTTTGTGATGTGATAAATCCAACAAATGATTTACTTTGACAAACCAATGGTTTTACAATCATCTAAAAAAAATGGTTGTTATCTGGGTAGACAACCCATGTGTCTTGGTTATTTAAAATATAAATCCCCTGTCACTAATCAATAAAATTTATAAGCCAAGATTTACAAGTTACTACATACTGTATTCAGGAAAACCACAGACTTACCTATATACAAAAAAAGTTGCATTATACATTTTCCTCAAGCCCATGGCAAGTGTAGCCTAGGTTTGTGCCACCTATGTGTGGCAGGTAGCACAAAGCACAAGAAAACCCCAAGGGTAATAATAAGAAAAAGACATATGGGTCAACATCATCGAACAAGGTCAACGTTGGAACTGATTGAGTGCAGCAGCAAGGTGTAAGATGCAAGCAGCATGTGTGTACTTTTAAGTAACATGTAGCACTGCTGCAAAATTTTAGCTCTTTGTGAGTGTGCCACTGATCACATGTAGATAGAAAAAATTTTAAATTCATCATCTCACAAATGCCTATTACAGGTAAAACAAAATTGCCAGGTCTCATTTTCCTCATGTAATTCACACTTTGACACAAGAAACATATCCACATTGATTTAGAGAACACAGATATGGTGTATCATATTACAAGACACAGTTTCCTTGTGGGTAAATGCTTGTTCAAAAATCCTATAAAAATCAGGACAGAACAGAGGCAGTGTAGAGATGACATATAGTGTAAGCATAGTGGAAAAATGGAGACTTGAGACTTGAATAATAGGTGGCTACAGAGATCTTGGTTAAAGTGAGGGGTTCAAGGGTTCAGGCATAAAAGTCTGGATGTTGTACAAATCACCCACAGTTCCATAGCCAACAATCACCTCTTAAAACACCTGAAACATGTTTTTGAGCTAAATTGAAACCAACACATATCGAAAAGAAATCTCCATGCCTGATAAATCAACATCCTGCGCATCAACAGGAACAAGGAAAACGTTTGAAAGCACCTGTTAGGATGAAAAATTCCTTTTGATAAGGGCCGGATTGCTTTAGTCAACACAACAGGTGTCTTTGTTCAAACCTTTTCAATTGGCTCTGTTCTTCCTTCAAATAGCAAAGACATCTAATGGGGAAATTCAGACAGTTGCTAAAAACTCGAACTTATTCATGTCTCAAATCTACAACCCACATACGAAATAGATTCTGCTTATCCACACAGCACATTTTTATATCACAAAATACCCCAAATATCTGCTCAATATACTGCTTCCTGCAGTGGGAGTACATGGTGACAGTGAATGCGGATTACTTTTGAAAATGATTTGTATATAAACACACAGTAATTCTTTACAGATGATGGCTGATGAAACTCCAGGTACTTATATGGTGACAGGTTGTGCTGTCCATAAAAAACTTGTTAGTGTCATAACATGGCAACTGTATAATTTTATAACCAGTATCACCACAACAGATGAATGGGTTACATTCAGAGTTAGTTACATGATTATGACAGACTAACATCCTCATCCTAATGCCTCAGCTGCAACGCAGTCAGGGCAGCTGCTACCAAGGGAGGCTGTTTCCAATGAAAGGGATTAGTGAAAACCAGTTGCCAGTGGATAAATTAGAGCTATGGGAGCAAAAGGGTCTCCCTGAAACAGAACACATGTTGGCACCATGAAACAGAAGCAAACACTTTTACACGAGACCACATAATGTACATATGCAGGGAGAGCACATTAAAATGTTGCTCTAACTTCCCTCCATTTGGACGTGCAGTATTTGTTTTGTAATTAATAATTTCCCAGCAACATTACAGTGTGTTTTACAAGTGCAAAGGACATCTAGTGGCTTTTGAACCATTGACATGGCACAGAGTCACAATAACTCATATTCAGGAGAGAGAAAATTGTCTATTTGACAAACATCACCATTTCTGAGCTTTTTTTTGGTGATTAGATCCCATCGTGAGGTTGACGTATTTAAAGGGGTCTGGTGAAGCCTTGATTTGTATAGTAAGTAAACCCCATGATGGACTCTAGACACTAATGGTGGTGGTGGTGGTGGAGGATGAAGAGAATGGTTAAAGATGTGGATGTGATGGGAAGGGGACTTGTGATGATCTCAACCCGGGCACTGGATATGATAAACTGGAGGTGAATGGGGTGGAGGAGTACATAAATGACAGCTGAAAGCAACAGAGAGGAGAACAAATTTAAAGTTTGACAGCAACCACTTTATTGGCTGGACAAGATCATGGCCAAGTCTGATTGGTTCAACTGAAAGAGTTAATGCTGATAGACAGTTGATTAAGAAGGAGAATGAGAGAAAAGTGTGAATGAATGAGGGATAAAGATAGTCTTCCTGATTAAAGTTGTACTGAGCTTCATTTGTCACAAACTGAAACACAGGACAGATTTATTCTGTCTCCAGCCACCACCTACTCTTCCTTTTTTTCCCAGCCATGTTAAAGGTCTCATTTTTCTCCCCTTCTCCCATTGCTGAATGTGCAGACTTCCTTTCTGTGGGATCTGCAATGAAAGGCTCTTCATGCCAGGAGACTAATGGTCTGCCATTTCCAGATAATGGGCTTTTAGTTGTCTCAGCTATATGGACAGAGTGACAACTACTTGGGGACTGCCCACGCAAAAATACTGTGTGCCTTTCAGAAAAAGACAGGCTTGTGAGAGGAGAGCAAATTGATCAGGGACTGCTTTGGATGACTGACTGGCTTGAATCTTTGTGTTGATGCATCCATTGTCACTTTTAGTGAACACATTATTGTATTAGACAAACATTGAAATAAACATTACTGTAATAATCAAAGGGCTTAAATGAAGTGAACAAACTATTATTTTATTAAGACAGTCCTGGCTCTCACACAGCAGGTTGGGATAGCGCTAGAAAAAAAAAA
>NW_023339807.1:9570888-9571619 GCF_004916995.1 Morone saxatilis | reverse complement strand
GGCACGGCAGCCTGCCACAAACACTGCAAAGAATTTGAGAAAATAAAAGTGACACTTACTGTTTGTAGATCTATCTGAAAAATGCCATGGTTTGTAGGAATATTAATTAGACTTAAGCTCTTTAAGAGGTTACAACATCACAAGCACAGGCAGCCAACACACCACAAAAATTCAACTGCAAGAAAGAATGCTTACCTTCTGCACTTAATTGAAGAAAAATCCATGTACTGTTTTTCATGAGGAAATCTGTTCTTGTGCTAAATTTCTCCTCCTTGGCCTCCAGCTTTACTGGGGACTTGATGGCCAGTTCAAACTGTGTATTTTTGTCAGTTTGAAAATGTTAGCAGTTGTATTCACACATTGATGTTGGTTGAAAACATGGGACAGCCACTTCCATTCTCTGCTGCAGATTTACTAACAAGTTTGTCCCATTAGCAAAACTGTTTAATTCCCTCTGATATTCAATGCAGAAAGTAATTGGCTAGCCAGCTAATTCAGAATTAAAATGTCCCCTTGCTCAGTCAGTGGATGGGCATATGTGATTGATTCAACTTGTTTGAGAATAACAATTGTTTGGCATTTAGGATTAAAGACTTTCATATTCCCACCAAAAGTTACTTCCTGGAAAACAGCTTATTGGTGCTACATAAGAAGGCAGGGCTAAAATGTCCAGCTAATCAAACCATCACAAACTTTTTGAACAACTGTCTCACTGCTTCCATTGGGTTGTT
>NW_023339807.1:9560516-9570876 GCF_004916995.1 Morone saxatilis | reverse complement strand
GTTGTTGTTCTTCTTCTTCTTCTTCTTCTTCTTCTTCTTCTTCTTCTTGGGTGCATTACTGCCACCTTCTGGATTGGAGGTTAAGGAGTTTAATGTACTATAACCATAAACTGTAAGGTCCTCAGTTCACGTCCAGTTGCATGTGATTCTTGTCTCTCCCCTCAGTTCCTTTTAGAGGTCATCTTGCAGAAACAGGTGAAAGTTTGCCTTCAAAATAAATGCACGGAAAATGTCAGCTTAACCAAGTAAAAGTATGGTGTTGATTTTACATCAAATGTTCCAAATATGTAGACTGTCTTAAGCCTGAGTTTATCTTAGCTGAGGTAACAAAGTACATAGTAGATTACAGACTGCCATTTTCGTCATTTTATATATAAAATCATTAAATATCTTAAAATAAATCTTTGTTTTTCAATTTGGCTCTTGTTGTTAGATTACCTTAAATTTAGACATATTTGGCAAATACAAAGGCAGTGTAATAATTTAAGCTACATAGACAGAAGAAGGGAGATATTTCAGAGTTTAAGGATACTGTTTCACAGAAATAGCAGCTCTATACAGAGACATGCAGGTCCAACTAGTTTGAAACAGTGAATACATTCTGATGGAAATGTAATGCCTAGAGAAATTTCTCATTCAGAAAATTTTGTTAATTAACATAACAGAAAAGTGGCAAAAATGTTGATATTGAACAAAAAAATTTAAAATTTTCACTGCCAACATATTTTTTTATTTCTTTTCCACCAAAATAGGCAATATTAATATTTTCCACTTGTTGTGACTACAGCATTATTCAAAAGTCAGCAGATGCAATGCAAGCATGCTGACATCAAACACCAGGTTAAATGATTGCTGTTCCCGCAATGCATTCTAATTGTGTTTTTTTCTTTTATCATGACCTGGGAGGATCCCGCAGCTTTATCGTCTCACAAAGTTATAAACATTGACATCCGCTTTGACACTAGGGGGAGGCTGTGAACTGAACAAATGTGAATTACAGAACATCTGATTCAAATATAATAATGAGAAATGAATAATAAGCACAGGCCATCCAATCATTTAGCTGAAATAAATTGGTTAAATATGTTTCTACCAGTGTAAGCAATTTTGACATCATACACCATTTATTTCAGATTTCCGAGGTCAGCATATTTTTCCACAGCTGGTGACACAAAGTGACCCATTTACTGTCTCCTCCTCTCTCTAGAGACATGTCTTACTGATTTCTCCAAATGTCCACCAAATGAAGAAGGTCAATATGTGATTGTGTGTGACCTTCACAGGTCAGTGCCATGGATAAATGCTCTTGTCAATTTGCCTGGTTAAATATTATTTAATACATGAAGTCAGTTTAAATGTTTAAGCAGAGCAGATGCATTTTCTGCAGTGAGAGGCACTTTCTTCCAATTGATTTTACTAATTGTAGTGTTTTTGCACAATCTGTCCACCTGGCTTTTTGTATTAGAAATGTACCCTGATCACTCCAAGTTGCATTATGTTCAGGTCCATGTAAGAAAACTGCATCACCATTTCTTTCAGACATTTGTTGTGTTAGATAAACAACAAAATTGATTAAATATATTATAAAATATTGATAAACAGTAGATTTAAAGTTGTCATGCTGATTGGTGAAAGGTTTTGTCTTCTTTGGACATTTACCATAACATTCAACAGCTCCATTTGTCATGAGGGTCTGATAACGTGCTGCTGTGTTAAATTGCCATGGTTCTTACATTTTAGAATAAATTACAGAGGTAGCTTCCCATGAACAATAAAATATGATCTGATTAGCCAAGATAGTCTCCTTATTAGCTTTTCAGAAAGACTGATAAAAGACACCCTCTATACAAATTGTGTAGCAGAGGCTCACAGAAACAAAATCTTGCCTAAAAGGAGGACAGGACCTCAAATCTCTAGTAGATAATGTCATTAGCTATGCTAGCTAAGTGATTGACAGCAGTCCACATTGTGGCTTTCTAGCAACTGCTGGAAGTATTTCTACTTATTTCTGCTGTTTCCATAAATCAAGGCAGAGCAGTGCACACCACATTTCAGCCTGTGTGATTATGAGTTAAGATTAACAACCACCATTATCAATGTATTTAAATGTTCCAAACAATAACTTAAATTAAATTCACTGTTAATCTGAATGTAATCTAACAGAAGGATGCGTTGAAAATCAACAAAAGGCTCCAGAATTTAGAAAGGACTAGCTCAAAGAAGTATAAATCAAAACGTTGGTGCAATAGGTTACTTGACATCTGTGTGTCATAATATGTGGTTATATTTTATTATAGTTTTTTTTGTCTCAGCCCTAAAAAAAAAATGCATGAACGTCAAATCTGTCTCGCTTGTCAGCATCAGATCTATGTCATCTTTTATCTCACCCAGATCGAAGGTAGGAATGTAGTTTTGACTAGTGGGGACATGGATATGTAAACTCCCTGCGCTATGGGGTCAGAGGGCACGCTGCATTCCAAAGGAGGCCCTTATTTTAAGTCATAATCATGACAGCAGATATAAATTCAGACATTTTATGGGTGATAGTTTGTTGAAATACCTGTAACAAATTCAATATTTTTTTTTTATTAGTTTTTAAGTCGTTTTATTTTTTAATTATTTTCGAGGTTGCAACCAAACTTATTTTGGAAGGAAAACAATGACTGTAAAAGGTAAATTCAGTACTGCTATTTTAACCCAAAGCAAACAGACCTATATACTGAGAACAACAAATGGTGAAACCCTTTAATCTATTAACTAAGCGGAAATGTTCTCAGTTTCTTTCATTCTACAGCCATAGTTTTAACCCACTGGTTTATCTCAGTGTTTGATGCTTCCAAACAAATATTTTCAGGTTCACTGACACATCCACTCAGGCAGCCATGACAGCTTCTGTCAACTTGCATCTCAGGACCTTTGAACCTCACAACCAAAATAAAGCTTTGCTCCTGCTACAGATGGTCACCTATTCTGTCAGTGATGGGGACACACACTGACAGAGGTGATGGTCTGTGATGATTGTCCGTTTCATGCACAGTGTTGTTGTTGTTGTTTGCACTCAAGTGTGAGTGTGTGTGTGTGTGTGTGAGAGAGAGAGAGATAAATGGAGGCTGCTGTTTAGAGATCGGATGAGCCGCTGGGAAGAAGCTGTGTCCAGCTTAACACCTCCTTTCCTGCATGTTATTTGAATGTGATTATGTGGGCACACACACATATAGACACATAGATTTTTTTATTAAACCAGGGTATGCTCTCTTTTACACACATTTACACCTGGATGCTGCTCAGCGCAGCAGGTGGGGATTAAGTGCCTTAGTGACAGGCAGCTCTTTCAAAGATTTATGGTGCTAGTTTGAGGATGAAACCACTAACATTGCAGCCATAAGTTTGCAAAACGTATGTGAGGCCCCCAGCCACTCATTTTTTATAATAGATGAATCTAAAAGAGTCTCTGCAGACTTATAAAATTTGTTTGAGCTACTGCATCCAACTGTGCCTTGCTTCGCTACAGCTCTTGCAAATATGTAGCAGGGAAGTGCATTAAATGTTTTATTAATTTTGACTTCTATGAAACCCTAATGATCCTCCTTCATGGCCTTGCATGCATGCATCACCTGCTGTATCTGTTACAGGCTCATTTGTTGGGACTAATTCATTGCTGTGAGTACACCTTAGCTTGAATGCCCATTAGTATAATGCTGTTCAGCTTGTCTGCACTTTGAAGAAATTAAGCATTACTAAAAGAACAGAGCAGGCCCTTCATAGAGGAAGGTGGAGGGTTCCTGCAACCACACAAGGCATTCCTGTGAATCATGGTTGACAATTTGCCGTGGATGGGAGCCACAGCCAAAGAGTTCAAAGATACAGTCTTAGCGTCCAGGTGGAGGATAATTTCATTGTCAATTAGGCCATTGTGCCACCTTGTAAAACCTGTGCATGCATAGTGTGTGTGCGGCTCTGTGAAAGTGTGATGAAACTGCCATATTCTCCACCATTAGCTTTCACTAATTTCACAGGTGTTTGTGGAAAAATACAACTTAACATTCAGTGGGTCAATCTGCTTCTGCACCATGCAGTGCCTGTGTATGAGTTTATGTGTGTATTCATGGGTGGTCTGAGATATTTCCATTCTTTGATTATCCTGGGGGGTGAGTCATGTTGTTGGTTTGGTGACTGGTAGTGAATTAGAGTTTGTTTGATTTTAATCCATATCAGTCCATATAATAGTGCTGCTGTGGTGCGACTCATTTGTCACACTCATTTGTGCGACAACATTATGGCGCACAAAAACAATTACTGAGATATGGTGAGTAACAAGTGTAAAGTCTGCCAGTGCAAAATGTAGCACCTGAAATGTGATTTACTGATCCAATTTCTATGACCTCATCACTATTTATTTCAGATCTGTGAGAGTTCAGTAGTTGCATTAAATTAATCTTAAAGTTGACTAGGTGTTTTCTTTCAAACGTTTTTGCTATATTAACATTAAAGAACATAATTCACTGTGCTATACTGATGAAGCTTTTTCATGTAACACTGTTAAAACCTAGTCTTTGGCCTTTTTTGGCTGACTCACATTGGTACCTGGAAATTCCAGGGATTCAGTGGAAGTTACTGTGGTAGCCACTGTTTAAGCCCACACACCCTGCATATACTCTTACAGTTGCAAGTATTTCAGTTTGTCTGGGAGGTAAATCAACCAATTTAATACATTGTGGAGTTTCTACATTCAGTTATCACTCAAGAGAGAGGGGTCAGTTTCTGGTTTAATATTGATCCAGATAAAGTATAGTATGGGATCTAGATTTCAATACAGTTGAAAACAAAAACACCTCATCGCTACAATATAGACACTGGCATTAACAGGTTTTGTGAATTATATTTGACTCCGCAAGAATTTTGCAGTATGACCATTCAGACATAGCCTACAGCTAAATGAGGACTGTTGTTCTTTTCCTCATCTTCCTGCCAGCAGGTCCAGTTCCATACCACACTATGGACACTGGTGGGCTGTGTGGGTCAGAGACTCTTGGCCAGATATCGGTTTCCCACAGGGTGAAACCCCACCACCGGTTAGCAGACATGCAAATGTTCGAGTGCAGAGAAACACTTTCCTATGGGTCTGGGAGTGTAAAATAGAGCCTCTGTACAGTACAGTACACTGGCGGGACTGGCAGTGCCACTGAAACTGTAAAAATGTATCCTAGATTTATGCAAGAAACAAGGTTTCTGCAGATAAAAGCTTTTAATGCCAATGAGTAAGACAAATTCACTACACATTTATTGCTCATGGAAAGATGCTGCAAGTAAGGTTTTTGTTATATTCAGCTATGAGTCAAAACCTTTCAAACAGTCTAGTTTTCATGTGCCATCTCTGATAAAAGTTTTACAGATTTTTTCCCGGCCAAGATGAAGGCAGTTATTATACCAGGGCTGCTTACACAATACAGAGGTGGTGAACTTTAGCAGGCTCTCACCCCTGCAGAGTGTCATAAGACTAGCCTTTTAGGTTTCACCCCTCCAGAGATGCTCTTTCTGCCCCAGTGATCACATACAGCTGACTACCAATAATTAGCGCAATTCTTCAGCCCTTCATTTTCATCTCAAGCTCTCAAGCCTAGTTACCTAGTTATATTGCCTCTTTAACTTTAAAGTATGGGAGCGCCTTCTAAAAAGAAAAAAGCTGTGTATGTAAGTTGCAGTTATGAGTTTCAGTGGTTTATCTCTTAAAATAAAAGTAAAATATAACATAATTATCTTAATTACTTACAAGGAGGAATCTGTGACCTAAACCATTAACTCCGCTAGTGTTGTAATTAAAAAACTTAATGCACTCAAAGCGTAACCAGTGTTTTGATAGGACACTTGTTGCCGAAAATAATATGCAACTGATTGATTAATAGCCTAAACCACCACTTGGACAGCAATAGATCAACATGATGATTACCACTATAAATCAGATTAATCAGGAATATGTCAGCTTCCTCCAGTATCATGCCCCAATGTGACCTACCACTGCTCACATCATAAAACAGAGTCAGAACAAGACCTCCCACACTGCAACACTTCTCGTGCCAGCTGATGTAGAGCACTGACATCAGCACAATAACTTCACTAATCAGTGGTTATTATGAAGACTAATGCTTGGGTCACTCAGCCATGTCCAATACATTATCTAGTTCAGTGGAAGCTATGTGAAAGGGAGGGGTGAAGCAGTACAGTAACATATTCCAAGTGCAAACTTTCCAATGGAGTGCTGGTGAACCAACACTCTGCTTTTTTGTGCCAAATAACTGAGACTACCAAGTCTGCATGATTTTACTGATTGCTGTTGTAACCCACAAATAGAACTGACCTAATTTATGAGGGGTCCATACCTTCAGTAATATTGTTTTAAATCACCTTGTTTAGTACTGAAAAGAGGCACACAGGAGGGTAAGGCAATGGGGTCATAATCTGCAACTACACCTCTACATTCCACTAAATCCTACTCACTGGTTCATTAAACACTGTAATGTTACCTACAAGCTACTCATTGTTTTTGTTTGTTGTGGAGTTATGTACATATCACCATCACCATCATTGTTATATGTCATATGAATCTAAGCACATTATACAGACATGTATGCATGCATAAACTGTATATATGTAAATAAGGTAATCTATATCATTAACCATTCAGCATTCATTCCAGCACTCTTTGCTGTTGTAGATGTAGACCTTGTATGTTGTTTATTGTCGCTCTTATATACTACATAGCCTACAATGTCTATTCAAGTCAAACTGTTTGGTGCAATGGTACAGAATGTAAAGTAATATGCTCATTGTTACCCTTTATCTAGTTTGGCTGCAGTCACACTGCTAAAGACAAACCATATGTACCATCTTATAGCAAAGCATCCTTCTGCATATCCCTGACACAACCCCTGCTCTTCTTTCCACTTCACTTTTTCCACCTTCCTCCTCAGTGGAGCTTATATGTGCCTCTGGAAATGTATATATATATATATATATATGTAAAAATTGTGAAAACAGTGTTTCTCTTGTCCAACTCAAACAAATAGGACCAGGACCAGTATACCTTTAATAACCAAATCATTATTGTGGAATGTTTCAAATATACTGGTGTTTAATAGTAACCTTACACATGTTTTTTTTTAAACTATACCACTGTGATTTTCCATACAACGTCGTACACGTTTACATGAGTTGTAATTTAAAATAAAATAAAATAAATATTAGTCTTCTAAAATACAAAGTAAGATAGATAAATGGATAACTGGGAACAGATCCAGTATTGGCCAAGAGCCAGACTTCAGCACCATCTGCAAATATTTAGGGGAAACAGTTGTTTCACTCTGAGCTGATACATCCAAGGTGTATGCGTTACACTCGATAAGGTCAAGACAATAACATTAAAGGCATGAGTAGTCTTCGACAGAATTTCTGCAAAGCCTGACTAAACCTTCAATCATCAAACTAGCTGGCAACCACTGTCTCCCCCTGCTCCATGCTCACCTTCATCTTCCTCTCCCACCTCCCTTCACTCTTGCTCCCTGTCAGCTCCCATCAGCCTCCCCTCTGTGATGCTCAGAAAGGAATTTTACAGCTGCTGTCAGCTTGCTATTCACACATGAGGACCAAAACACACAAGCACACGCATACATGAATGTACAGGTTTACACTCATACTAGTGCACAAAGACACATAATGCACATAAATCACATAAGAGAGCATGCACACAAACGCACATATGCTTACCACAAGCATACTCTCTCATATGCACACTCACACACACGTTGCCTTGATGGCAGTTTTAGACAGCTAATTAAATGAGATGATGGAGTGAAAACTACCTGGAGAGACTAAAGCTGAAAGACCCTTCTTGTGAGACTTTAAGGAATAATTTGACATTTTGGGAAATATACATTTACTAGCATTCTTGTTGTATGAGAAGATTGATGCCACGCTTATTTATTTATGGTAAATATGAAGCTATTGCCAGAGCCAGCTAGTCTAGCTCACCATGAAGACCAGAAACAGCTAGCCTGGCTCTGTGCAAAGGTAATAAAATCTACCCAACAGCGGCTCTAAAGCACATCTTATTTCTTCATCCCTAAAAAAAATTCTCCAGGAATGGTCATTTTTAAACTTCGATTTTGATGCAGATTAAACAAATGACAAATAACATGTTAATTAGCGAGCTGGACTACCTGTTTCACTTTGTTTCCAGTCTTTGAGTTAAGCTAAGATACCCAGCTGCTGGCGATAGCTTTGTACTTAGCGTATACACATAGTATCAATCTTTTTAGCATGAAAGCAGATCTTTCCTCTTACAACCGCAGCCAGAAACTTGTACAAAGATTTAAATTGTTGCAGATGAAAAAGATAATTGTTTGAGTTAATTTATTCCTTATTTCAGACCACATTACAGATCAAACTCCTCCTGTTTGCAGATTGTCTAATGTAAATTGATGCACTGTGTGTGTAAGCTCCCTTTATGTGACAGCTCTTTGTCTTTGTACATCCCCAGATGATATTTTAAAAAAAGAGGCAGACGGGCAGACAAACAAGCAGTCAGACAGGCAGGAAGACAGACTAAGAGGCATACAGGAGCTCAGAGGTTCAGAGGTCAAATCACTCACAGCAGCCAGCTCAGTCCAGACTACAGGGGGGGTTCCTTATGCTCAACTTCTTCAAACAATACAGCGTCTTCTCTTTATTTGTCAATCTGCTGTACCTGCACACCCCCCACAATGAAGCATGCAACTGTCAGACTGTTTCAAAGTTCAAAGCTTTGGGAAGTTTCCAATCAGTTGCCTGCATTTGCATACAAAGATCTGAATCACACAGAAATATGCAAGCAGTATTTTCATTCACATGATGAAAGTTGCATAGGTGCAGAGTGAGTATTGTATTGCAGTATGTGCACACGTGTGCGAGTAAGGGGTGTGTGGGGGTGGGAGGGTGGCAATAACTTGAGCAGCAGCTGTAAAGATTTCCTGAGCCTCTAAACATATGGTAGGAATTGTCTTCATGATGGGGTTTTATCATTGATTAAATCCAGAATTGGCAAACTAAGGCAGAAATCTGGAAGTAAGTTTTGTATATGTATCACTTTTATAGGCTTAGAGCATATTACTCTCAGGATGATGATGTTCTTACAGTTACTCTTACCCACTTCTTATCTGTGAGGACTCAGGGAAAAGTTGGTCATTTGGTTTTGATACTGCAGTATTTCCTCATTTATTCCATCCTGTCTTTCATAGCAAATAAATTTGTCATGTGTGACACTGTTGCTAATCTAACATGACACAGATCATTTGGACGATGCACCTAACACAAACCCTCAGTGTCATATAGAGAGCTGAAGTCCTGTCCCGCTTTTGGGTTTAGCCTCTGTTCCGATATTGCTCAGTGTAATTTATCACCCTCATCACTCTTTCTAAAACACTGAAAGACGATACTGGGGTTTCTTTCCATATCTCAAGTTAAATGGCTATCTACATCTGTGCTGGACACCTGGACATCAAACATACATACAAATGAACTTTTTGTTTAACATTCAATCAGTGCAGCACTCCATTGTGCTTCTGTGTCAGGTATGTTGCTGTTGAATGTGGAATAGAGGCTATAGCTTAAAAAAATGGGTGGAACTTCATAGACCAGCTTGCTTACAATCACCTCTGATTCCTTTCACTCTGATATTCTGACTTTGTGCCAAAAAGATCACCGTAAACCGTCACACATTTATTTCTCCTGCTGCACAGCAGAAAACTCATCTGGTTTTCTTTTGGGGGGGATGAAATGCTCCAGAATATGAAACAAGCGCTCCCGATCCTTTGGCTCCCACACTCCTAAGCACTTCCATGAATGATTGTGGGGAGTTTAGAAATGTTGGCACTCTGCCTATCAGTGCAGCTGCGGAATACGGGAGAGATGGGAGAATGACGAGCGGATTAAAGAGGGTCAAGGGTTGAATTTCAGACTGTAATTCATTACAAAATACTGATTACCTGCTTCAGGGTGTAATCTCCAGATCACGTTTTGGGTTATCCAGACTACTGGATTCAGAAAAACATTTTCATACCTGTACTCTATACTTGAAATGCATCAAGTGAAGTGGAACAAACACAACACTCTGTTGTTGTTGCAGTCTCCTTACAGTGATGTAAAGAGGAAATGTAATTACTTCATTACCATGCAAGCACACAGAAACTTCTACCTGTTTTATCCCTTTCATTACACACTGACTGTTCCTCTCACATACAGCCTCCTGCAACCTGAGAGATGGATACAAACCATCTTTCAGCACAGGTGTTAGATATGATTGGCTGTACAGGCTGTACTCACCCCCCCC
>NW_023339807.1:9541170-9560416 GCF_004916995.1 Morone saxatilis | reverse complement strand
CCCCACCGCCGCCGCCACAACCCACACCCCTCCTCAAAACACACACAGTCCTCAGCAACCTTGTTCTCCGCAGGCTCCCGGGGGAGACGGATTCGGACTCAGTGCGACTCTCATAGAAGTCTTGCTATTGCCAAGACAAGACGCAGCCTATTTAAGACAATCACATGATTTCAGTGGGAGTCAAAATGATCCGCGGGGGTCACTGTGTAGAGAGAGAGAGAGCAACGTTGAATAGTGGTCGGATTGTCTGAGTGGAAAAAAGGAAAATGAGTTGCCGGGAGAGAGGACTTGAGTTCAAGCGATGTGTCGCGTCGGGATACTGCGCTGGGAAATAAATGGAAACCAAAGTGGCCCAAGTGAAGAAGAAGCCTGCATCTGAAACTCGTTGAGTCTTCATTCACCGCAAGTGCTGCACAACTGCTGCTGCTGTCGGACTGCTTTACTGAAGGTCTTTTGGCTGCTGGCAAAAGTGGCCGTGTGATTTAGGCTTCAACTTTAAACGGTGACCCGCAGAGATGGCTCTCTCGCGGATTGGCGCGGGGTGGAGAAACGGCACGCGGCTCCTTTTCCATCTCTTTTGCGTTTTCACACTGAGCACAGTAAGTCACCCGCATTGTCTCTCCCTGCCGCGCCTGTACGCACATGCATGCAGAGCTCAAGTTGTCAACACTTCAAATGACAAAAGCCCCCGTGTTATTTCCCGTGATATTGTGCAGGATACACAAACCAAGTCATATCTACACTTTCTTCCTTACAGAGCGTGCTTCTGGATAATGGTGCTGACAGAGCTCAATCTCATCAAGAAGCATCGGCCCTGCTCCGATCTCTCAATTTACCTCAACACACAGGTAGGCTGAGTTAGGTGCTGAACAAAAGCTCTTGCCGATTTCAGATCAGTTATTTCTGCAACTGTGTTGACATTTTTCGTGTATGGGAGAGTGCATTATGATTTGCCGGTTCATGCTGGCTTTTTGGTACAATAAGATTAAAAATAAGCACTCTATCCCTCAAACGGCAAGCGGCATCAAGCAGCGCTCACCTGCGCTCTGCGATGCCTCTCTTCACCGCTGGGGGGCGCCCTGCACCCTGACACAGAGCCATCAGTGTCTGCTGCAGGCAGCAGTAGAGCTCAAATTAAGGGACAGTTTACTTTTTCAATAGAGCAATTTCAGTGACTTTAAAGATTTGATTTGTGGAACCCTTGAACAATAAGCAGTTTATAGAAAATTATCCCTATGAGACATAATATAATTGCTGAATAGCTCAAAGAGAATGACTGCTTTATATATTGGACTTGGAATTTTTTGTAACTGGGGAGTCACCATAGCCTTCAATAAAGATGCACTGATGCTTGTTATAGCTGCGTTGTCAATACTGTAATTAGTGCAAGCAGTATGCACAAGACTTTCATCTGTTCTTTGTTTTGTGGCTCTAACCCCATATGGTGTGCTGAGTCAGCAACTGCTTTGGCTGTGCATTCTCCCTCAGATCCTTTTTTTTTTAGTTACCATGAAAAGCCAACATGTAAACAAATAAACAAACATCAAAACTCCTCTCTCTGGTGCACATGTGGAGATGATCCGAAACAGAAGTGAGGGGAACCCCTTACTTCTGTTTCACATCATCTCACAGCCAGTGCTTCAACAACTAGTGTTAATGTGTTTAACATTCATACGGCTATATTAGAGTGGGTGAGGAGAGGTTTCACATGTGCACAATCTTTTGTTAAGTTTAAGCCAAGGCATGCATTGGTTAGACCCCTTATCAGTACTAATGGCACTCAGGAGCCACTAAACCAACAAACTACCCACCGCAGAATCTTGTCTCAGTCCATCAGACAAGATATATGTGTGTGTGTGTGTGCACTCTGTTCCCGCAGACTCTTGTTTGTATACTGTCAGTCATGGGTCACTGCAGCTGGTTTTTGAGTTAGGGCGGAACAAACACAGTTGACTAGGTGTAACTGTGTGTGTGTGGGGGAGCACAGAAAAGGCTTGAGACTTAATGTGTTTGCTCTTTGCAGTCCTGTAACTCTCTGGCTCCGGCTGTAACACTTCAAGTGTCAGAGGTTTGCTTTCCATATGCAGCCGTGGTAATGCAAGGTGCTTTAAATAAATGCATCCACTAATAAGTATATGTCATGTTGTGGGTAGGGGCTGTTAGTGTTAGTCAGCTTCAAGATGCACCAAATAGCCAAGTTCAACCTCAGGCATTCACACTGCCAGTGATGACACACTGTCTGTCACCCTGCATGTTTCTCCCACTGCCAAAATATGTCTGTCTCTGTGCTATATTTACTCATTATTCGGGCTTGCTAAAGCAGGTCCTACTGTATAGTAACAGAGACTGGCTCTCATTGACTGTAAGTCCAAGGTTGCTGTTATTTTTGTGCACTTTAAGCTGATAAAGTGACCACGTATCAGTTTCCCATGGAAAGACTCAACACATTTGCAATGGCTATTACAACACTGTAACAAAACCAACAATGACACAGTTTTATTTGTTTGCTTGGTGGTTACTCATAGACCCAAAGTGTATCAAGTGCATAATATTTCAAGGTGTGTGATGGCCTGCGGTACCAGGCTCCCTCTATTACCACAAGATCCCTCCACAGTAGCAAAACCTACTGTGAAATTCTACATAATGTTACTAACAGGATATGTTAAACAGAAACTAATTCACTATTTTAATTAGCATTTTATAAAAAAAGTGTGCATGCAAGAGGCATGATCTCCAAAGCCCTGCAATGTATGCAAAGCATTAAAGACAATGACACATGCTTAATTCCTTATAAGATGCTCGCCTTTTCTAGATCAGCCCATTCTTACTTAGAGGATGGACACGAGCGGTGTCTACTGTCATGATTTCCTGTTGAAAACCAATTTGAGTGCAGCTCAAGGGGTCAGCTACTCTTTTGATTTGGCCTTTGGAGTAAAGCCTGTGCCACAGTGCCATTAGACATTTAACTGATCTAAGCAGCCAGGCCTGTGACCTGCCACCATCTCCCTTTATGACCTGCAGTTATCCAGCTTGAGCTGTAGTAAAAACTGTAGTAAAACACTAGGTCAAACATGATTCACTCTCCGCTAAAGGGTCTGTGTTGGAATTGTCTAAAACCCTTCCTTTTCTTGTAACTCTTTCTTGACCCTGCCAGCAAAAGTATATGAGGCAGGTCAAGGAAAATTTACAAAGCAAGGAAAAAGGTTGTAGTTGTTATCCAGTCTGTGAGGCCACCAAGAAAGCAGCTGACACAGAACGCATTACATCAGAGTAAATGCTGTTGACAGACCAAATTAGTAAGGACTGACCACGATGACCTCAAGGACAATGTGTTTTATTTTGCCAAGTTGCAAGTTTCTACAAAATATAGTCCATGATGCTAGCAGCTCTCATCTCTCCCACTGTGACTCCTTATCCCATATCTGTATTTATTTCATATATCTACAGATTTCTCTCTATATCTGTTGTAATTGCATTTATATTGAATGTTGCACTTGGCATTTGACGGTTTGCAAACACGCAATAAGCTCCTAATTACCTATTTTTCTCTCGTCTTCCCTTCCTTTATCTCTCATCCAGAATATGAGATTGTATCTCCCTATGAAGTCAGCCACCAAGGTGTTTACATCTCTCATGAAGTGGCCCACCACCAGCGCAGACGGCAACGCAGATCCTTGACCCCAGATACAGGTTCATCAAACACTGACAGCAGAGAAACGGTCCACTTCCGGCTTAGTGGCTTGGGGCAGGACTTCCATATGGAGCTGAGGGAGGCCTCTGAGAACCTGATTGCACCTGGCTTCACCATCCAGGTCCTGGGAAAGAATGGCACCAAGAGCCTGAGGGCCTACCACCAGGACGACCTCTGCTTTTACCAGGGTTCGCTGAGGTCAAGGGTTAACTCCTCTGTGGCACTGTCCACATGCATGGGGATGGTGAGTCTGAACATGCACAGAGTCGGGTTGCGGGTTGGATAAGAAGGAAAGGAAAGGAGTAGAGGAGTTGGAGTTGGGTTGGTGTGTATTTGCATCAGTGACTAGGACTCCAGGGTCAGTTAATTCAAAAGTATGCATTTTGGATTGTATTTTGTTTTAATTTTGGCAGCATGTCCATTGATCTACCAAGTGAGTACTATAATTGCACTCACTTACCGAGAAGAATTATTGAGCCTGGGAGCCAAATGTAAGAAAATGAGGCTCATCCTGTGACCCCATATAATATAAACATAGCATTAGTGTTCTTGTCATGCTGAATCCGAGGCAAAGAGAGGTCCATTACCCATTTGGGATTTCAACTCAAAGTTTAGAAAAGCAAAAGACGCGGGGTAAAGTAAATGACTGAAATCATAAATACTGGACATACTGGAATATTAGACAAATTACAAATGCCAACCAGATACTGAGCTAAAGGAAGAGTGAGAGGGGAAATAAGTATCAAAGGAGGAGAAAAATCTGATTACAGCCAGCCAGTAAATCTAGATAAAACCACATTTTTACAATGAAAGGCACTGTCTTTTTCTTTGACACGTACACAGTCATCAAGCAGTCCTTCTGGTATGCTACTGTGTAGTTTCCTTTCACACAGCACTTAAGTGAGTGGATTGTCTGTCTGGTCTGGTCAGACTTGTACTTGACTTTAGTTGACTTAAACCCACTGGCTAAATTGGCAAGAAATGCACAGAAGTTTCTTCCTTCAGTCTGCTGTGCATCATTAGTTTTTAGCTCATTCCGTGCATATTGCACTTTTGCCTAAATCAGCTAATGAATAACTAATGAATGGAAAAGTCAAGTCTGTGAACACCACAGAATGTTTGGTCAGTTAGCCAGGAAAGTCCACAAAACACATGCACGCCAAAACAATGTTTTGGTGGTATTTCATCTTCTTATTTAGCACAAAGTATACTGTTTGACCAGCTTTCATGGTCAACACATGAAGTACTGTTCACAGATTTAAAAAAAATATTTAATATATCTTAACCCTGACATCCTTTTTCATGAAATGTATAAGGTTCTTAACTCACAAGCAATTAGATCTTTGCAGATCTCAGCTGGCACCATGAGTAGGGAACTGACTTTGTGCAAATAGCAAAATATAGAAAATTTAATTGAAGTGAATTGTCTTATAAGGAAGGGCGGAGTACAACTGGGTAGCAAGCTAACTTGTAAGTAATGCTCATATTAGCATGATATACAACATACTAAAAACTACACAGCTAATAAGAGGATGTCTAAATCCAAAACTGAGCAGATTTATTGGCATTGAAATGATCAGTTAGTAACAGAAATACATGGTTGTTTTTGTGTTGGTTGGGTTGAAGTGTGTGAACCAAAGACTAGCTCTGAATTTGTTCTGGTGGTGTTTGGGGGATAATTTTTGTTTTGTTTTTACCTCTTTTCAATATATATATCCAACTTGGACCAGATAAAACTCATTATTATAAGA
Source organism: Morone saxatilis (assembly GCF_004916995.1). Classification (NCBI taxonomy): domain Eukaryota; kingdom Metazoa; phylum Chordata; class Actinopteri; family Moronidae; genus Morone; species Morone saxatilis. Next base: position 9,554,974 of record NW_023339807.1, on the reverse strand, counting down.
TATAACCTAATATTGCTAACTGTAATTAGTGCCCCTGTCGTTGGAGAATGTTGGCTGAATTTTAAGTCTTGCCTTGGTGGTCCTCCTCTTCTGCATAAATATAAAGGAAACATTACTGTAAGAATGACATTAAGTAAGCCTAAGTGAGCAGCTCCACCCAGTAAGACCCCAAAGTGTTATACTAGCCTTCTTAGCAGTCTGGGCTAGAGAACAAGGGGCTTTATGAGTACACACTAATCCTCTCAGTCTTGAATTCACATACACACACTCATTAAGAACTCAACAATCACTGGAGACACAGTATGGCAACTGGGCAGTAGGCACGCAGAGAAACTGCGTATGTAATGTGACATATTTACACTTAAATGTGAGTGCAGTCTTTCAGTTCATAGCTTGAAAAAAGACAGTGAGTCTTTAGAGCATTCAAGTGCGTGGTCATATAAGCTTGCATCTAAGGACCACAGCAGGAAAGAAAACTAAATTTAGTCACTCAAATTTGCTGCCTTTTTACAGGTTTAACCAAACAAATTCCTTAAAAATTAATATGACCACATTTTACTTCAGCATGGCTTTTCAGTGTGTTTAATCATAATACATTTCAGGCCTGCCTTTAATGGTTTTCTGTTTATATTTTCATTGTAAAGGACCTCTGCTATGTCTGAGAATTGCCCTCCTAAACTACAGACAGAGAATGGCAAATCTCCAGGGATGCTTCTTCTTCTTCTTCTTCTTCTTCTGTGTGTGTGTGTGTGGTGCAATGAGCAGGAGAAGAGGAAAGACGAGGAAGGAGAGGAGAGGAGAGTTTGTGTGTGTGTTGGTGTGTGTGTTTGTTGTGTGTGTGGTTGTTTGTGGGTGTGTGTGTGTGTGCGTGCATGTCTGCATTTCAGACCAGATCCCAATAAAACATTCAGCCAAAAGGTCCAGGGTTGCAGAGACTGTAAACGTGGTTCTCACGACTGAGGCTGGCTAGGATGGACTGGGTCAGTGCATCAATGAGAAAGTGACTTTTTCTGATGTGAATTAGGGGACTGCAATGCTATATCAGCAGACAACGATATTTAGACTACTTGGGAAAATTAAAAATAATTTTCCAAAAAATGCTAAAATATCTCTTATCATGCACTGAACTGCATATTTTTCCCAATATACATTTTCACAATATGACTTTAACATTGAATATAAGATGTGTTGTGTATGTGTGTGACATGCACTCGTATAAACATAGTATGCTTTGTTTGTGCTCCAGATGTTCCAGATTATGTATGACTGGTCAAAACTTGCTAACAAATTCACTAGGCCAGCTGAGAGCTCATGGGAGACCTTGCACTTTGGTCAGATTTCTATTTGGCAGGAGGCATGTAAATATTGACCAGAGCAACCCAGATCGATAGCTGTATCACTGAGAGCACCTGGCCTCCAGCTGCAGCATGTTACTGCTTATGAGATCATTTCATCACCAGTTTTTGCTCTGTCACTGAAACATTTTATTTGATAAGGCAATTATGTTTTCAGAATTTAATCTGACCTAGATATTGCACATAGACAGCTCATTTCTGTAGAAAACCTTACTACCATGTTTACCATGGCAGCATACAAATACATCAAGGAGAAGAAGTTAGTCAGTGTAATGATGATTTGTCTTTGGCACCATTGTTTGCCATACATTAGCTTTAATTGCATTGGTTGCTGTAAACACTATATGACTTTAGTAGTTTAAAATGGTTCTCATTTGGATTATTTGGTGTAATGATGGAAATCTTTGTAGTCGTCCTTGTTGTAAATGGTGGATTTATAATAGATTTAGAGTGACTTACACAGCCTGTCTCTTAGTGTTTTCTTAGGCTGGCTGATGGATGCAACAAGAAAGATAGAAGAAAGATCAGTGAAAGAGAGAGAAATGTAGAAATGATGGCTATAAGGAGGATCATTGTTCCCTCCTTGGCATTTTGAGGTGCTGAAAACCCCCTTGTAAGGAGTGTTATGTTGTAAAGCTTATGTATAAGTTGCCTTTTCAACTCCCCTCCTCTGGCAGCCCATATAGTGGTTAGTCCTGCTTTGATGACAGTAGGGAGTTCAACCATAAAAATATCATACTTACAAGCAGTAATTGGTGGAATCGAAGAAGCAGGCCAATCCCACTGACTCTGTTCACCTGCCAAATGGTTTGAAAATCTGCACAGTGACACACATGTGGAAGAGGAGATCATAAAGCAGGTCCTTCTCTGGGTGGACTTTATGCTGCAGCATAATCCTCTTTAGTCTGGCTTTTATGGGAGTGAGGGAGTTGAGGGGTGAGTAGAGTGCCATGCAGGCATTGCACTCTGACAACATGAATCCTTATGTTTTCCCCTGTATATGACATCTTGTGTGATTTTTAGCCATGTAGGCAGGATTGGCCAAAACGTTTGTAAATACATTTATTGTCTAGATAGTCAGATCACCGACTTTAGTGATCCTTTTTTTGGTAAACCTTTCATTCAGTGCAGTCACCAGGTCAAGCTTTCAATTTGTCCAATACTTTGCTATAACTAATTACCCATCAGCCTCAGCTGTACTTTGTGTTTAGTGCTTTTCAAGGTTAAGATTATATCTCAACTTCAGCTAACTTCAAGTTAGCATTTAGCTCAAACTGCTGCTGTGCTTAAGTAAAAGCCTCACAGAGTCACTAGAGTGGCTATAGATTCATTGTTTTGTGAACTTAGAGAGCATCTGTCATGCTCCACAAACTGGAAACAGGTACCTGCATGATTCAGTGTTTTGTGTGTACTATATTTTGTTGTGTGTGAACCCCAGAAGAGTAGCTGTTACCTTAGTGCCAGCTATTAGGGAACTAAGAATAAAGTCAGTCAATGTCTAGTCCACATCTAGGACTTTTTTTGTGGATTCCATTAATGTCAAAATAAAATTTCCTCTATAATTATTACATAACCATCCATCACTTTACAAACTAATAAACATTAATAGGGGACACTTCTAGCTTTTGTTTCTGTCTATTGCCTCTTATCCCTGAGCTTCACATTGGCCACACCAGTATCTTGAATCTAATTTCACACAGACTTGTATGCACACATTTCTTTTGTACCAAAGGGAAATGTTAAATGTCCTCCCACTACAAATCACTTGGAGGTCATGTGTTTTCCTCTTGTAAAAGGACGGGTGTGTTTCTTGCCTTGGGCCTTGTAGTAGTACTAATAATAGAATGCTGCACACTCGTCCCACCTCTGGGATTTCCAAGAATATAAGAAGGATAGTCTATTGATGTGATGAAGCTTTGGAAAGCAGGCAGTGTGGTCTTGGCAAGGTACAATAATCAATTTTCAGAACATACAGTCATACATCAATCAAATCATCTAATTGTTAGCCCCCTTGTTTTATCATCTGCTAAGGTTTTGGTCATACGAAGATTAGCATATGTCTCTGAGATTGTAATTAAGTCAGTTTGGAAGATTGGTTGTTTCCAGATTGATAGATCTCCAGTTGGTGTAGTGTGTTCTAGACAGCTGGACAGCAGATGACTAAGGTACAGCCGGAAGTGAAATAGCTAATTGATTAAGAAATTGTGCCTAGTGCTGAAGTGCAATGTCAGAGTATCATTCCCAGTTTTCCAATAAGCCCTGTCAACATTGAGCCAAAGTTTGAATTCCTGCCTTCAACTGCAAGAAATGTAGCCATCATGAAACCAGCTTGCATGAACCAGACTCAGCATTATTAAGAGTTATGGCAGCACTTTGGTCTGTCAAATAAATGGTTTTTGGTTTTTAATCGTGTAGTTGCAATGCTATTGAAGAAGAGCTTTGTAACATCCCCACTTTTCTTTCCTTTTTTTCTTTTTTTACTGAAATTGTGTTTGTTTTGTTTTTAGGCGCAATGTATAAATAAGGGGGATTAATAAGAAAATCTCATGATTATTCTATTTACTGTATTAAACTCTCAGTCATCCTTCTCATAATTAGACTGAAATAAAAAAGTAAGCTTGGACCAAAAATCTAAGTAATACATTCAAACTCTAAGTTATTATGGCAGTAAGTCTCTTTTGGTCTCCATTATGGGCAGCAATTTAAAAAGAGGTAGACAGAACGAAAGGGAGAACCATATACTGCACACAGTCAGGTGCACCTTATAATGCACTGACTGCTTCCCCCCTTAGTTCCGTTTTCCTACAGTTCTTTCCCGCCCCCCACCCCTCCATTCCTGTCACTGCTTGTCTGGATGTGTCTGACTCCAAAGAGTCCAGCTGTTTGCGCCCTCCCAAGTAGTGTTTCAGCATTTTATGACTGCTATTTGCACCTAGAGAGCACAGAGCACAGTTTGTAATCTGATGACTTTGGCTATTTAGGAGAGGCAGTAGCTGACCTAATCTCCTAACATAGTGACTTGCATACACACATACTCTGAAGAAGTAGCAGATGCGTGTTAATTTATATAGGGCCCAGCTTGAGTTTAAAGAATGTGCAGAGTTTGCAGACTAAAGATATCATACAAAGATTATCTATGAGGTATGTTGGTTGTTAGGTTTGGGAAGACAAAGAGGATGCATGTTGCTTTGTTTAAGACAGAAACCTTTTCAATTCACTGTACATACAGTGCACTGCTATCACATATGGTTTTCTGTACTACACATAAAAGCTTATTCTGCGCACTAGATAGAAAAAGTTGCATCCTGTTAAATAATACAACATCTACATCTGGATTAAATATCTTAAACACAGGACAAAAAACACAAAGACAGTATTCATTAAACAAAAAGGGGCATTGATCTGTCTTGAGGAGAAACAGTCCATCCAGTCAGTGTGACGTAGATGAAACAGAAACTAGAGGATGTGTGGAGAGTGACTCATGCTTCTTGTTATGATTGAGCCTCAAACAAAAGCCATACCAGTAGCTCATCCATAATTTACAGAAATCATGAGATTATGGAAAATAATCATTTGAAATTTAATAAGGAACCAAAATTTGAGAAGATATGGGTTGTTATAAACATATTTTAAAGTTTAGTATTCAGTATAGAATCGATGATCTACCACACTTAGGTTTCACTAAATACAGTAAATTCCTACAGAATGTAGGGAGCGTTGACAGTATGTGGTTGAAAATAATCATACACATTGATCTCCATAAATCCCTTGTTTTGCTAAGGATCCCTGGAATCAGACCCCTTAAGATCTCCAGGACCCTATCTGGCAATAATTGTGTAACATACCAGACAATACATTTTGATGCACAGTATAAAAGAGCCAGTGAAGCTTGCACTTGATATGACAACCAAAACAGCCTCAAAACTTCAGCACCAAAGACAGACCAGAAAAGACAGACCAGACTGAATATAGAAACTGTAGAATATAACATGTGCATGCACTGAAAGGGGAGAGACAGAAGTGGCCATCAGACAGTGAACACTGTCACCATGAAATGCAGTCATAGCTATCATGATGTTCATGCTTGTTGACATGCTTCAAAGTGACTTATTAAAAAGGCTTTGGCTAAGGTTGCATCATTTTTTGAATTACTACCTCTGCATGATTTTACTGAATTGTTTGTTGCATGCATGCATACTTATCTGCATACTGTCCTGAATAGTGTTGTATGCAGATATAAACAACAGTGAAAGCAAAGTCATTTTTGGAAATGTCTTACTTTATGAGTTAGTTGGAGTTGGCAGTGGGGTTCAAAATAAGCTCAGTGTAAGTAATCCAGCTCTGTTCATATCTTCACAGTAAATACACAATTCTTCTTAAGACGGAATATCAGCCAGATGACCCTGTCAACTCCAGACTACTCTTTAATATATATCAGAACATGGCAGTTTCTCAAACAACTCCTAACTAAACAGTCAAGTCCACAGGCTGCAGGTGCAAGCCCTATGATTGTATGTTTCCATCATGGATTTCCTCTGTCTCATCTCCTTTTACTGCCATTGGAGTGAGCTGACCAAAAATAACTCCTGATGACAAAAAACAACATAAAAACGACAATTTCCTTTTATTCCCCTCCTCCAAAAGCGTCAGCTCTCTATAACTAGGATCAAGATACTAAATCACCAAAAACCTTTGTGTTAACTATCACATGGCACCAATTTTCCTTGAATAGCTGCCTGAGCTCCACACTAATGCCCCAATGCTAACCCCTCCTCTAAAACCACCCACCCAGATAGAAAACGTATTTAGCATGAGAAATTTTCAAGGTTGACAGCAACGCAGTTCAGGTCAGAGGCCTCACCGTGACTTGGAACCAAATTATGACAATCGCCTGTGATTACACAGCACTGGGGCGGGTGCCATGCGGATGACAGGATCACGCACCGGTTGTCACATGTGATTGTAAACCAACTATCCTGGCTGTGGTTCCCGGCAAGGATTATTTCTTGACCGTTGGCAGGCAAGCTGCAGTACAGAGGAAGGTGGTAATGCTTTAGCAAGCCTCTTTCTTCTTTCTTTCTTTTTTTCTAAATAATTGATCCCCCACCCTCTGCTTTCTTATTCCCCAAAGAAAACTGGAGTGTATATATCAGGGTCCGTCATTAATAGTTAGTGCAAAATTGTCACGAATGGCGAGGAAAACCACAGCTGTGCTTTTCTGGGGTGTTCACATAGAGCAATAGAAATGACAGTGCTGGCGAGTTGCTGATGTAGCAAAATATGAGACATGTCTGAGACATGGGGACTTCATTATAAGGTATCCATTGTTTTTTTGTTTGTTTTTTAAAGGGCCTAAAAGATTATAATCATCTCAATAAGTACTGGGCCAAAAAGTGTGTTTCCGGCTGTAAATATGTCTCCAAATGTATTTTTGCATCAGTGTTTGTGGTTAGTTTTTGTCTGTCAAACACCAGTTACTGTTCACTAGGAAATGATCATTATCTGACACAGCAACACCTGTAAACAACCACTGCTCTCCACTGGCTTGCGGTAAAGGCATAAAAGTTAACCATGGGAGTTCAACAAGCCCTATTTTTTACATTTTCTCTATGTTCTCTCTTTTGTTGTTAGACTATGCAAAGTGTGAGCATTCATATTTTTATAACATTTAAGTGACTATGCCAGTTTGGTTGCTGTAGAACCAATAATGCACAAATTCGACATAAATGCATGATCACTTTCTTTAGCCGCACTGCGTGATGAAAGCTGTAAAATGTACAGTCATTGCGGTCACAGCTCAGAAATCTATGTTGGCTTGTATTCTCAGATTTGATAATTTTTAAATTCAGTGCTTAATACAGTCACAGTATTTTCCAAGGACTTTTTCCACTGGTTTCCTGATCTGTGGTTGATAGGCTGGCGTGGAGAGGCCTGGGTTAGTGAGTGATGATGAAATGGGGAAATCTATAGTAAGAAAAATTATAGCAACATCAAACACATCACCACAAGAATTGCAACAAGGGACACTTGAATACACACACACACAGATAGGCACATATCTGCACACATTTAAACAAGGAAACATTCGGTTGCAGATGTTTATCTGTCTTCCCAGCTTCAGCCCTAAACCTTTGTTGTCCCACATATGCATATCCGCCTTGTACTGTGCTGAGACTGTCATACACACTCACCCTGGGCCAGCCACACCACTGCCACTGTGTCAGTCTGTTCCTGTCAGCCAGCGGGTTGGCTGCAGTGATGAAGGACCTCACACTCTACTTAGTGAAAAAAAACCTGAGTCAATTAAACGTATTTTAGGGAAACCACTGTTTCTGCCAAGAACAGTTACAGGCCAAACACTACTTCATGCCAGTTGACTGTCAACACAGATGTGGTTCGTGTTTGAAGAGACTGGGAGAGACAAAGAGAGAGGCAGAGAGCAAAGGAAAGTAATCTCCAAGTGTCTGAATCAGCTGTGTTGATAGAAGTTTATTGAAAAGGGAATATGAAAAAGAGACAGAGACAGGCTGAGATAGAGAGAGAGAATAAGGTCAAACTAAGAAAACCTGTGTTGAACCTTCAGAGATTTATTATGGGCTTTCCCAAAACTTCTCTCCTAAAATGTAATGCATAAGGCACTGGTACTTAAAGTGTGGCCCTCCAAAAACAGCAGTTTCAAAGAGTGAGAAATGTTCTAAGAATGTACTTTTAAAAAGGGTTTGTTACATATTATATTTTTGCTAGATTTCTAATGCGTCTAAGTAAGTGAGGAATGTCTAAAACCTCTAGAACTGTGAGCGTATACATTGTTTACAAGAGAGATGCCACCTCCTTTCATTCTCACACGGGCCCTTTTGTTTGAAACCCGTTCTATCTGACTGAGTCTTATTTAGATTTTGCTGAGATAACGTCTGACCCTGAACAGCAAAACAGATGTTGAACACGAAGAAACACTGCCAGTAATTGCGCTGCACAGAGGTTTAGGGGAGGGTTAGGTTCGCCATGACCCAAGAGTCAAATTTTGACCAACTGCTGACAGAGACAGATTGGGAAGCTAAATAGTCGTAGGTTATTGTTTTGTTTGACAGCAGCCCTTTAGGCTATTTTTTGAGAAAAATATATACTCTACAGGTCTTTTTTAAATATGTTATGGCACAGGTGTAGCTATTTGAATAAAGGCAGGACAAGTATGTGTAAAGATTTAAGTCAATACAAAGTTTTGGTAAATACTGTATATTTGTGGACCTAAAATTGTACATATATTTCTTTGTCCCCGTTTGGCTTAGTTGAAGAGATAATGCTGTAAAGCTAATGGGACTTTTTTGTTTTGCCTCTAGTCAGGTTTGATCAGAACACAGGATGCAGACTACTTCCTGAGACCTGTGTCCCGCAGCCTCGCTCAGAGAGAGAACTTTACAGCCCCCTTCAGTCACCAGCCACACATCCTCTACAAGAGCAAGAGGGACTCTCGGACAGAGCAGAGCGGTAATGACCCTCGGGTGCTTCAGAAGAGATCTTCAGATTCCACTCATCACAAACCACAACGACACTTTGTCACAAAGAGATCCATAAACTCACATACGGACTCCACCTACAACACGTTTAATGAAGATCAACACAGGGGCCTGCAAAAAGAGCAAAGTGACATACATGGTTATCACCATGGCAACGGCGACCATATGGAACATCATGCCGATGGCCATCACCACAACAGTCATCGCCATGACAATGACTACAGGCATGGAGAGAAACAGAGGCAACACTTCTGCGGGAGAAGGAAGAAATGTATGTAAGGGCAATTTCTCATTCTAATCCACATGTAGCATGAAGCATTATTAGTATAGTCCAGTTCTCTTCATGAGATATGTTTATTATATGTATATATACATATATATATATATATAAGTAACAGGGAAACAGACTGTAGACTGACAGACTCACACATTTTTCTTGTTGATACAAGATGTCTTTTGAAATACTTCAACAACCCAATAATATTTTATAATGAGGCTTACTCACCTCTTTTCTCCCACGTAAGGGAAATTTGCTTTTGGATATTTTTTTACTTAGCATATTTTGTTCTGAACATTTGACACTTAAATAAGAATGTTCCCACCTAGACATACCTATGACATTGCATATTTTAGACACTATTATATTCTTAAAGTTCCAGATGTAACTAAATTACTGGTTTGAACTCAAAGAAGTTAAGCCACATTTTAGGAATTACCACACCAGAAAAGAAAAAAAGATTGACACATGATAATAATTCTATTTGTTGACATTTCCAGTTAACTCTAGGAGTCAGCCCCCCAGTGTTGTGGTTGGTTGGTGTAAGGGGAACACAGACACCACCATTAATAAGTTCACATATCAACGTTATTCAATGCCAATATTACCATGAGTCATTACGTTCTGCAAGATGCTTACAGTACTTGTGTAGTAAGAACATCACATGGGGTATCATTAAGCAGACACAAACATCCTATGCTACCATTTTAACACATCATTAGCTCCTGTTGTGTTAAAGAGAGAAAATAACGTGTGTTTTTACTGACTTAACAAAAGAGTAGTTTATACATCCATTCCTGCAGCTGCATTTTTGACTTATCAGTCAATGTTTAACTGAGAAGATGTTGTAACCTTTGAACACAATATCAAATTGACATGTTTGGTAAATTTCTTGGAAAATGATCTGGAGGTTAGGACATTTTCAAAGGAGGTTTTAATTTATATTTTTATGTGATGGAAAATATTTCCTCTGAAGATTATTATCTCAATTTATGTTGACGTTTTTGGTGACATTAGTGACATGACCAGTGAAAGGTTAAGGGAAATGTTTAACATTCATGTTACACTATGACAAATGTTTGCTCTCAAGAAATTACCACAAGATCAGTTAACATCGCCGGTGTCAAGGGGGTCATTGGAAAGAGAGGAGGCAGGGATTGGACTGGTACCACCGCCATTACCCTGCAGAACCCCAGCTGTCTGTCCCTTGTGAAAACACACTGATGTTTACATTCCCATTGGATGACTTCACTGAACACCTGTGCCATGTTTTAGTCAAAAAAAGGCACTTTGGTCGCTCACCTGCTGTCTGCCTAAACAAGCAAACCTTCTAGCCTTTATAGTTTATCGCTGCCAGGCACTGATGGGTGAAAGCTTTGATAACCTGAAAACATAGAAGTGAAGATTTGAGGGGATAATGTCACAAGATAAAGTAGTTTTAGGCTTTGCTTTGACTGTACTACTGACCTTGTGTCATGTAGAAGTGAATATGTATCGACAGTATGGTATGGATGTGACACATTTTTTACCAAAGGCAGCCTAGCTTCTAATGGAGAGCTAAAAACAAGGCAAAGCTGGGCAAGATTAAGTGTGTGTGAGTCACATGTTTACTTAACAAAGTGCTGATAAGTTTTCACAATAAGTTCATATTGTGAATTTATTATTGCAATTTATGTTATTTTTATAGTTTCCCTATAGTGAAAAAAAAGCTTATCTTATCTATGACACACAATTTTGGGCACCATTCAAAATGACCCCTATTAACACTGATTTCAAAGCTTTCATACAACTGTTGCACATGGAGAAAGAGAAAGTAAAGTGTGCAACCACATACTGTAGTTTCACACTTTACTTAATGGTAGCATAACACTGAGACTGCCAGAGTCAACAACAGAAAAAAAGCTCAGTTTGCAGTTTATCCATGACATCAGGTCATGAAAGTAAGAGTATAGTTAATCATCCAGAATGGTTGTCAGCTACATGCCAGAATCGCTGGTTAACAGTCGCAGGCAAAGTCTAGTGGCTATAGGTCAATTTCAAATATTGTGCAACATATAGTATAATCAGCTGTGGGAAGGAAGGCTTGTATATTTTTTTTTATGGACGTCATAACTGCTATTTAATTGCCATTATATGTCCGTTTCTTTTTCTTTCATCAATCACAACCTACTATACGGTACAATAATCATGTTGACTCTGCAGCCACAGTGTGCTTCAATTTAATTCAGTTTGTTCAATAGTTGTTCCTTTTTTTTTCAAAACAGGCATTACATATTGCATTTTCACTCCCTTTTTCCTCTATCCTGTTTTATTCAGACATGCCCAAACCTCCAGAAGGGGATGTCTTTATCCTTCCAGATGAGTACAAGTTCGTTCCCAGGAACAAAAGAGCCGTGCTCATGAAGAACGAGGGCAACCAGAAGCTCAATGTGGAGATGCTAGTGGTGGTGGACAGGAAGATGATGGACAACCACGGCCATGAGAACATTACCACATATGTTCTTACTGTGCTAAATATGGTAAGGGAACTCTAATGCGGTACACTGTATGACACCATAGACGCTAAAATAAAAACAGAAATAGAAGTTTATAGATTTTATTGGAGGTGTGATATTTCCTGTTTGTGTAAACCAGCTTGGCTCTAGAGACGGTAGGCCTAATGTCGGCCTGTGACTGTAATATCTCAACTATCATTTGATGGATCGTCAAATTTTCTCCACCGTGAGGTACACACAATAATTATTGTGAAATGTCTCAACAACAATTGGGCGCAGACTTTCACGCCCCCCCCTCAAGAACTTAACTATTCATCTAGCGCCACCATCAGATCAAAATGTTGATATTTCTAATAGGGTACTTTGTTTTATGACCTAATGCCTAAAAAAGACTCAGCCTAAGCTATACTTTGTGTTTAGTGCTAATTAGCATAGGTTAGCATGCAAACAGTAGCCTGGAAATCTAGCTGCTAAACATCAGCATGCTAACGCTGTCACCGTGAACATGTTAGCGTGCTGTTGTTAGCATTTAGCTCAGAGCACCGTTGGACGGCTGCCTCTCATAATGTGATGTAGGATGTGTTTCCTACGCCGTGTCTTTCAGCTTTGTATAAGAAAGGTGAGTCTTGCATTGCAACATTTAAAAAACAAGTGAATTTAACAACAGTAGGCTACTACAAAGCTGTGTTAGCTAGCAGTGGCTTTCCTCCCAAGTGAAGTTTTGGCATGTTATAGGCCTACACTTGGAAAATTTTAGCCTGACTTCAAACGTATATGTTTTGTCATTATTCAGCATGTAAAGGGAAAACATCAGCAAAAATTGATTTGGAAGCCATACATAAATGTATTTGAAGTTTGCCATCGCTTAGGGTTTAGTGACTTGACACCCCTGTCTTTCATTCATGTCCTATCAGACAGAGCACATCTGAAAACATGAAACTGATATCTAGGTGAGATCAGTCCCCCCCATCCCTCTCAGCTGATCTGCAGGCAAATTCCGTCACGCTCGTTTTGCTACTTAATGACTGACTGACAAATCCAAAGATAATCCGTCTATTTTGAAAACATAGTTCCCTTTAGTAGAAACCAAGTTGGAGCAGTCACAGCCCGCCTCAGAGGAGTCACCTAAATAAAGTATGGAGTTTCAAAGAAAACACCCAACCCCCTATACCCGACCTGCCAGATCTCATGGGTCCTGAAACGACTATTTAATATTTGCTGAAAATTAAATCTGATATGCCGTTCCAGCATTTGCATAGATTTATGTTTTCTTCGCTGACTGGAAAGACTTCAAAATGTTTTTGTAATTACTGCTTTTAAAAAACACACTGTACATTATGTACCACAAAACACTGAAGCTCTATGGAAACTGGTGGTTGTTTCTTTTATGAGGCAGTGAAAACACAGTGATTCACCGTATCTGTTGAATGGTGCAAATCTGAAACTCTGTCAAACACTGGTGTTCCAGGAGATCTTAGTTTAAGTAAGTGGTTTTGATTGCCTCTTTGACCTCAGAATTTTGCTCGAATTCAGTAACAAACCACAGCCATGTGCCTTCTCATGAGTCAGTGTAGAGGAAGACCAAACATCAGGAACATAAGGAACGAATGAGAGTGTTCCTTAAGGGGGAAAAAAAGGTTTAGTGAGTGGCACCTGAGGTATTCACAGGGCCCGAGAGAAAGACAGAGAGCCAACGAGAGCAAAAGATGAGGAGTCCACTTTCAAAGCCCAAACTGTTATGATTGATGGTCAGATATCCCTGTGAGTACAAAAAGCTGAATTGGAAACAGCAGTTGTGGCTGTCATACCTCACCGATACCATCAAAAGGGGTTTGTGTGTTATTTCTACAAGAATGTCAAGGTGTCACCGTCTACATGGTGCAAGAATTTATGGATCAAGAGTACAACAGTATTGATATCAAGACTTAAAGGTCCAGTGTGGATATATTGGCAGAAATGGAATATCATAATCATAGGTATGTTTTCATTAATGTATAATCACCTGAATATAGGAAAGGCCTCCCCTGGAGTCTGCCATGTTGAACCTCCATGTTTCTACAGCAGCCCAGAAGGGGCAAACCAAACACTGGCTCTTGGTAAGGGAGTTGTGATCAGCAACTACACCGCTGGATGCCACTAAGTCTTACACACTGGACCTTTAAT
>NW_023339807.1:9531136-9541070 GCF_004916995.1 Morone saxatilis | reverse complement strand
ATATACAATTATTTATTTATATATATATATGTATACCCTTAGACGTACACACCTAGGAAATCATTCTGCAATGCCTCTTTTGAATGATGAGGTTCTCAGCAACAAAGCAGATAAAAAAAAATAAAATAAAATTACAGTTTGAAGAGGCTATGGCCTAATACATTGCCTTTTATCATTCTATGCAGTTACGAGGTGTTTTTATTGATATTTGTCTAAGCCGAGGGAAGGAGGATGGTAATGTCATTTAATCTAATTGACAATGTTCTAATTTAAAATCGTAAAAATGTGCTCACAGCTTCCTCAATAAAGTCCTTATTTGTCTCTGTCTGCCTCCGTTTATCTGCATTATCTCACAGGATGGCTTGGTGATCAACCACCATGCAGACCACACACTGAACAGCTTCTGCCACTGGCAGTCTACCCTGGGAGGCAGAGAGGGCCGACACCACGACCATGCCATACTCCTCACAGGACTCGACATCTGCTCTTGGAAGAACGAACCCTGTGACACTCTTGGTATGTCTTCTACATTGAAAAGTTGATTCTGCAGTTACAAATTGCCTCAAAGTGTAATTTGGGACAAGATAGAGGCAAGAACAAGAGGAAACACTCTTTGTTTCTTGCTCTTAATAGAAATATGTAATTTTCTTTCGCTGTCTGTATTTCTCTGGGAAGGTTGCCCTGTCTTCTGTCACACGATGTGTGACTGTGGGTCACATCAGCCAAACCAGATGTTGAAAAAATCTGCAACTTTCAGATCCTTTCACCCCCCCAGTATCACACACTGTATATAGTAATGTGGAAAATTGTTCAACAGCAGATAAAACGAAAATTATTGTAATAAGTATAAAGAAGCATTATGGCAAATCTGAAACATGTATATATATATATATATATATATATATATAGATCTAGAAAACATGACACACATTGCTGATGCAACACAGAAATTTAGGCTATTAGTTCAGAAAATGAAACATACCAATTGAGTCTTCATTCAAATCACAGAACATTCAAAAAAGTACAGACCAAGTTCATCTACTTTAAACACACACACACATCTAACAAACTAACAACAGCTTGTTTGTGGTAATGACCGTGCCAACACATTGTTGTCTTCCGCACTGTGAGAAAAAACTTCCATTGTGTGTCCCAGAGAAACACAGAGTGACACACACTCAGGCACACACACACACATATGTACGAACAAACACACACTATCTTCAAACCCCAGACTCCAGTTTTGACTTCAAAGTGTTGAGGCCAGCATTAGCCCTAATCGTCGCTATGCAAGCTGAGTTCAAAGGTCTGTGTGTGTCTGTGTGTGTCTGTGTGTGCGCAGTCAAGAAAGAGTTCGGACTAATTCCCAACGGTGCAAGACAAAATGACCATTAGTGCTACCAGTCACTATATAACAGTTTATTTGCATTACTGTTACAGCCCTATACCTCAATGTTTTCCTCCATATTTCAAAACCAGTATATAATATCAATGATCTACCTCTTTGCTGACACAAAAAAGGAATTAAATGGTAGTTCTCACAGTCAATCTGCCTGCTTATGTTTAATATCAATACATTATACACATTAGTTATGTACATGAGAACATTACTGTAGGGGTTTTGCACTCTGTGGCGAATGACTTAGAGCAGTAAAATAACAAAACACAAGGCTAAATTCTCCCTGAGACACTGAGACAAAAACATTAAGGGAGGCCCCTGTGGGTATTATCTTTTTTTATTCAGAGCCAGGGGTGCTGTGTGTGTGTGTGTGTGTGTGTGTGTGTGTGTGTGAGGAGAGAGGCATGGAGGGAGCTGAATTGTAAAATGGAGTTTAATAGAGAATGAGAGATATGAGAAAGAAGTGAAGACAGAGGAAGAATGTTTTAAAGTGAAGTGAAAGGTAGCAGGGGAATCTAGGAATGTTCCCACAGAATCCCATATTTTAACACATGGAGAGGGTTTAACCCAGTTATGGTGTGGTTGTTATTTCATGCATGCAGTCCACAACTAGCTCAAACCGAGGTGAGTTTTCTGCTTTCCATCTGAGAGAATCCTTTTTGCACACATATATTTCCGTTGGAACCGACTGAGTTGATCAAATAATTTATTTATGATGTAAGATTTGTAAAACTGTATCACTGCTTTTGCAGGTTTTGCTCCAATTAGTGGCATGTGCAGCAAGTACCGGAGTTGTACCATTAATGAGGACACAGGCCTGGGTCTGGCATTCACCATCGCCCATGAATCCGGGCACAAGTAAGGGTTTCCATCCCTCTCATGATCACATGATGACCAAAAAAAGAAGTGTCGACCATCAACCACAACATCTCTGTTTCACATTTGGTCCCTTTGTGCATGTCATTCTCTATCACTCCCCATGTTAAAGGCATAAAATACTCTACAAATAAGTATGTGTCTAAGAATGTTAGTTGGTGCCATTATAAATAATCCAGTAGAATACCAAATGCTGCATTCTCCCAGATGATTATAGATATACACAAAGGATGTTTTCAAGAATTTTTTTATGTGCAAAAAGTCACAAGCTGATTATTTAATCCTTTAGGTACCCATAATGTAATGCTGTGGTTTCTGCTTGCTCACCCTTGCTACAAACATTTTTCATGGTACCTTTTTTTCCTTCCCCAGTTTTGGAATGGTCCATGATGGTGAAGGGAACGTTTGCAAAAAGTCAGAGGGCAACATCATGTCTCCCACATTAGCCGGTCACAATGGTATCTTCTCCTGGTCTGCCTGCAGCCGCCAGTACCTCAGTCGCTTCCTCAAGTAAGCAGCCATATTTTCTGCTAGTGCTATGCTTTTGTTGTGGTGAACAATGCTAAAAACTTTGATTTAAGAAGCACTTATTGTTGATGATGACATTTATGGGTAACACTGCTTGCTGAGTCTTATTAAGTGTTCAGACCATAAGAGCTACGTTGCATCCAAATGGCATATTTTTGAGTAATGAGCCAAACCCATTGCCAGCTTTTGTTAAGTGCCCATGCAACAAAGACGTAAAGCAGTGTATCAGTTTATAAAATAGTATTATTAAAGCAGAGACAGAGTCCCCCTGGCAATAGCCACTCTTAACATGCATTGTGTTTATATTATGCAGCATGTGTTACTGATAGATGAACATGTGTTGTAGAAAAATATGTCAGCAGCAAATATATCAGTGACAAATGCTGCTCTGATCTAAAGAGTGCCAAGTGAAAAACTGCTCTTATGTTTTAACTATTACTGAGCTCGCCTACAGTGCAAAAGGAAGGACAAACAGACCTCCTGTATATATGTGTGTGCGAGGCTGAAATATAAAGCTGACATAGCAACTAAGTGATATCTGGTGGCGGCGCTGCTGTTGTTTTACAGACTGCATACTGCATGTATTATGTGTCAAGGAACATGTGAGTGAACATGCACGAGGGAGAAAGTCGTGTGCGTGTTTGTGCAATAACTTCATTTTCATGCAGACAGCCTGCTCATCCAAGCGAGGAAAACAAGCATCACAGACATAGCGTCCATGTGTCTGGCTGTGTTTCTATGTGTCTGTGCTTGTGTGTGTGCTTGAAACCAGATAACGCAGTGCCAGTACCATACACTAAATTTACCAGTGTGTTAACTGAACTGTCAGGTCTCCCCTCTCAGAGTGGTGGAGACAGACAGTGTATTTCCTCGCTGAGTTATTAGAGCTGGGGTGACCTCACCCTTGTTAGGCCTGTCAGCCTTATATTAAACTCCCATCACCCCCTGAGGCCACGTGCAGGGGATCTCTGCACCACTAAGAGAACCAGAGGTCGTCTTCCTGTATAATCACTGGATGATAAAAATGCTGAAATGCTGTACGTTTTCCTAATTGCAATCAACAGAATGTTATGATATTTAAATGTTTTTGGCTAAATGTGTCTCGTTGAGTTAACTGAGACGCCTAAATGTCTCTACCTTCATCTACTTTGGAGGCGAGTGTTGTGTCAGCCAACAGACCTTAAATCACACTCACTCTAAATCTGCCTCTCCGCAGTCAGCTATGACAGAGAGGTCTGTGCCAGCACTGTATGTATAGTCAGATGCATTATCTGAGCGCTTTGTCATGCCTAAAATGGATGGACAAGTTTCATGGCAGGGGAAGCAAAATCTCCTTAAAAATCAGAAAGATCTTCTTGAGGTCCCATTTCTGCTTATAACCAAATTCTGAGGAGACGTCTCTGTGTCCCTTGTAGAAGCTCTTGAAATACGCTTATTCACCTTCTTGTTGACAGTCAGATGAAAAGAGCAAAACCACTCCCTAGTCTATAAGATATGCATGTGGAGCCAGCAGTAGGTTATCTTTCTATTTTAGAGTGGAATAAGGATTATTATACAATTTTGTTGTCTTTGTAACCAACAAACCATGGTGAATATAAAATTCCTAGCAGTTTTTGTCAGAGAGAGATAAGTCAGAAGATCTGCAGGGAATCCTAGAAAAGAATGGGTGCTTTTTCAATTATTTATTTATTTATTTATTTTTAAGCTCAGCTGATGGTAAGCTCGTGGCGTACAGTGCTTACAGGTCCAATTTGGGGAAAACATTTCCCCCTAAGCTTCTTGAATACAAAAAAAAAATCAGTTAATACAAAAACTCTAAGATCCTGCAAATTAGTTACACTGGGCTTATAAAGATATGTGTGAGCGACTGCCTGCGCATGCCGACCCACACACTTTTGTGTGTACGCTGTAAATGTAATGTATTTTTCAGAAACCTTATAATGTGAATAATGTAGAATATCAGAATATTACACTTGTAGAACAGCCATTGTTCTCTGTAGACACATAGGACCCATAAAGCAATAGAAGATCTCACACACACATACAGATACACATATACTCTGCTAAAGCAATCAGGACCACTCAATAGCACGATAAACCCTTCCAACATATTTTGCCTTTTCATGCTCTTTCCACCATATTCTTGTATTATATTCCCCTGACTGCCCTGTACGCTGTAAAACATCTCAGTATAGTAACCAGTGATATCAGTTAACATTGGAAACCCCCCGCTGGTGTTAGTATATGAGCGATAGGAGCAAGGTTTTTTATGTCAGTTATAATTGAGTGTCTGATGCTTTAAAACTATTACTCTCAGGGTTTGAGTTTGGCAACTTGTTATGTCTCCATAGCAACACTTACATTGCGGTACTCTCCAAAGTGGGAAACCATGGAACCGTGGACTGATAGCTCACAGCATGGAGCCTGACATACCAGCTACCTTACATTTATAAAGCATGGCACTCTGTTTCATGTGTGTTTAGTTTAGTTTATTAGGATCCCCATTAGTACAGCAATGCAGCAGCTAGTCTTCCTGGTGTGTGCATACATGTTGTATATCATGTTGTTTAAAGATCAATGATTAATTCTGTTCTCTTCCCTTTCTTCTCCTGTCCTCCACTGACCCTCTTATTGCTGCTCTGCTCATCTTGTCCCACTACTCTTCATCTCTTTATTCTTCCGGTACTTTACCTACTTTTAAATTACTTCCTCGCTTATTCTCCTCGCCTCTCCTCCAGTTCCGCCCAGGCTCTGTGCTTATCAGATGAACCCAGAGCAGTCAAGGAGTATCGGTACCCTGAGAAGCTGCCGGGCGAGCTGTATGATGCAGACACACAGTGTAAATGGCAATTCGGGGAGAAGGCCAAACTCTGCACCCTCGACTTTAAGAAGGTAAAACTGATTTTTTTTTAAATGAGTTTAAAAATCCCATGCCATGTTATAATTCTCTCTGGGGTTTTCTCAGCATACCCACTCAAAGACAGTGCTTAATTAGTTTAAAACAATCTGGTGGCAATTGTGTCTTAGGAAAAACAGAGAAAGAAACTGAGAGTGGGATGGGAGGAATGAGGTAGAGGAAAAAAAGAAGAATAAAGGAAAAAGGAAGGAAAAGAGAAAACTGATTATGGTTGCATGCCCTCATGTGCATACACACACTCATACATGTATGCTGTATTCTCTTTTTCTCACACACACACAAAATAAACAGTGAGAGTTAAAATGCTTGCCCATGAAATACTCACTGGGATGGATGACTAAATATACACTGGAGTGTTGCCAATGGGAATCTCTTCGTGTTGCTCTCCCATTGTCTCATTACTGCTGATGTTACTGTTTGAGATACCCTGCTGGAGTCATGATAGAGTTTAGATTACATCAGTGTTTAATGGCACAGTAAAGGTGTTTCAAATAATTGGTGTGTTTGCAACTGGATTAGAGATCTTAATGGGTCCACATATAGTAGCCCTCCTAACCTGAAGATGTACCTGCCCTTCCAAAGAAAGGGGTCAATGGACAGTTATTTGTTTTTCTTGAGACAGTGGTTTCTTTTCTCTCATATGTATAAAAGAATATGAAGTATAGTGAAGTCTGTTAACTTTATTACCAACTGGGCATGTTCTTAAATTTAATCATTTAATCAATCGTGTGTTTGGGTTGCCATTGATTGTGATCAAATGGACCAGTCTGCCACCCAGGAATTTATTGTGTACTACACTGTTTTATACAATTTATTTATGTATTTTAACAATGCCTCAACCAGCCCTGTTTCTGTAACAGCTGAAAGGGACACACAGGTCAAGGTTTTTGGAATTTCCATTGAATACTGAATACTGTTCCACACAGTCATGTTTTTCATGCACTGTGAATGTGGCAGACATTATTAGTTGTCACTGTTTAAAAGCATCAACACTTGATGGGATACAGATTTAATGTTTCTTAATACATGAAACATGACTGGCAGCAAACCAACAAGATTCTTCCTCTTCTTTACTTTTGAGGTTTTCTGCTTTATTGAAGACCAACATGGAAAAACACAGTTGGGAAAGAGGCTTCAGAACACCACAAAGATTATTAGCTGGATTTGAATATCAGCACATGGTATCCTCCTTAGCTTCATCAAAACATCAAAGCAGCCATGTGTTATTTAGCTATAAGATATTTCTTCTATTTGAGAGTTGCTCCCTCAAGCTTTTGGTTTTGGTTTTACACCGTCTTTACTCATGCACCTGGTAGCAGCAAGGTGCACAGGACCCAAAAAATCTCTAAGCAGCCGTCAGGCTCACTGTCTTTCCAGACACTTGTTACTCATAAAAAATACTACAGAAATCGGCCTCAGCGGTGCAATTTATCGTGTAATGAATTCATATTTCATGAAACCTTTTGGCAGGCGTTGTCAAGATAAGGTGTCGCTGGAGGAGCCAAATGATACTCTCTATGGTGTGTGTGGTTAGATAGAGCAGGGTTACCCCAGCAGCGCGCAAAATATGGGTGTTTTTCCCTATTCCTCTCTTTAAGTCTGTGTCTCACACTGTCTATCATATCTCTCCGCCTCTCTCTGCCATTTTTACTGCTACAAAAGGCCTGAGCAAGCAAAACAGCTGGACAAATAGGCCTTGGGATGAATTCCATGGTGGCTCTTGGCAGCAACAAGCTGAGGCCGCAGTGCCTGTCAGCATCTGCACTGAGTTGTCAAAATCTGATATAGTCATTCAGATAGTAATAGAGTGGACATGTTAAAAAGTAGCAGGCCATGTTTCTCAGGCAATGTGAGTAGGGAAACCACCCGGTGCTCCCATCTGAATATTTCATACCACTCCTGAACAACACGGCCATGACATCATGTAGGTTTGGTAAGGCAATTGTGCCCATTTAAAGCATGTTATTGCCCAGCATTATCTCTTTGATGTTTATATAATGTTTGTGTTTCACTTTTGTCTGACTGTGAGGTGTACTGTATGTTAGGCAAAAAACGTGTAAGAAAATTGTATGAAAATGCAGCTTTTTCCATTTAATTATTTTGTCATTCTGCTGCAGAAACAATGGGAATTGTATGATCAGTGATGCATTGCATTGCCTGTGGGATAACGCCTTGTAGCAGTTGGACTAAATTGCATGTATTTCTCTTCTTTTTTTTCAAAAATGTTTTTATCCTAGCTACTGAAGCATAAATATTTTGGAGATACAAGGTTGCTGCACACTGATAGCTTGCCAGAAGATCATTATTCAGACCATCTCGATTTCAACAAATTTCCATCAACATGTTTTAATAGCTCTCTAGTGGCAAAATAACAATGTTATCATAATTGATGTTCCTTCCCAGTGCTACATTTGTTTACAGCTGTTGTGAATAGGATACTGATCATCCCACTTCGGATATTTGGAGCGCAAAAACATTGCAGTGCCTTGTAGCTTACCCTTTGCCTTTCTCTCGTGTTGTTCCAGGATATCTGCAAGGCTCTGTGGTGCCACCGTGTTGGGAGGAAGTGTGAGACCAAGTTCATGCCAGCCGCTGAAGGCTCTGCCTGTGGCCCTGATATGGTGACTTAACACGTGTTTTCATGTGTGTGTGTGTGTGTGTGTATGAGGTGGAGGAGGGTGGGTGATATGCTCACAAGCTTTGTCACTTCAAGAGTGGCAACACATGACTGGCATGGGAACCCTTACACTTCTGCTGAACTTTTTTATCCATCGCCTTTGAAGCAATTCTAGTGGTCATACGAAAGACATTTCCAACAGCTAGCAGGGACACGCAGCTAGACACCTCTTTCTTCAGGTTGTCAATAATCATGTTTTTGTTTTTAAAAAATGCCATCCATTCAGGAGGTAGAGTGACACTTTAATTATATCATCAGTAATAAAATATTTGTTCCATTTTAGCTGAGGGGGCCAACGGACTTTGCAGTTGATAAGCCTTTAGGAAACTTTGTGTTGTTTTGTCAAATGAGGACACCATGTGTTTTGTTTTTTTTTCTACTTGACTGTTGCTAGTGTACTGCTTCATAGCAACATCTTTCCAAATAAATCCACAAATGAATGGCACCAAACAAGAGCCTCTCACAAACATTTATTTGCAGTTTTGGTGGAAATATGCCTTCCAACAGAACACAATACAAACAAGAACATTGGAATTGACAGCTCTTAGACTCCCTGCACAGTATTAATAGATTAAGCAGTATTAAAAGACCATTGAAATAAGTGAATGTTTTCAGTGTGCTGCTTAGTATTATCAATTGGGTGACATTTAGTATAAGAAGGGTAAAGAGATGTCTCACACACAGTCGCATGCATAGATTCCTCCTCCAAGGGATACCACAGACCCCTGAGTGCGTACATTGCACTAGACAAAGAGTGTTTTATAAGGTTAACAGGTTAAATTGAGGGAGATACTATTATAAAAGTAACATTTATTGAGTGTTTTAGCGTTAAACAGTACTGATACTCCACCTCAGGTTAGCCATTTGAAGACAAAAGGCCTTCAACTGAGTGACACTGCACTTTTAATGGCGTCTTTTTACACACCAGTGTGTCACAGCGCAGACCAATAAATTAACTTGTAAGCAAAGAGTTTGGATTGACTTTACTATGTTTTAGATTTGGGTTCATTTGAGTGCAGTGTCAATAAAATCTCTCTTTCTGATAGAGGTACCACACTCTCCCTCTATTATTTTACCTCAGGGAGCAGCTGCAATTGGTTTGCTGCTGACGTGGCAAAAATATGCCATTGGGGTCCGGGCCAAAAAGCAATCTGTGCTCTTTATTTATTCTTTGTTTCCTTACTTCTTTAAAGATGACTCTCCCCCAAGGCTCGCTCTCTCTTACCCTCACTCCCCTGACAGCCCCTCTTCGACATTTGCGTCTCAATATATTGAACTTGATGGTTTAATCCCGCCCTCTCCCTACATGGGACAATTAACTGAACACAAACAATGACAGGCTCACTTAGGAATCCATGGCACTCAGCCGCAGGGGGAAAACTGAGGGGAAATCAGCTGTTCTAGTTCTTAGTCAAGGACTATGAGATTAGTCGGAGGAGTGTGTGTGTGAGCTTGTGGGATGAACACACAGTAAACAAGAACAAGAATATATGCCCCCATATCGATATTAATGCATAGGTGGGTTGTGCTTGCAGAG
>NW_023339807.1:9488235-9531111 GCF_004916995.1 Morone saxatilis | reverse complement strand
GTTTTTGGCTCACTTCTGTTGGCTCTCGCGCGGCGTCACTTCTGTTGAAGAGGTGCGAGCTCTCAACCCCCACGGAGCCGGCGTTTCTTGTCGGCGGGCTTCTTCCTTACCCTCACTCCCCTGACAGCCCGCTCTTCGGTCGACCCATGTTGCGTCGGCTGCGGGTGCTCAATCATATCTCGAACGGCTTGCCATGGTTGTTCGGAAGTCCCGGCCCGCCTCTCGCCTACACTGGGCGGGACAACTTAACGGCGCTCTGAACACAGAACAGATGACGGCAGCGCTCACTTCAGAACCATGGCACGCTCAGCCGGCAGGACAAACTGGCGAGGTGGACGAATCAGCTGTTCTAGTTCTTAGTCAAGGACTATGGACGGTTTAGTGCGGAGGAGTGTGTTGTGTGGCTCTGTTGGCGTCATTGAACCACACAGGTAAACAAGAACAAAAATATATGCCCCCAAAACTCGATCATCTAATGCCATGCCTAGGTGGGTTGATTGCTCTGCAGGAGGATTTTGCTGTGGTGTGGTGTGTTGTGTGTGTGTGTGTGTGTGTGTTCTTGAGATCACTCCAAGGCAAGCATATTGCGTATAAACTGAGTATATTGTGACTGATGTCATCTTGACATGTACAAATCCAGTTCAAGCCCGTGCCAGGAAACAGCTTGTGACATAATGTTGCTTTAAGTGAGTCTAGATTTCACAAAGTATATTCTCACATTACATTTAGGGATTTTGAGTGAAGTACTGCTCCTTTTGGAACATGTGATTGGTTAATGACTCAGCCTTTTTTAGGCGCTTACAGGAAATAACTTCATTATTTCATTTGTGTCCTGTAGCATCTTCTTACACGCTACAGACAAACTGTATTCGCATAACTTGCCATATAGTTTAATATTCCTCTTCTGCCTCATGGAACATATTTGGCAATGTGTGTGGATGGAAAGCAGCTTGGTCAGGGTGGCCGCTGTGCAGAGGGGTGGTAATATCATGAGGAGGTAACTGTGAACCCCAATGAAGCTCCTCTCAGTAGAGTAAAAACAAGCAGCTGGTGATTTCATGTGTGCACATGACTCTCTGCACTCTCC
This sequence comes from Morone saxatilis, assembly GCF_004916995.1. Lineage (NCBI taxonomy): Eukaryota > Metazoa > Chordata > Actinopteri > Moronidae > Morone > Morone saxatilis. Next base: position 9,530,024 of record NW_023339807.1, on the reverse strand, counting down.
AGGCCATGAGTAAAAGTTTGCAACAACCAGATGTAAGGGGAATTTGCCTTTTTAAATTGGGAGAACATTGGAAAAACAATGGAAAATGTATTAAAAATCTGCCAGTTAAAAAAATTAGACACCATATAGGCACCAACTAATAAACAAATCACAAAAGGCTGATACCCCACCCATACAGATGAGCTGCACTGGAAACAAATTACCTCAGTGCCTTGGCAGATTTTTTAGTGTTTCAGAACTAAAATTGATTAAAAAGATGTTTTTCGGCAGTGAAGAACCATGTAGTAGTGTATTGATTTATGAATTGTTGGCAACATTATTTCAACCTGTTTTTTTGTGAAACATTTTACTTTTACTTCTTTTGAAAAGAAAACAAGGTTAAATACAGTATAGGGCAACATGAAATGCAACTATGTGCAAAACAATGGTAAGTCTATTATTCCACTTGGAGAATATCCCTGTCAGGTATGAGACAGTTTTTCCACATTTCAGTTGTGTTTGGCTTAGCTCTGTTAATTCTAGCTGATGACAGCTCAAGGTAGAAACTGTCCAAGAAGCAGCACAACTGGAGTTTCACTGATAGATTGTGAGTATGTAACCAGGAATAGACCACGACCTTTTTGACAGCAGTTAAACCTGAAAGCTATATCTTAGAGAATTCTTCTATAGTTTGACAGACAGTCATCATAAAGAAGATAAAGGGCAGGGTCCGTTGGAAAGTCTGTATGTTTTTGACACTTTTATGATTCTTTGCTTGTGTGCGCTTCACTTCTTCTTCCACCCTCTGTTCCACTTATAATCCCTCCTCTCTCTCTTTCTCTAGTGGTGTCGTAGGGGCCAGTGTGTGAAACAGGGCGACGAGGGCCCGAGGCCCCAGCATGGCCAGTGGTCAGAGTGGTCGTCCTGGTCTGCCTGCTCGCGAAGCTGTGAGAGCGGCGTCACCTATCGAGAGAGGCAATGCAACAACCCCAGGTAGAGATGTACCATAGACTGCATGACATACACATAATAACAATCCCATACAGCAGTGCACACTAGCAAAGGTGAGAACAGCATAAAATGTAGGCCAGTAAACTGTTTTAATTAGTTATTATAGAAGATTTACTAAGGATTTATCAACTGACGATGCTTTGGTATGGAGAGGGTCTGTACTGTTTCCGATTGCTTGACTCAAGGCCAAGAGTATATAAAGACACGTGATTAAAATAGTGAAGATCACTCACATGGGTCTGTCGCTTCATCACTTATCTGCTCACTTAGTCCCCTGCTCATCAGTCACTCAGGATTATTTGTACTGCCAGTCAGTAAGGGGGCCCTATCCCAAATGCTGGGGCCTCCTTTTTATCATGCTATGCCAAGATCCTGACAAGTGGCGAGCTAAATTAGACAGAGGGTGTTGAGGAGAAGGAGAGAGAGAGGGAGGAGGAATGGTGGTGGTGGTAGGTAAGGAAGACAAAGACAGGCATGGGGGTGGAAGAGAGGAAGGGGGAGGGAAAGGGGGGTTCAGAAAATGACAGAGAGAGGGATTTAAAAAGGGAAAGATGAAATGCAGAGATGGGTAGAGAGAGAATCCGAGAGTGAGAGAGAGATAGGTGACAATGTGATTGGAGGGGTTATAGAAGGTGTAATTGTCCTGTGGAAGGGATTTTAGGGAATATTGCCCGAGGATATACATATGTGAATGGAGAAGCCTTCACAACACTCACACACAGCCAAATATACAGGCAAGCATACTCACATATGCCAAATCATGCCAGTACAAAGACAATGAAATTCAATGTTATTGGTAATTTAACACTTTTTTGCTCAATCACATCAAATGCAACAAAAGTGTTTTTCTTTCTCAGTATTTCTTGTTTCACCTGTAAACATCACATATAATCACCCACACACACAACACACAACCTTTCAGTACCAGGCCGTAAACTATTTTTCTCATTTTCCTACCTACCTCCTAAAATTGATAACGCATACTAACCTTTCCGACTGCACAGAGCTCAAGACTGAACACCCTGAATGTGAATAGTTCACAGAATATCCAACAAATAACACAGGCAGCTTCTTAGTTAACTCTGTACAGCCTCATTTTACATTAGAAAGACTGGGATACAACCAAAAGTGACACAGATGTTGCTGATTCGTGTGCAAGCCTCACTTAAACAGTGAGCAGGACGCTTGTGTTCCACTGGGACTGATAATACTGCTACTGAAATACTGAATAAGATCTGTTTTGATGACATATTTCTCAATCCCTCTCTGCAGACCTGCATTTGGAGGGAAGTTCTGTGAGGGCTCTTCCAGGTCTTACAAACTTTGTAACACTGAGGATTGTCCCCTCAACACCATTGACTACAGAGCGCAGCAGTGTGCTGAGTTCAACAGCAAACAATTCAGAGGATGGTACTACACCTGGAGGCCATACACCAGAGTGGATGGTGAGACAATTGTTCCATTCATTTTCAAAATTACTCAGGAAGAAAGATTTGAAATGATTAAAGACAAATTCTGGGGGAGGCTAATACCAACTAGCCTTGTCATGGTAGTTAACATTTTGCCCCTTTGGTTATTTTCTTTCCTCCCAGATCAAGATGTATGTAAGCTGTACTGCTTTGCTGAAGGCTACGATTTCTTCTTTGCCCTGGCCAGCAAAGTTAAGGATGGGACACTCTGCTCACAGGACAGTTCTAATGTCTGTATTGACGGACTGTGTGAGGTAATACTTTTAAATGTCAGGCAATGAGACAGTAACTTTGAGACAGTGGTTGAAGCATGATATCAAAGCATTCTGAGTTAGCCCCAGATTTTTTTTGAAGATGATATCGTATGTGAAGTCTTGAAGTCGAAGTTGAGCTATACATTTTGAGAATGGATTTAGCAGTAGAGAACGTCAATAGACACCCTTGCTGTGCTGTTTTCACAACTACTTTTCTTCCATAGAGAGTGGGCTGTGACCGTGTTTTGGGCTCTACAGCTGGGCCTGATGCTTGCGGGGTGTGTCAAGGAGACAACTCCACCTGCAAGATCTACAAAGGACAGTACACCAAGCAGCATTACACTAACCGTAAGTCAGAGTAGTTACATGTTGAGTTCATTGGTTTTAGTGGTTTTATTTAAGGCATTTCAAAATATCTGTTCTTTATCCCCTATACTGAAAGTTTTTTTTAAACATCATTTAATCATTTTATAGCTCATACATAGCTACAAGTGTGTGGCTTAGTTCTTTCAATTCTGTTTTGTTTAATCAGTTTAGTTAGGACGGATTTTTGTGCAGCTTTTTTATTGCTTGTTTAAAGTTTTGTACTCTTTCTCAGAGTACTATGGGGTGGTAACCATCCCAGCAGGGGCTCGGAGTATCCGTGTGATGGAACTGAACACGTCCAGCTCTTACCTGGCAGTCAGGGACACCCAGAGACGCTACTACCTGAATGGACACTGGACAGTGGACTGGCCAGGCAGACACCCCATCGCTGGAGCCATTTTTGAGTACAAGAGACCTTACAACAGACCAGAGAGCCTCATATCAACTGGCCCAACCAATGAGACACTGGTCATAGAGGTAAGGGATCAGTAAACACAAAGAGTAGTAGTAGAGTAGTCAGTAAGAATATATTAGGATGTTTTTTTAATACCTATGACTTCCATTTCCCCTTCCGAATTCCATGTTTACTCACTTTCTTTATTTCCCTTGATTATATATTACACTTTTTGTTGTCCTTCATCTCATCGTTCTTAGCACATTCTTTCCCCTGTAGATATTGTTGCAGGGCTGGAACCCAGGTGTACGCTGGGAATACACTCTGAAGAAAGCTGATGAGAAGAGGAATCACATCAAACACAATTATACATGGGCCATCATACGCGCCCGGTGTTCAGCAACATGTGCTGGAGGTATGTATAAAATTTTATGCGTATTCCTTTCCAAATTGAAATGTGTTCAAGGTGTAGTTTAGTCCTTTTCATCTTTTGTTGTCACATCAAATCTGTTGTGCAGTTAGCTGTTCTTCGGTTCGTTAAAGAAATAACTTTTGTTTCTGAATTCTAAGATTATTTCAAAGTCTATTGTGTTGATGAAAAGGGACAGATTACCTTTAGATCTTCAATCTGGACCAGCATCTAAAGCTCAGTCTGACCTCTCTGATCTATAATAAGGCCTATAGCTGCAGGTAAATGGACAGAGGAGCGTTCCCATCATTACTGAGGGGACATTAGTAGCTCTTGTTTGGGACTGGTGGGACCTCCTCTTGTTCGACTACAGACCTGCAATTACATGCACACACACACACACACACACAAACAGATCTGCTAAAGCAAGCACACACATGCATGGCTTTGACCAGTGGCCTAGTATTAAACGAGCACACACACATGCAAAAGATTGTTGTAATGACCTGGGCAGACCCTGGGGTGGTGAGTTGAGGCTGGCGGTCAATGGACAAAGGTGCATATGTGTGCATGAGAGTGTGTGTGTGTGTGTGTGTGTGTGTGTGTGTGTATGCACTTGCTTGCCTTCATGAGTGTGAACAAAGCCCCCAGTGTAGAGTTCCTATTGATTGACACCGGAGGTTAAAGTTCCCCACCCTGGTCTGTTGCGGTCCACCCTAACCACCTCCACCTCTTTGTGTCCTGATTGTAGGCCATGATGAGTTTGGGGTAATTTGCTTTATTAAAGAGTGTGACTGACTAACCGACCTGTATGAGTTAAGATGTGCAGATTGACCATGCCTAAGGCCAAATACCAACCAGGGGATCTGTGAATCTGGGATTCAAGTTTCACATAAACCAACAACATGTTGCTTTCAAATGATTTGCCTGAATATATAACCCATACAGGCCAGATGAACACCAAGTCAGCTTGCTACAAAGACTTGAGAGTGCAAGTGAATACATCCTACTGCAATCCCAGATCAAGACCAGCTACTGGACTGATGCCCTGCAACACCCAACCCTGTCCTGCCAGGTCAGTCCCTCTGCTCTTTCATATATAATATATATATAGATACAATCATATCTGTATATAGTCTTGCTAGCAAAATTATTTTTGGTGAAATGTCTCAACAACTATTGTATTGATTGCCATAGAATTTGGTATAGACATCACATTTCCCTCAGGATGAATTGCACTTTAATGATCTACCGACTTTTCATTAGTGTCATCATTAGGTCAAAATGAAACAGTATATAATTTGTGCAGTCTTTTGGTTTATGCTAACATTAGCGTTCAGCATTTAGCTGTGCCAAAGCCTTACAGAGCAGTTAGAGTTTCTGTGATTTAAATATCACGACTCATTCAACTCAAACCTTAGTGATGTCAGTGATCATCTGTGGCTTCAACATTTGTGAATGATCTCATCAAATTTGCACTTAACTGGCTCTCAATCTGGACATTATTCAAAAATTATTCTCGCAGACATTTCCTCATATTTTCCTGATACGCACTTTTGGATGGAAAAAGACGGAATATTTGGCCCTTCTAGACTTCTTGAGGTATGTCATGGTATGTCAATTATTCAGTTGTTAATTTGGTGTTCCCTGGAAGTACTGTAGGGTATGTGACATTGTTGGCCATAACAGCTCAGCATTCTGTACATGCATGTTCATGTTTGGAACTTAAGGAGGCAGCTGTAGTGGCCACCAGCCAAATAGGTTGATGTAGTTATTTGAGCTCACCATGTGACCAGTGAGGAGATTGTCTTGTGGACAGCATAATAATTAAGTATTTTCTCTACTTTGTCTTAATATCCTTTACTCTGCTTTACTCTTCTGACCTTTTGTCCTTTTCACCTTCCTCCTCCCTCACTCCTCCTCCTGACTGCCATGTGTTACTGGTCTACAACACCTACACATCTGTTTTGTAAGTTCTAGACATGCAGTGTCAGAAAGAGCTATTTATTGGTTGAGTCAACTCTTCCGAACTTCCCAAACTATCTCCTCATAATAAAGTGAATGAATCGTGTCAGGCAGCACCGACTGTATTCTCCACCCTTTCCCAGCCCAGTAAAGCACCTGTTCTACAATGATGAAATTTTCCTCTCATGTAATGAAAAATAACTTACATTTTGGCCAAAATATTCGTGCAAGACATGGGGAAGAAGGGGAAGTTCCACTGGATATTCTGTTCGTGTCCAGTTCAGCATGATACCTCAACATCTGTCAGAAATGGTTAGCTTCTGTGTTTGTTTAATACAGCAGGCCAAGGTCTTGTAAACCTTTTCACATGTAGCATCACTGTGGGACCCAAGCTCAGAACAGATTGCTGGTTCTCCAGCTCTATCAAGACCCACTAGAGACATCACTTGTGCGTAGTATAAGAAACTCTGCTCAATGCAAAATACATTGCCAGCTTAATGGATGAGGCATGTTGGTTCATTAAAGCCCTGGTGATTCTCAGATAGTTTTTTCCACAAGTATGCACCAGAACCAAACTCAAGATTAATTTGCAGTTGGGAACCAAAGTACATGTTATCATACTTTGAGATTCACTTCCAGGTTGCTGTGGCCAAGAGGGCTTTTCTCGAAGTTGTATAATGTCACTGCTGTCACTTAGATTGGCACTAACTAATTTTTCTATGATGTATGACGATACCATGCAGAAAGAGAGTGGGAGCGAGACCCACTAATGGTTCTGTGGTTTCAGGGTGTGGTTCTGTGGGATCTTGGCTCAGCTCACTTGGTTCGGTCACTGTCTATACCCTGACACACAGGGCCAAGGCAGAGGATCAAAGATCAATCAACATGGTCCAACGCTGCGGACATCATAGGGAGTGGTGCGCCCGTTGACAGACAAGACATGTACGAACACACGCACACATAAAGACATACACGCAGGGGAAATGTCCCTCCCTTGTCTGTGTGGCTCTGGACAATGTCATGAAGGGTAAAACTCTGGCCAGAAAACAAATCAGTGAGAGAAACTCTTGGGATAACACTGATTTTAATGAAGGGGGAACTTGAGAGTTTGTCCATGAAAATGTTTTTGTTTTTTTTAAGCCATAGGGCACTGAAATACATTTACACGGCAGTATAAAAAAGCTGAATTACTGGTTAGACATTTTTTGAGGGTACACTTTGTATAGCATTTACATAGCAGTATAGCAGGTTATTGGCCACAGAACCTCTAAATACCGATCAAATCTGTGTAGTGACCAACAGTGAAGCAGTGTGTCATTCCTACAGCAGCTGTTGCTGAGGTATTACTTCCCCTGGGTGCATTTTCTGCATGTGTACTTGGAGTAATAATTTCAAAGATATCACGTAGACCTGATCTCTTGGGCCTACATAAGTCCAGTAAAAGAAGGTTACCAGTACAAGATACAGAAAAGATGGATAGTGGAAAGTCATCATGTTGATGAGCCATATAGAACATATGGAAAGAAACAGGATTGTTCTCGCATTGCCGGGCTACTTCAGCCCACTTTCAGACCAAATCAGGTGTTGTAGTGATTTGTCGCAGGGTTGTGCAATACTGTGCGCGTGTGTGAGGCAGGGGAGGTGGTAGGCGTAACGGCCATGAAACAATCAGAAAATAACGTTTAATTTATCTGATTAACCAGTTTTCTCGCGGCACTCTCTCTCTGTCATTTACTGTCTATGAAGCTCGACCACAGCTGTTTCTCTGTCTTTCTCTCTTGTACGGACACAAACCAAAATAAGCTTCTTGTATCGCTATTTTGCAGCATAGACTGCAGGCCAGACACAGACAATGAAGCTGGGATATAGCGCCTGTTTCAGTGATATTTCAGGTTGACTGTGGAGCAGTTTGACAAGTCTGATCGGTATGATTGGCCACCGCAACATGACGTCAGGTTGTGTTTCTCCAAAAGTCGATTCTGTTTCACCGCTGCAGTCTAAATGCACTACCCCCATTCAAAATTGGAAGAAAGAAAGGAGGGAATGTTTTCGCCAGAGCTCCTGATTTGGTCCGAATCGGCCTTGTCATTCTAACATAACTCTTTTTGGATGCTTTGCTCATTTGCTTTGACAAGCAAGACAGAGGTTTGATTTAGATTGTATTATGTTTTCAATCCCTATGTTTCACTTTTTTGCATACAAGAGAAAGGTCTTCACGATAAGGACTAACCGATGTGTTTGGCGAACGTAATGCGATCAGGGATAATGAGTTTGGCTGGGAGTCTATCCCCAAATCTAATAAAGAGCAAGACAGAGCTGCTAACATTAACCTATGCTATATTATAGTAATATCCACCAGGTTCCACACAGTGAAAAGGCTACTATACAGGTGATGTACTATCATTAATGAAGCTTTTTAACATAACCTCTAACCCCACAAAATAATGTAGAATACTCCTCCTTGGCCTCGAAGTAACACAGTGTGTTTAGGTAGACACGCTGATGTTTGCAGCATAAAAAGACACCACCCTCCAATCTTTCTTACTACAGCCCAATGCAAACCGCTTCAACATGTGGAGAAATCCAAACCTTGACAGGCCTTCTGTGTCTAGTTACTGTTATAATAAAGCTATATATAAATATATAAAGTTACAATTGCTGACAATGTTCAAGGGAGGGGTTTATACTAAACTTTGTTAAAAAATAAAATACATTACTTCTAGTAATGGCCTATTAATAATTTCTTCTGTGCTTGTGTAGTTCACTCCTACTGAAATTATTAGCCAAAAACATAGTACAACATACGGGCATCCTTGCAAGACTATTATACGACTTATTTTTGACATTTTCCAGATTGGGGACCACAAGTGCAAATAGAGGACATTCTTAACTGCACTATTAAATGCAAAAATGACAAATACAGCTCAAAAGCTTTTTTGCTGGATAGATGCATAGTATGTGTAGAACTGGGAGCCTTTACCAGGACTGCACAGGAGGTTCAGGACAGTTATAGTATAGTAGATGCTTGTCTCTCAAGGAATAACAAGAGCATTTATCTGGAGACTTTTGGCAGCTGCTATTTAGGTGTCTGTTCCCCTGTGCCTCTATTCTGAGTATTCTCACGTACACTCTTAGCAATGGTCTGAAATATCAGCCAAATTCTTGCAAATGAAGTGGACACTGCTGACAAGTTGTGCCTTGATTTATGAGCAGAGAGGGGTTTTGCTGAGACACTGACCTCATCTTGGTCACTGCTGCGTGTGGATGTCCAGAAAAAAATCTGTTGTTGTGTGTCCAAATGTGACTTTGTCCCCTGCATGTAAAAACTGTTTTGTTATGCCGTGGCCAAACCAAGCCTTTTAAAATGTGTTTAATACTCTCATTATTTCTCAATATTAGAGGGCCATTAGGAGGCCATCAGTAACACTAATGCTATGAGTCACTTTTTATTAGAGCGTTTGTTAAATGTCTGAAATGTAACTTTGTGGTGAAATTCTATGGTGCAGGTTTTGTTGTATTTGCAACACAGTTTTTGTCTGTGCTCATAAGCATATAACATATACACAGAATAACATGCAGGATGCACACAGTATGATGCTGTTGTTGTTGCTGCCATCATGTTGCCAAGAGCTGCATGACTGGCCATCAACTGCTGTCTGGCACACACACAGGAAGAAGACAGGGCAGGGCAGGAGAGAAACAGTGGTGGTGTCTGATTACTGTGAAGCTCATTCCCACCCAAACTCACTCACCCTCTCATCAAGACTCCCGAGGAACAATTTCAAGTGTCTCTACTACACCCCACCCAATGAGCACAGCCGTCCTAATGTCCAAAACTACACCTAAATCGATTACAGTAACACTTATGCACATATCAAATCTCTTTCTCCCTTTCTGTTGTTCCGGATGCTTTACTTTGAAATTTCCCCTCTTGCTTATGAAATCATCTCTTTTTTAATCTGTGTCCCAACACCTGCTGAAAAAACCCGCTGTTTAAGAAGGATTTTCTCAGGGATACAGTATTATACAGGGCACCAATATTACGTAATCAGCACTGAAATCATGGAATCCCAGTTACATTACCATTTATCTCATGTTTTATAGTAACCAACAGCTGTTCAAAAGGGGATTTTTCCTCAGTGCCTGAATATTTCCTTCTTTCTCAGTTTGTGTATGTCTCCCTGTTTTGGAACAGGTATCTTAGGAAAATCCTGCATGATGACCACATCGCTGTCTCATATTCACTGACATAAACTAGTGATGGTGTTGACAGAAAATATATATTTATATAATGTCGTCAGAAAAGGGAGCTGTGTCCTCCAGAGCTTTGTTAGGTCAGACATTTTAAGTAATAATGGCATGTTTGTGGTTCATTGTGTCATCATGTGCTGTAGAGTATATTATGTAGTCATTGCTGCTTTGTTTTCACTCTTACATTCAAGAAAAACTGCTGTTGAGCACCACTGCCAGTGTTATAGATTATTCCCACCCAGGCTAAAAACGTCAGCACTTTGGATCAAAGAGTGCAACAATGTATTGTTAGGATGTCTACCACTGTAACACTTCACCTGCAGTCTACATTATTAACTATAAGGCTGTATTAGGGTGCTGATGTTACCAAGATCAGTAAAGTAAAAAACACTTTAATAAAATGCTGCTCCACTGACTGTCAAATGTTGATATAAGTTCAGTTATATGTAAATATACTCTCTGTGGTCAGAGGATTAAAACTCATAAACGCGGTCTATTGACTGTTGGTCCCTCAGCATGGAGTTTCTTAGGTGTCAGAGAGATGGTTTAGTTGTTATCACATGACCTACGTATTAACAGGTAACAAAATGATAAAAATGTTGTCAGAAAAATCTGAAATGTCCCACAGAAAACAAATCTGGTTGTTTTTTGTTGTTTTTTAGGCTTCTTTTTTTTTTAAATGCATCAATATGCATTGAACAGACATTTTGACGGTCAAACACAGGTGTAACTAATAACTCACTATCAAGACTATCAAGATTTAGGTTAACAAGACTTATTCAGAAAGCAAAACAATGTGTAAAGTGGACAGATCCATGGAAAGACTTTTGACACGGAAGAAAAACAAGAAAAACACAGCAGTTAAATCCAAAATATGAAGAAGCTTATCTTACTTTGGGGTTCACTGTCAATATAGCAGGATTGCCTTGTGTCAGAGTAAAAACTCTGGCAGTCTAAACAGAGGTTAACTTGCAATCACTTACTCAACAGAAACCAATAAGAAACATACGTGAAAAGAGTGTGTGAAGTGTTCTTGATATTAAAATCAAATTTAACTTGGCTATAATATTGTTACAGGTTGATAAATCTGCGGTCAGTTTATTGGTCGATTTGGAGTATGAAATTGTTTCAGCCTTCAAAGGGGTCATGACAAAAATGTTTAAGAACCACTGGAATACAGTGAGTTCAATAAACTGTGTGACCTCCTGTAGGAGTAATTTAACACTGGTAAAAATGTATAGCTAATGTTTCACCATAAAATATGTCATATAGAGCTAATAACTAATTTAATGCAGTCAAAAAATGTCAGTTGTATATTGAAACAAGCCTCACTGAATGGTCTCCACTATGTTTGACAAAATCAGATAACTCAAAGGGACATATTACATGTACGTGAACCAAATGTATACGGTGTATTATGTTTCTGTGCAGTGGAAAATGTAATTATGTACCTATTGGTTAATGGATCGTAGTACAGGCAGGAAACCGAGCATTTTAGGAGAAAAGAGGGTGTACATCAAGGAGGAAATGAGGAAACTCTTGCTCACAGTGTTTGTGGGTTTCTCCTGACGAGCCAAACAATTCAAGCTTTATCTGTGCCTTTACAGTGTGTGATCACACTGCCATTATCTGGTAGTCAGAGACAGTGACTGTTACAATTCCAGCTTTCAGTTAGTACTTAACTTCTTACTCATCCCTCAAGATACTGCAGGTACAACAGATGCTTCAGTTTCCCCTCAACCCTTACACACACACACACACACACACACACACACACACACACACATAAAGCGTTGCATCAATTTTTGCTTGAGCTTGGCCTCTGTCCGTCTGTCTGCCTCTGTTTCTCTCTGTCTCTCTGTCACTCACAGATGCATAGGTGAAGCATTTGAGGTTAGTTCTGAGTTCTGAGATCTTTCTGTCCCTTTCCGTCCCACCTCTCGTCCGTATACACACACACACACAAACAGCAGGCTTGGTTTGTAAGACCTCCATTGCAGTGTCCATTAGCTGGCTGGCTTCAGGCTCAGCTGTAAACATAACCCTAACGGCCTGGACTCTTTGATGTGACGTCTTTTTTCTCTCTGACCTGTCCAACCCCGTCCTACCGCGCGTACACAGACACACACACACAGACACACACACCACCAAGCAGCCAGCCAAGGATAGCAGTCATTCAAACCTTGTTGTGCTTGGGTGGCAGCGCTTCCAATCTCTCAGCAGGGATTTGTGGTGCTTAATGGCAAACACTCTCTGTCTGCTTGTTTGTCTGTCTCACTGTCTGTGTCTTTTAAAAGTCATTTATAAATAATTTTAAATTGGCATTCCATCTATCTCACGTACACCAACAAAGCCACTCTGCTGCTTCCCTGTGGTTATCTTAGATGTTGATGCTCCTCACTGATGTTTCTGTCCACGTTGCAGTCTTTCCTTTCTCTCTCTCTTACTTTCTTTCTCAGACATTCCGCCACACACCAGCCCTATCAGCATTAACTCGCTAATGGATTTGTGTGTTTACACTGAGTTGAGGAAGCAGTGATATTGACTGTTAAGTAATCTCATGACTGTTTACACTCATCTCATGGGACTATCTCCTTCATTATCTACAGCTGAGGCTGCTTAAATGTACCTGTGTGTGTGTGCATGCATGTTCCTGTAAGTGTGTGTGCGCATAAGCATGGGAAGTATTATATAGTATAATATACAAGACTCTTACAGAGCTACTTTGCTATACATGTTTGGTAGTATGTGACAGATTTTGAGTGTTTAAGTATGTTTAGGGGTTATCAAATAATCCAAAATCCAAAATCCAACTGCAATCCACTTCTGTATCAGCTGAAAATGTTTATGATATGAAGAAACTTAGTACTTATAGTAATGGTGCCACATTACAACGTCAGCTAGTGGTTTTATTTTATTATTTATTGCACATGATCAGTGAGTGTTGAATGTATGTATCTTATAAAGTAATAGTTGTTGACATCATCATAATGTACATTATTTTCTCAGAGGAACATTTTATGGCATTAGGACAGTTAACATAACTTAGTGAATTCTTAATGGGTTCAAGAAGACCCATCAGCATATATTGAAACTTCAAATTTAAATACAAACATTAAAAGCAACAGCGTTCTCTTGTTACAGCAGAAAATTCTCATAGTAATTATATTAGGCCATCTACCTTTTTCCTATTGGTTGCAACCTAAACCTCCAGGCGGCATTTCCATGCTTTTACACTCTGATTACAGCTATTTGCAGCATTGTGGAGCGGTGTATACCAATCTTAGATTACAACATTCAGAACATGCATAAATAAAATAGAGTTACATTTTTGTTGTATTGTTTGGATTTCTGATCACATTAATTTGTGTATCCTACTATATTAGAGTTCATGGTTTAATCAACCAGAACTGCTTTCATTTCTTTTGTCCAATGCCTGGTCAAGTACAAAACATTTTTGTTGCACTTAACTAAAACACATTGTCCTGGTATATGCACATATGTTTCTATTTTTTCACGGAGCATCTGGACAACTTTTCATAGTGTTTGTGAGCCCTCCACTCACATAAACTGTGAGCTGAGACCAAAACATGTGAAACACCCACCAAAACAAGCTGGCTGTGGTCATCAGTCCATCCCTGCAGGTCATACTGTTCTGAGGCCCTGCAGTTATTTCATTTTGCTGTGTCTGCATCCACTAAGTTGGACTGAACAGGCATTACATCATGGAAAAGGGTCTCGATGCCCGCTCACATTTAGAGCATGATATAATTGTGTCTCACAGTGTGGACATACACTGATATAAGCAGAGAAACACCCACACACACTGACACTTGAAAGCTCAAACACACACACAGTGGCACAGCCATAAACACTGGTCAGAGGTTATTTAATGCCCCTGGTGAGCATCCAGACAGTGTCATTTAGACCACAGAGGCTATCTGACACTCGTCCACAGGATATCTGATCCCCTGTGCTTCTGTCCAGAGACTGTGACGCTTACTCATCCTCCAATAACACTTAGCTACAAATAAAAGTCAAGGCAGGGATCACAAGGTGGTCTGTAAATTGATATGGCATTAATCAGTATATTATGCTCATGCCAGTGGGGTCACTAAGGTGATACATTTGTGGCTTCAGTATTAATTAAAGCTCTGATATTCCACCTTCTACACGCACCACATTAAAACTTTTTTTCCCACTGCAGGTCAGATGACTCTATTTTACTTTTCTGTGCAGAAGCTGATATCTGAGATGTAACCAAGTGATGTAAGAAAGCCTAAATAAGATTTAATTAAGTTTGTCAGTGTGATGTCATGCTGTAGCAAGTTGGTAAATGTTCTTACATAGTAAATCCACCATATCACCTAACCACTACAAGCTTGTGTGTTACATCATAAAAACCCCGTACAGTTTGAGTATTGAAATATTTATGGAGTAATACAAATTAAGAAATACAGAATGTATTGAATTTCCTCTTTATTGAAGGCAACGGTGCAAGTGTAATGTGTCCAAGTACATTTCAAGTCTTGAAAGACCGATGTGGCTCTAAAGAATAGTGTAGTTGGTCTTCTGCTTGCATTTATCTATGTATTATATGACACCATGAGGGTTAGATCCTATTTCTGCGCGGAGGGCCAGTAAACATTGTGTCAGCATATAAAGAATGTTACATGTATGTGTTGATCATGTGTTAAATGTTTGGAATAAACATCTTCATCTCTACCTTCTGCTCATACTCCCTCAAATCATCCTTTGATGATGCTAGTGTGTATCTTCCTCATGACTAGTCATAACATACGACCAGATGGAATTTCTCCATCTGTATTTATTTAGTTTCGATAGTGCATGCATAATGCCCTTTAGAGCTATACTCGTCTCATCGTCCTTATACAACATTCCAAGCAAGTGATGCACCAGATTATTGCAAATAAAGTTTAGACTGTTATTATATACAACTCCATGTGCTGACAGCAATGTTTTTGGGTTGTTTGGGGTAGATCTTACGAGGCTGGGTGGGTACACTGGGGTGAAGTTAGGGAGAGGATGACAGAGTGTGTGATGAGGGATTGAGCTGCTTGCACCTTGTGCTTTGGGTCACTTGGGATAGATGCAAAGAAGCTTGGAGAACGGAGGATAGGAGGCTCGGGGGTTTGGCAGGGGCTGTAGTGTATGCACTAAATGCACTAAAAATAACATAAACTGTACTGTCCTAAACTGAGCCCTTGTCACCAGGGTCAGAGGATTGTGTGTCTAAGATGCATTAATATGAAGGATGCTTATTATGTATCTCGAAAAAGACAGGTTTTTGTAATTGCCAAAATATGTATTTGTTAGGAGTGTTCAGTATTTGAGGTAATTATGAAAGAAATATGATGTTTAGTTTTAGTGGTGATGAGGGCTTGAGTTTAGGCAAGGAGGGGGTTTAAAACTGTGCAGTTGAGGTTTAAGTTACAGTTTAAAAGCCTGGTATTTCGGCTGTTCTGACTTGCTTTGAAGCCAGTCAGCCATGAACAAATGTCTTAACACCCTTAAGAGTTAGGCCTGCTACAGGTCAGGGATCGATGAAGACTGGTGTTTAGTCACAGAGACAAATACTCCTATTTTAATCTTTATAGTTATTACTTGTTACTTACATTGTTGGTATTGTCTGCCAAAGGTGTTTTGCTTTCTTATAATGAACAAAGGTGCTTATTTCAAATGAGATAATGTTATTTAAGCTTTTTTTACACATACAGTAAGTTTTGAGTTTTACAGTCACTTATATTTTTAAGCATTCGAAGATGAATTAAGCTGCAGAGGGCACTGGATAAGCGGCTTAGACACAACACAGGGAGTCTAACTGCACAGTTATCATGTCATTCGTGAATTCCCGAAGACCTGTCTGAATAAGTGATTGAGGAGCTTTTGCACGTTGACTCAGCGGGCTTGTGTTGTGTTTTCCCAGCTGGTCTGTAGGAGAGTGGGGGGTGTGCAGCCAGAGCTGTGGAGGAGGGGAGCAGACGCGGCAGGTCCAGTGTGTCCAGAGAACCAGCCAGACCAACGTGGACGCTCTGGCTGACTCTCACTGTGCCCAGCCCACCCCGACCAGGAGGCAAGCCTGCAACACACACAGCTGTCCACCAGTCTGGACCACTGGGCCTTGGACACAGGTAAGAACGTGTGAAAGTGATCTGCCATTGCCATTGAGTGAATATTTAAAGTGCTCAATGTGCTTACACTGATGTCATTCAGGACATGCATAGTAGATCCACAGCAGGACAAAAAAAAACACTTAAAAGTTGCACACTACCCACCATTCAGCCTGAAGAGCTTTACACACTGTTGTTAAGTGAACCCTAGCATTGATGGCTTCACCACATTTTATGACAGTGATCTCAGTGGCTTTAAACTGAATGTGCCCACTGAGACCCCCTATGTTCTGTTCTCTGTCCAATTCCTATACATTGTGCGAGGTGACTTGTCTCACTGTAAAACCTTTTTAACTGCCATTTTACCCCCAAATATCCATAACTACCTGCCACAAATGGTGTCCAGTTTACTTCCTCTCTGGTACTCAGTGCAGTGCGTCACAGCCCCGTTTTCTTGGACGTAGTGGACCACTTTCAAGGTTTTGATTTATTAAGATGTATGCATAGGATCAGAGTGAATATTAGGGGAATTGTTGGACTACCTCAAAGGAATTATTAAGGAAGTAAAGCACAATAAGTCACTGTGTGGAGAATGTGAATACGTGGTGGCCATGCTGAAATGCTTACTGTGCATAGTTGGCCTGTGAGACTTTTTCCCATGCTAAAGTCATTTAATAAATGCATTATGTCAAATCTTGAATTCATTTACAAATCCTTACTTTTAGCAGAAAATGATGGATATATTACAAATGTACGAGAAAAATGTAACCCATGTAGCCAATATTGATTAACAATACCAATACCAAATGTGCTAAAAGTTAAAATATTCTATTCATCCTTTTTCTCGGGACCCCCAACAACCCACTCATGGAACCTTTGTCAAACCCCAATTTGAAAAACAAGCATTTAAGCAGGATAAAATATCATCATTAGCATGTTTCTGGGTTTTTTTGGCAGTGTTCTCGTAAGTGTGGCAACGGATTGAAGAAGAGGACAGTTCTGTGTACGAGCACCAACCCAGGTGCCCAGACACACACACTGCCAGACAGTTTGTGTGTGGGCCTGCCGAAACCCGCCGGTCAAGAATCCTGCTTCATCAAACGCTGCCAGAAACAACGCAAAGTCCAGTGGTTTGTCTCCACATGGCAAGAGGTATTTCATAAGCAATTAAAAATATATATATATGAAATTAAGATAAATACAGCAGTAGTAATGCAGTGTGTGAACGTTTCTCTTTTTTACCTCATGTAAATAAGTTCTTTCATAATTTCTTCTCTGTTTCTGTCCTTCTTTGATCTTCCAGTGTTCAGCAACGTGTGGTCGTGGTTATCAGGCGCGCTTCATCAAGTGTGCAGAGAAGGTGCGTATTATATGTCCTACGTTTATTCAAATATGGCAAAATGTCGATTCCTAATTATTAAATTAGTAACTTTAATCATTAATTGTGACAGTCCTCTGCTATTAAATTCCCTTTCTTGTAATTTAGGGTTTCAATTATTTTCTTTACTGTTGTGTATATGAAATACAGTGTTTGTGTATATTTTATTGTCATGTTATACAGTGGCATCTTGTCTTCTTACTTATTTTTGGTGTCCATAATACAGGACACTGCAGGAAAATACAGAGAGCTTGCTGCCAAGAAGTGCCACCATGTCAGTAAGCCCACAGTTGATCTCCAGAGGCCGTGCAACCTGGCTGAGTGCCCCGTCCACACTACCCCAGCAGTCTACCGATGGAGCACATATCATCACACCTATCCACCTCAACCCCTCCCTCAACCTCCTCCTCCAGCAGAATGGCACACGTCTCCTTGGTCTCAGGCATGTTAACTTAGAGCAGGATTACATAGCTGAACCATGCAATTGAGGGGTGTTGGTGCTGAAGTGCTTTATAGATGTTTCATGACATTTACCGTGTCCATCATTTAGGTTTTGTTTCTTTGTGTTCTACAGTGCACAGTGACATGTGGAGGAGGAGTGCAGGCCAGGACAGTCCAATGTCTGGTCCAGGGGAAGCCCTCTCCTGGCTGTGCCTTCCATCTTAAACCCTTAATGTCCCAGGCATGCAACACCAACTTCTGCCCACAACCTGATAAGAAAGGTACTGAAGCTCTGACATCAAACTAAAACTGTGCTTCTTGTAATCTATAGTCTAAAGAGAGTTGTCTTAAAATAGCTTGTTAGAATAGAGACATGGTTTCATAAATTCATTTTTTTTCCCTTTTCTTTCCACAGACCTTGCATGTAGGGATTACTTCAACTGGTGTTACCTGGTGCCCCAGCATGGAGTCTGCAACCACAAGTTCTATGGCAAGCAGTGCTGCCAGTCCTGTTCAAATTCAAACCTATAATCATACGGAGTGACTCTGTCTGTAACACAGGCAGATAGGTAGTTAGATAGACAAAAGACTATATTTGACGTCCATGCTTGAAAAGACAGTGCCTTTTTGCTTTAAGCGTGTGGCGAGCACTGAAAAACAAATGACATTTCAATGGAAGTGCAAAAGAGTTGCAGTGCCCTTTCTCCTCCCTGCGATGCCGGACATCTGGATACTAGAACTTGATGCTGACAGCACAATACAGGAATGTGATCAGGACAGTACAAAAAAAGGAGAGAATTATGAGGAGGAACTAGCTAAATGGGAATCATGATTAAAGCGAATAGTCCATAAGAAACTGAAAACCTGAAAAATCCCAGCTTTGTTTATGTACTGTATGTAATTGAACAGATCTGCACCCAGGACACCCAACATCCTCCAGGCAACCAAAGGCCAATGATGGCAGGCCTACAGAGAAAAACGGTTGACGAGCCTTCAGGCACTGCCACGCAACAACATGTGATACAGCCCGGTCTGCACTGCAATTCTTGATCAATTGGACATCTGGGGTCTGATAATGAAAAGGGATGTTTCAAAGAAACAAGAAAACATCATTTTACTTTAAGGCTTGATAAAAAACAGGCTGGATAGCTGGACAATAGCAGGAAGCTTTGTGCTGTTGTGTAAAATAAAAAAGTAAAGAAAAAACAAAATGCATCATTTAATGAAAGAACTATTCTGAGATGGGTTGCGACTGTGTGAACTGACTTTCATACTCAGTGGTGCTACAACATTGTCTTCTGTCACCAAATCAATGTGAAATCCTCAAGTTTCAGGAAAGAACACATGAATTGTGTGACCCATGTACAGTATTGTTTGTTTTATTTATTGGCTTTACAATACAGCGTTGCTGGAAGACTGTATTAATAAGCAGTATAAATGTGTCCTTTTATTACTCTACTCTAAGCCCATTACCTTTATATTTTGTATTATGTTTCATAAGATTTCATGCTGACAAAATGCACCTTTTTTATTCAAAACATTTATCTTCTTTTTAAAGAAAATGAATCTGTGATGTCAAAAGCCCAGTCCCGCAATGTCAACAATGATTGATGATCATTTACAGCAGCTGTTGAGTAGAAACAAAGGTATGAGCACGCTGTTTGAAGAGACACCGTTTCTTTCCATTACATTGTCCAACATTATCCAAGTCATGCATTGCATTTATTGATATGGCACAAAAATATATTGGTTATGGTTCAAAAGCAATGACAGATGATGGCCGATGCTATTTCAATGTGATTTTTACAGTGTAAATGAAATACCAATAAACAAATGTGTGTCAGCATCTCAGCTGTGGCATGAGTCCTGATTTAATTCTTCTCAGCTGTCAGTTTGAATGAATTTGATCTTACCAAGGTGGTGTGAAACTTCAAACGCATTATTGTCCATGAAGTATTCCAAGGGGAAATAAAATCAGGAAGGGAAACTGATCTCTTAAGTCATACTGTTTTTGGCCTCGATATTGCCATCATGTCCTGACAAAGGATTTGTCTTTCAAGGTGAACTCTATTGATATAGCAAACATGCAATGTAACTGTTGTATATTTACAAATCCAGCAGTCATGGACAACCATTTGAAGTCAGATTTCTGCCAGATGAAAGGGTTTCTGCAGGTTTTAAGTTAAGTTAGTTGTTAAGTTAAATTCAAGACTTTTTAAAGACCTTTTTAAGACTATTATGAACGTAATTTAAGACCTATTATACGTCTATACTGGCAAAAAAAATCTAAAGATATGAAGAAAAATCTGTATTTTGTAGTTGTTACAGCATGATCAATACACATTTAAAAGCTAGACTGAAAAATGTAACATAATGGAAGTACTTATAGAACTTAATTAATCCAATACATTTTTAAGAGCTGTCAAAATTATATTGAAGACATTTTAAGGCCCAAAATTCTGATGATTGGATTTTAGACT
Organism: Morone saxatilis; assembly: GCF_004916995.1. Classification (NCBI taxonomy): domain Eukaryota; kingdom Metazoa; phylum Chordata; class Actinopteri; family Moronidae; genus Morone; species Morone saxatilis. The sequence continues at coordinate 9,509,496 of NW_023339807.1, read as the reverse complement.
TTTAAGAGCCCACAGACACCTTGTGAATATAAGTCCAATGTTAACCAACCATTTAGCTCTGTTTTTGGTCTTCACCAACTTCTGAGACAAATATCTTGCTCCGCTCTTTACCAGCTAAACGCTCCAGTAGTTATTCCTAAACAATACAGTGAAAATGCTAAAACGCTACATCAAACGGAGGTGAACTGCAGAGCCTGGGTTTGTCTACCAGTGACACCTTTCACTTTAATATAAAAATATTTCTGTTTAGTTTAGTTTCCTAGATAGAGCTATCTTCTTTTCGAAACCATTTCAGTGTGTGGTTGTTGCAGCACCACCACATTACAGACTATGTGTCATATTGTAACAAGATGAAACAAAAAGAAATAGGACTTGGTGTGTAAGAACGGACCCTGCAGCTTAATTCTAAGCTCATAGTCTTCAGTCTGCAATGGAGCGCAGCTCACATGCCAGCGGCCCGGCTAACAGTAAAGCCAATGTGGTATTAGCCATTTCAACACCTATGACATATTGTGTCTGGGCTTTACTCTTTAGTCATTTCTCAACAAGTCAAGGAGACACAGATGCCCAAAACAAAATCCCCTTTGTCATAATCCCCGGGGCACAGCTCGAAGGCCCTCTGAGAGAGAGTGAGGGAGGAGAGAAGAAGAGTGTGAGAAGACAGAGAGGAAGAGAGTAGAGAAAAAAGGGAGGAGGGAAGGCATCTATGTATTTGGTGCTGTCATAGAAAAATGCTGTGAGAAAAAGAGGGAGTGGGCCAGAGGGAGAGGTGGGTATAGAGAGAAAAAGGGGTTTTCCTCCGTGTCAACTACATCTCTGAAGTTCATTTATAGTTGGTCAGCTGTGGCACTGTGTTACTGTGTGTGTGTGTGTGTGTGTGTACTGTATTACTGAATGAATGTAGGCCGCCAGGATAGCGGTGTTTGGGTTTTTTTCAGCAGCAAATGTCTGCAAAACTCTTTTATTAATTAATGACAGTTTGCTGACTAAAGCAACACCGCGCGCACACACACACACACACACACAGAGAGTCTCTAACCAGCCCCATGCTTCTGGAATGTACTGTCATCAGCTACTTTGCACCTCTGTCAAGTCAAAACTCTGTTCGAAATGTTTTCATTGTGTTAACTGAACCCTGAAGACAATCAATGGCTTTCACTAGAGACACATTAATTAATTGTGCTGAGCATGGGCGGGGGCCGAAAACCACCTATATTAATGTGATAATGTTAATAAGGAAGTATCGTACAGTACGATTCGTACTGTACTGTTTTACTGTCATCACTATGGTATGAAAACCTGTGTTAATGTCATATATTATGAATTATAAATGTGTCAACGTGGCTAACTCACAGTGACACATTTGCACATCTGTGATAGACTGGTCAGCAGGTTTCAAACATTCACATCTTGTTTCGGTAATTAGGCTATCAAAATGAAATGATTGGTATTGCTTTATTGACTCAGACTTTTATTTGACAGCAAATGTATTTCCACCTCACTCTGTATAATCTGCAGTTTAACAAAGACAACAAAAGAGGAGAAGAATCCAACCACACAAGAAGAAAGGGATTAAGAGGATGAAGCACTTTTCTTTATACAAAGATAGTGATCCGACAAAGGCTTCCTGTAGATGCAAATCGAGATAAATCTGGCAACATCCAAGGTGTTACCTAACCCATGTCAGGTAACAGAAGAGATTATCTGTCAGAGAGAGACAGGAAGAGAGAAACATGGCCCACACTCCCCTTTCCACTATAAAGAAACTATGCTATCTCTGACTGCATCTGTTTGGAGAGAGTGGGCTCTTTAGCCTTGAGGCTACACTAAGAAGGTTCATCTGAAGTTACAGGGTTATTATCTTTCCATCAGGATGCATTGACAGCAATCCCCCGCCACCTTTAGTTGCTTCCTCTCGGCTATTGGAATCACCAGGTTGGAGACGACCTGCTGCCACAGTAAGCAGTATTTTGAAGCAAAACAAACTTTTCTCAAAAGAAGTCACTATTTATTTATTCTAAAAGCTTTTAAAATTCAGAGATTATAATTCCCTCTGGTGTCAATATGTGTGTGTGTGTGTGTTAGAGAGAGAGAGAGAGAGAGAGATTAGGGACACTGTTATCTGTACAACAGTACCCTCTGCTGACTATACACAGTATATACATTAAACACACAATGCATACATTGAAGCCAAATAATGTATGTTATGCCATAACTTGTTAATATGCTTCTACGTTTTTCAACTTTGAACAATATAATAAGTCCATTAAAGGCCGACTGTGAATGCTACTGTTCTAAATGCAGTTGCAAGAACAATAGCCTACTTTCCACTCATATCTTAAGATGTTTAATTTGAAAGAGAACTTATTATAATTATTATTTTAACTATTCTAATTATCTATTAACTTCCCTATACTCTTTTAATTATTTTTATTATGCATATGATTTACAATTCATGTGGGAGTGATCATTGCAATGATCAATCAGTAGATATGCCACTGAATGTGTGAGAGGAGGGATTACCTAAAATACAATCATAAGGAGTCAGGTAATTCATTCTTACTATATGTTTAAAGGACTTTAAGACGCCCAATTTATTTTTAAATGCTTCAGAAACAGTAGCACTTTAGAAATGTATTCAAAAAAGGGGTGGGGGTAACGGAAAAAACTAAAATACACATGACCAATGACTTATACAACGGTGTAAGACAGGCCTGGCTATAAGAACGAGCTGGTAATATGGATATTACTCAGGGTCACTGTGGTAACCAGATATTCGAGCCACAAAAAGCAAGTTCCCTACCGGAATTAGCGAACCCGGGCCGCGGCGGTGAGGAGCGCCGAATCCTAACCACTAGACCACCAGGGACTGATAAGAGGAAAGAAAATGTAATGAAAAAAATACTACCTACATTCATTCATAAGTGAGCATACTCAACTCGCTGAGGTATACTTTGACGGGTACTATCTATTATCTCAAACCGTAAACATTATAGTGAGTACACACTCTAAAGAAGACGGTTCCACTACCCACAATCCTATTCGTCGGTTCTCTGTATACATGGTGATGGCCGCGCACGCTTTGTATCAGTAACGCCCCCGTAGGCTATAATGAACTGCCTGAAGAAAAATCCGAATGAACGACAACATCATATTTCGATGGACAAAAAAATTAAATATACACGTGAACCCCTGCCTTACTTATACTCAATAGAATGCACACTGTAATTTGAATGTGCTTATAACGTAGAGAGAAATATTTATTTTTAGGTCATTCACGACGGTCCCCATGTTGGGTCCTAGCTTGGGTCCTTGGTCAACGTGGGAGACGCGAAAATGTGAAGTTGTTTTGGGTCGTGTCTGGAATTAGTTTCACCGGGACATGGTGGTCAGTGTGTTTAATATAAAACACAGTCTGTGAGGGGGTCGGAGTCAGTCTTACCATGATGCCAGGAGACAGTCAGTCCAGGACGGTAGCCATTGCCGCGGACGCGACGGTTGGAGACTGTCAGAAGTGCTCTGTTTTGCACCAGGTCAGATCATCATGTTTGTATGACAGAAAGTCTGTTTAGAAGTTGTGTTTCCTCTTAGTGCACCAAATATGAGCAGTCGCCGACGGTTGTAACGCAGTCCATGTGTTTTTATTGTGTCAGTTAAAGGGAAGGTGTTGGTAATTATGAACCCCCCTGTTTGTTTTTGTTTTGTTTCTTCCCCACAGAGCCTGAACGAATATGTGTCGTCATTTCTGGCGCTGAAACAGAAGATAACGGTTTCTGGGTGAGTTTTAATGAATAATAATTGCCATGGTGACGCGAGTCACCATAAAGAAACCATAGTTAGTGTTTCTGTGACATTACGTTGGACACTAGCAATACCGCCGCTGGTCAGTTTACGGCGGACGTCGGGGGCAGCTATCGGGTACAGTATAGCTCGGTTTAATACTAATAGTTTGTGTGTAATTATTCATTTGTTCTCCGACGTTTCTTAACGTATGTGTTGTCTATGTGTCAGTTCAAAGGTTAAAACTAGTGTTCATCCCGTCAAGTCAACTGTGTGATTTTTAATTCTTTTACAAAATATGGTCACACATCGATAGCAATACTATTGTGCGATAAGGGCAATATAATGTATTAGTTAGATTACATTGCACTCCACAGACTGGTGTAAACTACCTGTTTGTTTTGTAACAGTTGTTATTTAACGGTAGTTGTCAGTTAGAGGATTGTTATTGATTCCTTGACAGCTCCAAAAGACCCAAAGATATGAAAGTGTTTTTCTATCCTCATCATACAATTTCATATTGGAATCAATGGAAGGAAGAAACTCTGATCTGTTTTTGTGTTTTCTGAATGATTGAATCTATCTTTAAGAAAGTGTTTCACAAAGGAAATTGACTTTTGCTTTTGAAAAAGTGTGACTCTATACTACTTACTTAAAGGATCTCAATAATTGTAGATGCCTTGTCAAATGGTGTGAGTATGAATGTATATTGATTGTTTTATGCTAAAACATGACAGATGTATCCTTTAAAAAACAATTATCAACCAACAGTATTGGCGCAAATGCACGTGTCAGGACATAGTTGCTTTATAAAGAATAAAATGCACGCAGATATTCTTTGATTTTGGCTGGATTTTCATTCATGTTTCCAACATGTTTTATACAGTGACTCAATCAGGCTTCAACAGCAGCTGGAAGAGCTCCAATTCAGACTGGTTACTCTGGAGAAAAAGACAGCCGATTATGAATCTGTGCAAGCTGAACTGGAAGAAAAGAAGGTAGACCTCTCTCTGTACAATTCAAATATTCCTCCTGATGCTGATAAAGTACGTTGTCTCTTAATAGCAGTGCTACAACACAAAATCTGACCATACCTGAATACATTTTACCAACTATTTTCCTAACATTTTATAGGGTGCTTTGAAAGCCTATGGACAGATGTCTGAAGAGATGGAGAAACTGAAGCAAGAAAACAGCAAGACACTGTCAGAGTAAGAAATAATTGTCATAACTATGATAAAGATATTATAATGGTATTGTGTTTGTGGTAAAAAGGTAACCAGTATTTTACATATCTCTCAGGAATAAGAAGCTTGAAGACCAGCTGAAGGATGTGAAAGGTACTTTGCACTAACATGCTGTAACTTTTACCAGTGAGGAGTTGCATAATTTGTTTAAAAAGACTTTAATGTGTCCCTGACTTTTTGATAAATGTTCTTTCAAACTCCTAGAACTTACGGAAACACAAACACTTGAAAATGCACAGCTGAAGAGGGAAAAGACAGTGGTAGAAAATAATCTGCTGGAAACACAGGTAAGGAAAAAAGGTGCTCTCCAAATACACTTGATTCATTTGAATTTGCTGTAATCAAATAACTGGCAATGAATGGACCATTGTTTTTAGGAGCATCCAAATATCTGATCAAGTAATCTTTGTTTATTTTTACCTTCTCAGACATCGTTGAAGAAATCTCAGGCACAAGCAGATCAAGTCGAAAAATTGATAGAGGAGAACAACGCCAAGACAACAAGCATGTAAGTTCTTACACTTTAGAGATGTGATTTCTTAAATTGGACTTAGTACTTATTAAGTGTCATGTCTGTGTCTCTCTCAGTGTCTTTTTGACTGGTTTGTTTGTGAGAAAGTCGTTTAAAACAAATTGTGCGGCTTCATGTTGTTTTTCTCATTAACAGAAAGGATAACCTTGAAAATAAAGTGAGACTTCTCGAAGGTTGGTAAAAAAAATGTTATTTCACTGCGTATAAATAATTATTTTATATTCATAAGCATGTCTTCAATCTGTCTGTTATATGGTTATCTGGTTATCTCTTAGTCATACGTATTTTTGTCCTTATTTCAGATGAAGTTTGCAAACAAAATCATCAAATATCCCAACTGACCAAAGAGAAGATCCTGCTAGACAGAAATATTCATGATCTCCAGGTACAGTAATTATCTGTATATAGTTAAAGTTGGTGCAATTATTTTTTAATACTACTTTAGTACCTTAAATTGACTTTTCTTTTTTGTACAATTTCAATTCATTTGCAGATGAGATTGATGAAACTGGAAAGAGAAAGGAATAAAGGTAAACAAGCAATAGCTTCATTTACAAACAGTTTTTTTCCAAAAACAGCAGCATCTTTTTTTAACTTAAATAAATATATTATTTCACATAAATTGAAACACTATCTGAATTATTTTTCAACAGAATATAGGAGCACATCAACTCAAGCTAGTGTACCGGAGGAGCCTAAAGTTGACAAAGGTATGCAGATGGCTTCACTTATTGATTGACAAACTCATCACATGCATTAATCCTAAAAGCAGATTGTTGTAATTGTACTTTTTCCGTTTTTCAGAAAAGGTCCGGATGCTGCTAGAAAATTTGTGGTCATGTGTAGAACTCCCGCAGCAGCACACTGCAAATCTGTTGCACTTACCTGGTGAGCCATCATTAAGCTCTGTTGTATCGATGGTTTTTCAACTTTGTTTGTATTTCTTCCACCATTTTGCCCTTCTACATGTGTGCAATCCTCTCTTTTATTCTCTTATTTCAGAGTCAAGTTCCAAGCAAGTTCTGACCTCCTCACCACAAAACAGACTGCACTCTCATCCGAGTGACACACCTCTTGTTTCCCGCAAGATCCATGGATCCCACAGTTACCCCATGCAGACAAAAGCCACTTACACACAATTAAAACTTTCTCCTATTCGGCGGAAAGCCATCAAGTATCAAGAACGTTTGCAGTCAGCAAGTGCCAAGGAGGGAACTCCCAAAAAGAGCAAGCGATTGTCCAAGGAACACAAAACTGAAGAGTCATCTACGGACTTGGGCAGCTCTGAAGTACCTGTTGAGGAGATAATGGCATTGTTCAAACCAATGCCTCCCTGTATATCACCACTGCCAGCTTTGGTAAGCTTAATTATCTTCCTTAATTAAGCTTTATGTTTTTACATTACTGACTAATGTGCAGTTTCACCTGTTTTATTTATGATATTAAGATGCAGAAGTCGCAGAAGATAGAATGTAAGATAATTTTCCAGTGTGTGTGTTTGTGTCACCCATAGTTTACGCTAAAATATTTCAAAACTTTCTCTTAGTATTTTTGAAGTATTTTCTGAAGAAATCAAGACTTGACAAAAATACTGTTTGGATATCATTATGAACTAAATTATTATCAACAGAAACACCCAAAACAAAGATTTCTCTTTGTAACTCTACATTTTTAATTATGTTTGTGATGTTTTGTTTATGATTGGTGTTAAAAGTTTGTCATACCACAGCTTATCTTATTGCAAATCACATCCTTGTTTTCTTCTGTCTGTCTGTCAGGACACATCGATGGAATCTATGGAGACAGATGATGGAGAAAAGGAAAACCATCCCAAGTCCTCGGCTGACTCGGTTCCTCTTCAGCAAGAGTCCTTACTCATCACAACATCAGTGTCAAGCCACTGTCCAAAACCTTCTGTAGTACCAACAGAGGAGACTGTGGACTTGCCTGTGGTCACAACACAGGAAGTGGAACACATTTCCAACAAAACAAACTCCAAAGACTTGGAACATAGTGAGTTGAGTAGCATTACTGAAATGAAGGACCAAAACTCTACAGATGGTGAAGAAATGCATCTTGACAAAGACATCGAGCAGGAGCCAACTGTACATTCATTATCATCATCTTTTTCTTCCGCATCAGACATAACCATTTTGGTTGAGGTTGTGTCATTAACTGCTGAAAGTCAAGAGCCATCCTGCAGCGTTAACCCCAACAGCATCTGTGATACTGGAATTGCTTCAGGAATGGCGAAGGAAAATCACTCAGAGACTGTTACAAAGATCGACGTGGACACAAGCCCTTGTGATACTGGTGACAATACAGTTACTCCTGATGGTGGAGAGTCACCCAGAAGAAGTGATACAGCTGTAAACTCTGAGGAAGCAGGAGATATGGAGATAGTTCCTTCCTCTGCTACTTCCTCAACATTTGTTGACTCTGTGAGAAACACTGATATTACAAATACAGAAAATGGTTCAGAAGTGAGAAAAAGTCAAGATGCCGCAGTCTTTGAGCCCCTGGAGAATCAGGGGTGCCTTGGCGAGGACACAGACATGCCAGAAGAGAGTCCCTGTTTGACAAACAGCAGTAACAGCATAAGCTGTGTCTCAAATGAAAATGTTGAAGAGAGGCCTGAAAATGATGCATCTATAAAAGGTCTTGGGGAGGAAAATGTAAATGAAGCACAAAGAACTGAAGGAATTGATGTAACGCCCTCTCCGTCAAAGGATGCTGACAGAACTCCTTCTTCACTGTTGAAGATGGAAGATGACGAGTTCCATGCTGACCGGGAATCTGGTCAAGAAAATGTTGTAACTCCTTCAAAAAAGGATTCTGACATAGAGCCACTGAGCAGTGAAATATTACCAGACTGTGGGCCTTCCCCCTCTGACTCCCAAGAGACACAGACTGTTAACTGTGAGTCATCGAAAGAAAATACACATTCTCTCTGCAGGACGTTGAGTCCTTCGGAAACTCACCCAAATCCAGAAAAATGTAATGTCAGTGATAGCAGTGAACTCATTTCAACAAACGAAATACCTCTACTGCCTGTACCCAATCTGGGGCAAGAAGGTGTCACTGAAAAGGCTCCTGTCCAGGACTTGCCTGATAAAAGCACAGATGCAAGTAACCATAAATTGAGCAAATGTATGTTGGGCACTGCTAGTCCTACTACCTCATCAAAGAAGACTGCTGTTGCCACAAATGGACATAAGTGTACAAACGTGCTTGAAAAAGAGAGCCCACATATGGTCAGAGAGGAGGAACCTAGCCTAGAGGCAGGTTTAACAACAGCTCAACCACCAGAATCCTTAGGCCAAGTTCGCTCTGAAATGGGCCCTCCACTTCCTAGTCTCCTAACCCCTCTGAGCACGCCTACAAAGGTGGGCAAATCTATCAATCCAAGGCAGGCTATTGAGAGGCTGTCATTTCCCTCTCCCATGGATCGATTGGCTTCGCCTACCACTCCCGTCCAGGCCCAGTTGATGCCCAACGGTCACCGGCTGAGTTCGTCATCTCTGAACAGCCCTCTCCCTCCAAACGGAGTCCCCTCATCACCACTTCAGTTCGGCTGTGCCACTCCGAAGCACGCTGTGCCGGTCCCAGGTCGCCTCCCCTTGTCAGCAATGAATTCTTCCCCGTCGTCTTCCTCCAGTCCATCTCAGGAAAACTCCATGAGGATTCTGGACACCATGTACCCAGAGCTCTCTGCCCACGCCCGGACTCTGAGCATCCTCAGGGGGAATGTCAGCCTCAGCATTTACTCATCAGAGAGTGGAACATTACCCACAACGGCAGTCAGTCAGATGTCTGGCTTCAAAACTATTAATTCCACTTCAACGGCCTTCACCAAGACAGAGATGAGAGGAGAAAAAAGACAGTCAATCAGTCTGCCTCAGCCTAGAAACCGCAAATGCCTCAGGCTGGATAATGTCTCTCCTACTATCAGTCACAAGCATATGCCTTCATCTCCATCAAACAGTGGAGAGCAGACCACCTCACCCCAGACTCTGAGGCTCAAACACCTCACAAATGAGGCAGCCTCCCCGTCCCTGGATGGTGGAGAACCTGCTGATCAAAATCTAATAGTTACCTACTTAAAGAAAATAGAAAACCAGTGTTTTGATCTGTTGCCTGTGATTCAGAGCCACCTGTATGTTGGTAACCTGCCCCAGAAGCCCGTCTTGAGAGACGAGGAGAAGGAGGTTATTTCTGAGATCTTCCAAAGCCGCTTGGTGAGTACACTGGTTTATTGGACATTCATCTGCTGACTTCATTGTGACCCACTGGTCATTTTGCATTGTTTTTACAATGTAAAGCAACAGTATATTCTTCAGAGGAACGAGCATTTTCAAGTGATCTTTACAAAGTTATTTGGTACACAGCTGATTACTCTACTACATATTTGGGGTGTTAACTTAAACACAGCTCCTGGGTGTCTGTCCAAAATTCCATTGAATGATTCTTATTTAAATTATGATATCGAGGATCAATTTCTATTCCCCAGCAGTCAGTATCCCTAGAAGTTAAGGAGAAAAGAGATCTTAACAGGCAGGCTTGTTGTTGTGCACTGGTTGCTACCCAGGTTGAAAGATTTGTAGCACAGGCCACAAAACTAAGTATAAAAAAGTATAAAACGTATGTTACCATCACTAAAACAACCACAATTAATGCAGTTCATCATTTAAACAAGCATGTGACTGGCAAAGGACAATTAGTGTTGCATACAGGGCATGCAAAATGAAGATTTTTTTTCAGTCGAACATTTACTTTATTTGCCCATAATAGTAAATTGCAGGGACATAAATAATAGGGTCAAATCAGAACAGGACTGGAATTGATTTATAATTTTAAAAAAGAGCAGCAACAGTTAAGAAAAAAGAGACCCTTATATCGGTAAGTACATCCTTAAAGCAAGCAAGTGGTTCTTGTGTAGCCTCCTGATATAAAGAAAAATGCCTGACAATACCTCATAGGATGTGTGAACCTATGTGCATGTTTTCTCACGTCCTCCTCACTCTCCTCAGTTTAAGGCAGATGATATGATTTTGGCCATCCTGAACAAACTGAAAGCAGAGAAAAAAGACCTCAGTGGAAACTACATGCAGGCCCTCTGCAGAGTCTACACGGGGGTCTGTAGACAGAAGAGAGACTGGGAGAAGGCTCACATCCTGGCCTACAGCATTCTCACAGAAGGTTAGCAATTTGTGACATGATTTCTCTCTTTAACCCCCTTGATACACCTGCATAGGCATTTTAACTTATTGTGGCAAATAAAGACCTTTCTCTTCATTTTAACTAGATGCACATGGATTTTCATTCATAGCCATTGTACTCTTATTGCAAGTCAAATTCAGTTTCTGTGTGTGCGTTAGACTTTTTACTAGAACCAATTGAACATTGTAAATACTGCCATCTGTGTGCCACCTTAGGCACCACATAAGCTCAAATTTGACCAACACTTTTTCTTTCTCATCATTTCTTCCCTGCCGCAGACTTCCCAGACTCTGCTAAGCTGATTTTGTTCATGGTGACAACATGGCCCAATGTTCTCTCTCACAGTAGTTCTCTGTGCCAGGCAATACACGCTGTCACCAAACTGAAAGCACAAGAAAACCTCCTCAGCTGCCTTTCAGCATTCCTTGGTTGGGAGAAGGTGAAGTATTTGTAGAGCTGGGATTCTACATTTGTCATGTTGCATATCTTATTTTACTTAAATCTAGCTTGGCTGGCATGTATCCTGAGTGGCTGATGAAAATATTGCCATTTAGTTCATTAACTTAGAATTGCTGACACCTTTAAAGGCATTTTTGTATTATACACCATTTGATTTCTAACCTGTGACCTGTGATTTTCAGGTCATTGTCTTTATCACATCATCTCGTCTTAACCAGCTTTCCCTTTTGTATCTTCTCAAATGAAGTAGATTGAGCCCTCTCAAACCTGATCTCCCCGTATCTCTGCAGAGTCCTCCCTGTGACATTGACAAGCTGATCACCAGAACACTGTCCGACATTCGGTCCGGGTTAAACCTGTCTTTCACTAAACACAGCCGGCACGGGGACGACCTGGGGGCTGAGGCTTGGGAACATGTCTTCACACTGCACCTCCTTTGTACACACAAGAAGTGGAAGTGGACCTATGAAAATGTATTGGGGTATGTTCGTTTTTCTGAACCTAGTGTGTTAAATGATGTAATTGAATTCACAGTTGCCTTCCAAACTAAATATAAATTTGGTAAAAAGGATGTGAAACTCACTTAAAGAAGTTATCCTGTGCTAATCTGTTTATTTCACTTTGACAGCAAGGAGTTGTGGCCATTAATGAACACTTGGGTGACACAGCCCAGAGATCAACAAGCACCCGTCTCAGATGTGACCGTGGCCACTGTGCTCCGACTCATAGGTCAGTTCTTTTGTTAATTTACTGTTTTTTTTAACTTGTATCAACCATAACCTGAAGTGACATGTAATTCAATAATCGCTAGAGGACAGTTAAGAATGTCATTGTCTTTTTGTTTTAAATAGGACGCCTCGGTCAACTGGGAATCAAAGAGAGGTGTGCTTCCTCTGTGGTAACTGTCGCCAACGTCATCAACACGTTTGGTAGGCATGGACATACTGAAGGTATGAAATATGAGAAACCTCGGTGAATACCAAATGATTGAGTTTGGCTGTAACTAGTACACAGCCTTTATTGTGTGCTGAGAGTGCTGCCAGTTTCCCCCACACCTGCCATTCATTCATCATTTTTTCTGAAACACAAATCTGATGTTTATCTTTTTTCACGTGTGTATTTCAGCAGATTCTAGTATGTCTCAACCTGGCATGTTAAAGTATATTATCGTCATTATTGTGCCAAATAAATAAATATAATATAATGATATAAATACAATGCTGTGAAAAAGCAGATGTATTTGCGTTAAGAATTCTAATCTTGTGTCTTCTCTCCGTAGGTGTGCCATGGGAGGTGCAGTTAGCAGCCATCTACTGCATGTACGAACTGTCTCCCTGTAATCCCAAACAAGCCCTGGATGCCCTGGCAGGATGGAGAGGAGAAACTTCTCAGGGCGTCCCTCCCGCTGTTACCAGCTGCATTAACCAGTTAGCCTCTGTCTGCAGACAGGTCAAGAGCTGATAGAGACGCACATGTTGTACAAATCCACAATGACATATGCATGTCGCTCTGCACCTATTTTAAAGATTCAGGGTGTCTGGAAGTCCACTATAAACTTTGCTTAGTTTTTATGTGGACTTCTACTTTAAAATACACGTCTAATTTAGTTGCTAATGTTTCCTTTTTATGTTCGAGACACGGTTTTTAACTGTAACACCCTGTCATAAATGTACTGGCATAACTCCCTGCTTTTTTTTGTTGCTATCCTCAGGTAATGCTATACATGTACATGTGTGTTCTGCTGGTGCTGCTGTAAGTGTTTGTAAATATGAGGTATCTGTTTGTATTGATGAAAATAGTTTAAAGTCTCAGAGGTTATTTAATTTTTTCAAATTAAAAAATGTAGTCAAATGATGTCGGTTTCTCTCCTCACTTGCCTCAATGCAAACAAATACCCCGCCATGACATTGCCCTCTGGTCCACATACTGACCCGATACGCGTCGTTTAGCTCTATAACAATAAGTCATTTCAAAATATAGATTTCTTTAAAAGCACACAGCTGTTTGATGCCTTGCGGCTCCCAGTCATTTGCCACAACGTTAATTAAATTGGTGATAAAGGCGGCGATTAATTATCTAGCTAAATTACTACAACTATCACGTCTTATCGGTTTTATCCTGCCCGGTCCGACCTGTGTGAAGTAGTGAAACACTACCTAGAAACGCTATACATATCCGGGACTAGCCTTCAAAATAAAAGCCCACGCCACATCCATGTCAAGCGAAGGTTTATCTTTTATATTAGTGAACTGTATAATTACATAAAGAGGCCAAATCCCAAATAAAACGGTTCTATGCGAGTTTTAGATTTTAATTTGAAACAAATCCTCAAACTAGGAGAATGCACTTCTTTTTAACAAACCATCAATAAAGTGAACGGATATGTTTAATGTAGTTATATTAGGATATATGGAAAGGACTTGTCTCAATGTTTATTGTTTGTTAACATCCCTTAAGACACATTGAGACGTGCAGGGTGTGAAATATACGACAAAATATTGATATGTTTCGAACAGTGTCGCTATATTTGTCTAAGTATTGTCTGTAGTGCGTTGATTCGTGTGACCTTCCGGCGTGTGTGGTGAACTTGACGCAGCTCTCGGTCCTGAGGGGTGTGTTCAAAGATTTAAATCCCTCGGACATGCGTAGACGCTGATCCGTGCTGCTGGGTGCGCCATATTGGCTGACTGACATGGGGAGTGGAGTTGGGCAAACCGCTTGAAAAACCAAACCAGTTTCCAGACATGAAGCACTTCGAGGATAACAAGTAAATCGACGCGGTAGCATTTATTTGCTCCCTGGGTTGCATCGTGTTGTATCTGCCAAATTGCACGCCATTTTCCCGTGAAGAGGTTCTCCGTAAAAACTCGACTCCAATGGATCCCAGGACCGCTTGGATCCAGCCGGAGCAGAAGGGACCTGCCAATTCCCTGTGGATGCACATTTGGGAAACCTCTCAGGGATTTGGAGCAAACTCCGGCATCGACAACCACCTTCACCACCAACGCGACTTTGCAGCTCTAAATGCCAACTCCACGGACTCAAACGGCGAGTATTGCAAAAATGTAGCACCGCCACCGGGGGTTGTGTTTGGAAAACTGCCTAAGCGAGACGGCGGCGGCGGCGGCGGAGAGAGGGGAAGTGTCCGGAGGAAGGGCTCGTTGTCGCCGTCCTCCTCCTCCCTGGACTCGGAGGCCGAGAGCTCCTCGCCCTCCGGCTCTTCTCTGCAAATCGACAATTTGAACGTCGCAGAAGAGACCAGCCGGTTTTTACACTACGGCGAGCACGAGTTGAACGAGAACAATCTCAGACGGCAACATCCCCCTCCGCCTTTCCACACTGTTCAGCAACACTGTCGCAGCATGCAACAATCCTTCGGCCACACCCCCGCCGGGATGAGAAATCAGCATGGGAACAAGCACCACCACTATCAGACACATTCATCCGGCCGCAGGAGGCATCTGAACCGAGCGAACACTTTCCACGGCATCAACCCGCTCCTGACCTACGGCTGCAATGGACACTATGTCGACTCCTCTTGCAGCCTGTGGAAAACCAGACGGTACAGCCCGGGCATTAACGGGTAAGGAGATGTATGGAGGGATTCATTGAAGGGTTCACCAGGTGCTCCAACTCAATGAGCAGTGGCTAATGTACAGCGGTTTATGAAATAGTGAAAGTATTCAGTACAATATTCACAATTGTGCTCTTTCTCTCTCCACACACTGTGATGTAAATGTGTATCTTGTTCTCAACAAGTCACTTAAAACGGTTAAAATGATGAGTTGTGCTCCCTCAAACCAAACTGTGGATGTAGCTCATTAATTTAATGTGCATGTCAGTGATGCGTTGTTGTTCTTTTTGCCGATGTATGTGTTTTGCAAAACACTTGAGTTAACTTAAAGATCCCCTCCAGACATGCATCAAGACACTATACAAATGATCTGCTTGAAACAATGATGTGTTTTATGATGTTTGTTTCCCCACAAAAAAATAGAAGTTCCACATGAAAGTCATGTTTAAAAAGGATCTACTCCTTCTACCTCATTAAAATCCAGAATCTATGAATATGCACGTTTTCTTCGACGCTCAAGCGTTCCTGCTGGACACGAGATGTCTCCTACTTCACTGTAAATTCTGAGGGTATGTGCACTGAGGGCTTTAAGTTTGTGTCACACTCTTATAAGTTGTGTAGGGACCAGGGTTGACTTCCAAACAATTTGTGATGTCATAGATCATGCTTGTAAGCCCTGCCCCTTTTTTAAAAAAGATCAGATTTTCAATGAGCCCAGAGAAACTTTGTACATTCAGCAGATGAGCGGCAAAACATCCTCCTGGTGTCAAACTGTGCACTGGCATTATTGTGCAGTGACGCTCAAACATCCAACTATAGGAAAAAACAATTTTAATGGAGGGGGACTTTAAGTTTCTGTGCACACAGATGTATTTGATTCCCAAATTTATTTTTGACAGTTTTTTCCCCAGTGCTATAGCCTTTCCCCTTCTCCTATATCAGTCCATGATCCCGGGTGTCTTGTTGTCCTTGACTCCATACAGTCTTCATGAAGAAATTGTGGACTTCTTCAACTTCATGTCACCGCGACCAGAGGAGGAGGCCATGAGACGAGATGTCGTGAACAGGATAGAAAGCGTCATCAAGGACTTGTGGCCCACAGCACGGGTGAGTGTCAGTAGGAGATCTGTGTGTGCCTGTGCAGAGGCCTGGAGAGGTAACTCAAACCGGGTAGTCTGTCTGTGGGAGAAGTACTCCACTCTGGACCGCACAGTATGGAGAGAGCCGGGGGATTCAGACACTTTTGAGGCTAATAATGTCATAAGTTAATGAGTTTGAAATAGGTCTGTGTTGATACGGTGTCGGAGAGGTCTGGTCACTTTAAAGTTGGATGTAATTGGTGGTGTTGTTGTGAACTGCTTTATGTTGATATGTGGCGTTTACTCTCCATTAAATACACGAGGGAGACAGAATATTACCACGGAGTTGAATCACTTCTTCTCTGGTTATTTAATCATACACACATTCTTTTGATTTGCAGGTTTTGTAATTTATGTAACGTTGGTTTTTAATATGGCATTTTATTTCTTTTGACTTTTGTTTATTGGTCTGCGAATTACTTTGCAAAGCTGTCGTGCATTGTGTTAATCAATGTTACTGTCTCATATACTCAGCTGTCTGGAAGTTTACTGCACTTTGTGTATCCTGTTTGGCCACGCTGTAGTCAGTCAACAGCCTAGTTTACACTGCACGTCCAGAGTTGGCCAGATGTAATAATTATTCATGTCACTTGCATTCCCAAAGTAACATTAGTGAATTATTTTCCATTGTGTGTTGCCAGCAGAATGTAAGATGGTGTACTTTCTAACGAGTAGCATCTTGTTGTTAACATTATAAACATTGGAGCTAACCCAGGCCCAGAGAAGTCCCAGCGGACCTTACTGTGGACTTTAAAGACCGTATGTTTGTTACTATTTCAAGCTGTGGCAGTAAGAATGTTTCATTTTTCTAGTGGACTTTGGTCCCTAACCAGAAAGTAAAGATGTTTAACATTAAAGTGGACAAAGACCACAGTCAGTAATAATATCTAATGCAGAAATAACACTGCCCGTGTTCCTCACAAATATTTAAACATCTATTTAAACTAACTACACCTATTTGACCTGACTTTAAACTAACATGTACAGAATTAAACTCTACAGAGACACACACCTATCCAAACTATGACTGACCTCGACAAAGTCAATTTTACATAATATTCAATGTGACATACAAATATATATGTAATTCATTTTTTACCATGTTAACCTATAGTTTTGGATTGTTATGAGAACTATTTAGCTGGGTAAGGCTTCATTAGCCCAGTAACGCCTACTCAAGCTTTTTGATGGTTACTAACAAGCAAGGAAGACCTGCTTTTTTTTCTTTTTTTTTTTCATTGGGCTAATCAGAATTAATTAGCTTTATTATTATTATTATTATTATTATTATTATTATGCATATCAAGTTAATCTGTACAGGTCACAGGCATGGTTAGCCTTAAAGTTTCACAAAAACTGTAGCATGAAAGGATAAATGAACACTTCTTAAAACACTTTGTTAGGCTACTTTCTGTTCCCTCCTGACCTGTTGCCTTGGTATAAGAAAGCACAGACACACACCAGGCAGGAAACAGCCCAGAAAGGTCAAACTAGCTAAGACATGGTGCTGGTTACAATGATGTGATGACTTGAATCAAGCCTTGTTGGTTGATCATTCATTTGTCCTATGCTCTGCAGGTGGAGATATTTGGCAGCTTCAGCACAGGACTGTATCTTCCATCGAGGTAATATATTTGTTTGTGTATCTTTCTTGTACACTCTGATCTTTTTAGATGGGCCTCTTCTGTCTCACCAACATGCAAATTGTTAAGAAGCAGCAACACTATTTTTGATAGGGTATGTTCAGTTTTGTCATAGGGCTTCAGTAATATACCATACAGTTTACCGTTCAGTAGCAAAACTACAACCATATTGCATTTAATGGAAAATAACCTTGACATGTGCTCTCATGGTGTTTGTTTGTACAGTATATTTCTCAAGGCACTGTTGAGGATTACTGGCTTCTAGAGCTGAGGGATGTTGAGGGGGAAGTTGACATTTCAACATACTTGTTGAAATAATTGTACTTGTTTATTTGTTCGACAGCTTCATTTGGAAAGAATTTATCAGTCTAGCAGTAATCATGGTGATTTTGTTTTGTAGGAAAGTGAGGCATCTGTTTAATGCTGACTGCTTCTTGCTAAATTAATTCATCCAAGTATTTTGTGTAATTACACAATATTTTAGAGGGCATTGTACACTGAGAGATGGTCAAGAACCTTTGGTTCAGTTGAAGAGACAAACAAGTTACTTCACTAACCCACAGTTATAATTAGGAAGTTCTTCTTTTTGATTTTGTTGTATTTGACAGGCTGAACTCACACTCACGCACACAAACACACACCCTCACCACATCTCTCTCACAGTAGAAAAACAGCATTGTGAACTTTCCCAAAGACCTGAATTAGTTTAATTCAAAATAGGCCCCTAATGCTGTGCTTTCACATCACTGTGCACTTCTCGACAGAATACTTAAGAAATAAACTAAAGGTACAAAGTACTTTGTGCTTTTGTTCTTAGTGACATTGACCTGGTGGTGTTTGGAAAGTGGGACCATCCCCCACTACAGGAACTGGAACAAGCCCTGAAGAAACACAATGTGGCTGGCCCATATCCTATCAAGGTCCTCGACAAAGCTACAGTAAGTCACCACGTGCTGAGTGTCTTTTTACTCTGGGGACCCACAGAGTTGAAAAACTATAACTTTAACAATAGAGGTTGTGTCAGTTGGCTAGTCATAAATCTTGAGTCATGCAATGTTTGCTATCTGACCTGTCCTCAGGTGCCAATCATCAAGCTCACTGATCACGAAACGGAGCTGAAAGTGGACATCAGCTTCAATGTAGAGACCGCTGTTAAAGCAGCACAGTTCATCAAAAGCTATCTTAAGGTAAGCCTTTTAATATTTTACATTTTCAACAAAAATGTGGCCTTTTTGGGTTGTTTCTAATGTCCATCTTTCTTTCTTTCTGGTAGAAGTACACTGTGCTGCCACCCCTGATTTTTGTCCTGAAGCAGTTCTTACTGCAGAGGGATCTGAATGAAGTCTTCACTGGAGGAATCAGCTCTTACAGCCTTATACTAATGGCCATCAGCTTTCTGCAGGTACACATTTGTACTCTATGCATGTGACAGCTATAATGAATTCTTCCCTGTCTATTTAAAACACTGCACATTTTGTAATCGCAAAATCAACTCGAAAAGCTCTCCATTTTGGCATGATGCTACACCGCTGCCTCAAAATTGACACAAGATGAGTGGACAGTCTTGCATGATGCAAGTTTGTACATTTGTAAGTCAGTATTTATGTAAAAACTCAGTATCTGAATGAATTACACTGAATGTTAATACCCTACTAGTGGATCAGCTGAAGCTAAAGAGTTCAGTGTGATAGAAGTAGATCACAAAATGAATGTTTAGTGTTACTTGATATACTCAAATATTACACAAGTTAAATATTTTCTATCAGGAAACTTACTGGCTGGAGTTGGTTACAAAGTGTAGGTAATGAGTGTTCCTTGTCCTGTTAACCAAAGTTACACCCTCGGATCGACACGCGGCGTACTAACATCAACTTGGGCATCCTGCTGATCGAGTTCTTTGAGCTGTATGGCCGTGATTTCAACTACATGAGGACTGGCATCAGGGTGAAGAATGGAGGGGCTTACCTGTCTAAGGAGGACATGCTCAAAGCCATGGGGAATGGAAACAGGCCATCCATGCTCTGCATTGAAGATCCAATACAGCCAGGTCAGCTTGGGACCACATATCTAGTTGCAGGGTTGGGAGGGTTGCAGAGTGGTGGTGTGAGACTCTCAAAATGTTTTAATGTGTGCACATAATAATCCCAATTTTTACAAAACTGTAATCTCATTAAATGTGTTGGTTTTTTTTTCTGTAATTGATTACAGTAACCGTTTTCCATTACTCCCCTAGCCTGCGTAGTGCCATTGTGTCATGTATGTTATGTTTGTGAAAGGAATTATACCTTATGTTTTTTTTTTTTTGTTGTTGTTTTTTTTTTTTAGGTCTTTCAATCACTTCATCTTGACTGCATTTTAATTTCTACTCACTGACGTCCTTGTGATTTTTGTTTGACTTAGAAATCCTGGCCTAGGATAGGATCAGACTCTTTAGTGCTGTTAAACATTTTACTGTTAGTTATATACCCAGATTGTACTATAAAATGCATTTTAGAAAGCTGTTCTTGTTTTTAATCCCTCTATTATTTTTTACTTTTGTGATCTCCACAGGGAATGACGTGGGCAGGAGTTCATATGGCGTCCTGCAAGTCAAGCAGGTGTTTGACTTTGCTTACATGGTGCTGAGTCACGGTGTGTCTCCTCTTGCACGTGCTTACCCCAACAAAGAGTATGACAGGTTGGCTTCTTAATTAAATCATCTCTTGAGTTTTGTAGTAGTTTTTCTCAGCAGCTAGTTTAAGTTTGACCCGACTGCATTATGGACTGTACCTCTTTGTGTTACAGTACTTTAGGACGCATCATCAAAGTCAGCCCGGAGGTTTTGGCCTACAGGGACTGGACAATCAAAAAGTGGGGAGCCAAGCAGTATGCCAAGCTGGAGAACCATGGTAACTTTAGGGCAACCTTGGGTTCGCATCTATTTTTTTTTTTAACATTTAGACTCCAGAAAAGTGACAATGTTGTCCCTCCTTAGATATTTGGTGAATATGCCCAATGCTGGTGTCAACAGTTGAATTCTATTTGGTCCTAGATGTAGAGACCTGTGAGCAAGACCTTGCCAGGCTGATGCTGGTGTCTGTGGAGGATCAGAGAGACACTTCCTCCCCTCTCAGTGCTGACTCCCCCTCACCTTCTCCAGTCTTCCTCCCCAGCCCTCAACACCATTCGTCATCATCAGCATGCTCGCTCTCCTCCTCCTCCTCCGGAAGTGACATAGTAAGGTCAAAGGATATTTGGTCTATTCAGATATGATCAGTGAATCATTAGTTCACATGTTGTTAAACTCTTACCCGTGTGTTTTCATGCATTCATTGAAGACCATTGTCAGAATAATGTGATCACAGCAACTATGAAAATCTTTTTATTTTTTATTTTTTGTCTTTATTTGTCCATAGTTCATCTAGGTTTTTTTCTTGTATGTGCAACTTAGTTAAACCTTGTACGTCTTTTTCCAGGAGTCTGATTCTCCCCCAAGCAGTAATGCTGCTATACAACTACACCCCCTCACACTGGCCTCAGTCCATTCAGTAGTCCAGATGGCTACTCATCCAAGGGCCACACATCCAGGGGCATTTATCCACACCACGCCTCAGGTTGGTTTTACTTTTGACTTGCAAAAAAATATTTTCTCAGTTCAGCCAGTGTAAAATATATATATATATTTTTT
>NW_023339807.1:9487534-9488228 GCF_004916995.1 Morone saxatilis | reverse complement strand
TTTTTTTTAGGTGAGGTATATATTTTAGTTAAATGTCACACTTGGTGTTCCATTAATGACAGAAATTGCTCTGGGTAATATTCTCAATGCATTTTTTGTTTTGTTTTTTTATAGGTCCAGATGTCTCTCACAGAAAACCTTACCATCCCCTCCCTCTCTGATTGCCAGTTCTACCACGAGAATCCACCTTCAATCGGTCTTGTGCACCGTCACATGTCACAAGTTGCACAAGTTGCACAAGTCTCCCAGCACACTAACTCCACAAGCCCTCTGCCCAGCCCCCTACACCAGCTCCACCATCCTCAGGTAGGAGGGCAGCCAGGCCACACTTACACCATGAGATCCAACTCCCATGGCTCACTTGAGCCACACAAAGTTGGCTTCAAGCACAACCACGGTGGCGGCCTCCGAGGTCCGAACCACTGTCAAGGTAACTTCAGTCCCCAGCGGCGTTTTGTTCCCCAGGGTCATAACACAGCACCAGGTTTCAGGAACCAGCAGCAGTACAACCGTAACACCTGGCGGCGCAGAAAGAGAGACAATCTTCCTGCTCTTAACCAGAGCAGATGAAAGACTGAACCTGTATGACTCTACTTGACTGGCATTGATGTTTTGAAGGCCTCACTTGGCCCATCATGAGTCTTGGTGTTGAGAAGCTGTGAATCATACACTTTTTCTGTTTGTTTGTTTGTTT
>NW_023339807.1:9468866-9487434 GCF_004916995.1 Morone saxatilis | reverse complement strand
GGGGGGGGTGGAAAGGGCTAGGAGCTAAGAGACTGGAACGTGAGTAAAAGAAAGGATAGAGAAGGTGATGAAGAGTGTGACAGAGGTTGCCTCTACGTTGTACACCCCCTCTGGCCTTCAAAGTCCACGCACACTTTCATACTGGCTTCTCATCCCACAAGTCCGCTTCTCGGTGTCACCCGGGAGGAGGAGGATTGACCTGGCCCAGTCCAAATGCTGCCAGGAGGATTGGATGATCCTGCTTAGGCAGGGTGTGCTGTGAAGCAAGCTAATGAGAGGCCAGTGTGTGTGTGTGTATGTGTGTGTGTTGGCTGGCTTTGCTAAGGGGCTCTGGGTTCAGCCACCCAGGGCAATCTGCCCAGTGATGCTGGGACACATGTGACCCCTTCAGACCTACGGCCTGGATTACTGTTACCATTACTACTATTGTGGATGTGTGCGTGTTTGTGCGCATGTACATGTTTCCAGGGAAGAAAGTTGCTTGTTTCTGCATGTGTTCCAACATTCAGAACTAGCTCAGCCCGCCACACGCGTTTAATCTCCTTCATCCTAATCATCAGCACTTTTAACAATTACCAAAATCCCAAAGTCACTTCTAAAGCCCCAGGGACTGGGGAAGTAAATTAGTTCTTTAGCTAACCCCAGCATATTTACAACACCGCTTTATAGCTGTTATGATGTTGATGAATGTGCACTGCCCCTGCCAAATAAACTTATAATCGAGTGATAAAATAATGAATGAATTCCGAGTGGAACAACAGTCCGTGACGCCTGCCAATTTCCTCACCTCTCCTGTGTGTGTGCGCTTATATGTGTGTGTGCGCACATCTGCCCTCCTGTGTTTACCGTCTCATTGGTGGCAGCGAGTGTTTAATGCTCACTTGCACGTGTAACGAAGGAGATACATTAGGACCACACACTCTTTACACACGTGTCCGACATAGATGGGAGGGGAGGTCGGGCCCCCTGAGGGTCATTTACGTGCATGTGTGCCGGCATCTGTTGGGAGCGTGTGAGCTTCAATAGATCTGTCTGCTCGCATGTATATTTTCACAGTCCGACTGCGTACCTGTGCATCCATCTGCCTGCCTGCAACGCCCCACAGAAAGAAAGAAAGAAAGAAATAAAGAAAGGGAAGGATTCGAGCCTTTGGCCGGATCGGCTCCCTTCTCCCTCCCCTGGCCTTTCCTTTCTGCCACATCAGCTGAAACCTCCTTTCACAGCTCCTGTTGCTCTCAGCTCGTAAACTTACACACACTCCTATTTTCACCAAGGGAGAGGGAGGTAGGAAGAGAAAAAGAGAGAGGGGAGAAGGGGGGAGCCATTGCCTGCTTTAACAGGCGGCTTGAGCAATGTGGTTCATATTGTTCTCTCCATTACATCCCCTCTCTTGTTTTTACACTCCCTTACTAAAATAAAAAAAAACCTACCCAGTGGATATTCTGTAATCATTTAGCCTAAGGATGCATGTAGGCTTACCAGGCTCCTGCTTACTTATCCACACAGCCCAGAAAAGCCTCAGTGCATGTATGCATTATTCATGAACGGGAAACCTACGGGTGGTTGTTTACGGGGTTGAAACCGGGTGTGGATCGAACATTCAAATGATCAATAAACGGGTGTTGGAATGCTGCTCCTTTGATATGACACCCTGTTTGACCCACTAACACTTATTCCACTCTCTGCGCTCAGTCCCAGAATGCCCTCGCCAAGAAGATTTCCAGTGATTTTTTTTTTTTTTTTTTGGGGGGGGGGGGGGGGTTTGGAGGCTCTCCAAAACTTACGTAATTCATCCTGGAATTCAAGTCAATTGAAGTTGTCTCCCAAGGTGTCATAGGAATGATTGTGCAAGTACTAAGTGATGCTACAAGGCTCTCACAGCTGAAGGTGGACTGACTAAAAGGCCTAAAGTCTTCACTGTACTCATTTTGTTACATTGGTCTGATGGTAGTCAGAAGCCCTTCCTCTAAATTTGATGCACACCAGCACAGACTTTGAGTGGATTGAAGAATTACTGATGGTCTTCTCACCAGTGTCACTTTTCAGCTGCTTGAAACTTTGATTTGGTTGCTGGATGGTGGAACAGTTCAGTCAGGTATTGAGTTTCCATGCAACTTAAACATCTTAGAAAGCAACATCCTGTGCCATAGTACTGAACTGGTTTATCCAACCTGGTCTGTCTTGGAGTTTTGACTCTTATTGGGCCTTTTTGATCAGGTTTTGAGCTCATTTCGTCTTCTGAATGCAAATCCCTATTGGCTACGTTCTTGATTCAGACATCTTACAGCTTGGACTATCACGAATTGTACCCTGAACTGAAGCGAAGCACTACCTTTCTACCTATGCAGCGCAACGCTGATTCAATGTTTTTGGTGTGACGGCACAAAACTGACCTTGTCTCAAGTGCTTAAACTGTGATGACTTGTTTGAATGTACCAAGTGTTTTTGTGTGTGTGTGTGTTGGTAATTATCTTTTGTTCCCTTGTTTTTGTCACTGAGGATTTTTTTTTGTTCACATTGGCACTATTCTGTTTCTGTATTGTAAACATTACCACCTTATTTTGTTTGTTGCGTTTATGTGCAATAATGACTTGCTTTTATTTAATTTATTTCACATTTTAGTTTTATTTTAGGGGTTCTCCCCACTTTAAGTTTGCTTTTTTATTTCTAGACTACATTGATCTGTGCAATAGATGGATTTAAGGGCCTTGAAGGAATGTGTCTGTGTGTACGTACTGCTTTTCAGCAGAAGGGGGAGCTATGGTATTGCAACATGAGAAATGTGCCAAAAATCCCATGACGCCAACATTTTACTCATGTTTAATTACCATTGCATTATAATAACTTGAAATTTTGCTAACTGCCTGTCCAAATGTTTTCCACCACTAGTTCTCATTTTTAAACATATCACTTATTCAGTAGTTTGACTTTTTATTTGGGTGCATTTTCTCTTGATAGGATGGACTGGGGAAATGCACCTTTTTAGAAATATTACTTCATGTCATTTCAAAAATAGTTGGTGCTACTTATTACCAGCAAAGTGCTTGTGTTTTGCCTTATATCTCCTTTTGATTCTGTTAAAGCAACAGGTTAACTGCCTTCTTAAATGACCAAATTTGCCCTTTTTCCTGTACGTAGCCAGCATTCTGTATTACCCATTTGTTTCTATAAGCACTGCCAGGTTTACTTGGCTTTTATTTTTACAAGCAGCTTCTAGGTGTATGCTCCAGGAGTAGACTCCTATTGCAGTTGATGATTGTTAGCATTAGCATCATGTCACATCTATAAATTATATATATATATTTTCTTTTTTTATTCAAAGATCATTATAAAGCGGTTGTATAAGAGATTTTCCTCTCCCATATTTAAGTCAATATTTCTAAGACAAGGTTTCAAAGCTACATAATTTACACAGCAATCCGTAAGAGGACTTGAGTTTGGGATGTCACAGACTCACCATTACAGAAGTTTTGGTAGAGCCATTAACAAAACCAAAATTTGGTGAAGTTGTGTTTCTGAAGTCTGATTACTGGACCACCCTGCATACCAAACTGATGGACTCAACATGATACTGTTAGCATATCCCCTTGTTGTCAGTGGGGCTTTTATTGAGCCGTCTAGAGGATAATTGATGGGTTGTTACATAACGCCACAAACCAAATCCCCTGCTCATATGTGTGTAATTAAGGATGGGTTGTGTGTAAATGACTGACATATAGATGTATACCTTGTTTTTTTTATGTAAGGTTTTTCTATTTTTTTAAATAAACATTTTAAAACTCCAGTTCAAGTTTAGTGTGTAAAGTTTGTGTGTTTTGTAATGTATGTTCACGCTTATGTTAATTGTGACAGCCACAAAGTACTGGCCATGGTTATTTTTGTATGGTAATGCAAAAAAGGGGTCTCAAACTCAAATTGGCTGGGGGCCACTGCTGGTATTTTCAGTTCATAGGAGGGCCACTTCAACGTTCATGTACTACAAGAAAATGCAATATTCTGAAAATATTTCCCTCACTAACATAATACTAAACAAAAAAAAATGTAATTTCTATACGTTTTTGTATCGTTATCTTTTTTTTGTCATCTTTGTTGGGAGCCAAACACAAATTAAGGCCAGAAACATTCTCTCTTCTTACCAACTGTTGTCACACATTTGCAGGCACATTTGACCTCTACCATAATTTTGTGTGAAACAAAATTTAAAAAAATTAAAATAGATTTACTTTTCTCCTATTTGAATATGAAGGTGTGGATTAAATTGTTATGAAAGAACTAGAAAAATAAATAAATTTGCCTTGTTATAACCCTTGGTTAAACACAAAGCATAACACTATTGTTTCCTTTGTGTAATTCCTCATGGTCTCTGATGGTGGCACTGGTGGATCATTGCCTGGTTTAGCTGTATCCAATCCATTACTTTTCAGATTGTCAGCAGGAAAGCAGAATGTGACAGAGGAGAGGTCTTCAAAATCACCCCTCTGAATGTTCAATCATGGGAGGGTTAGTAGCTGGAACCATTGCCATTTTATTCCAATTAAAACAGAAGAAAAAGTGTCCTCACCGAGACCCCTTTTACCCTTTTTTGACTCAGACTAGCTGACTAAAGCACTAGGAAATTAGATCCTGTCTCCTTGTCGTCATCCACTTTCTTGGATCTGTCTTCATTGATGATTAAATAGTAGTGATACTTTGGCACAGGCAATAGTTCATAATATTGTTAAAAGCTGCCTCTTTGTTCCTGAGGGACATATTAACCAGATTAGTCGGGCAGGGCAGCATTGATCCTATAATGAAATTCTGCAGACACAAATGCACGTGTGACATCCACACACACAGTCTCGTCAGTGTTCAGATGAGAAATCCAGTTGCCACTACGCAGTTGTCTATGCAATCTTTTGTGTTGGTGTGTGTTTGTGTACAAATGTCTCTCTCCACTGGATGAGGTACACACACTCCTCAAGGAAAAAATAAGCGGCCTCCAGCCAGCAGCATCTTGCTGAGATCTGCAGTCAGTAAAGAGGACACTTCTTCGTACAAAGCACTCACAAGAGCTTGGTTTGCACAACTCAGAAACACAAAATCTAAAATTCAAGCCGGGAAAATGATATTGAAATCAGAACTTTGTTGTGTTGTAAAATATCCTCTGCTAAACAAGTCAGGGAATCTGATCTCTACAGTTTTCTCTTCTCTTCAACCTAGCTGCAGAGAGAACAAATACAAACTTTTAATAACTTTTCCCATGCAAATCGATACAGCATCAGTGTGAGAAACCAGGCATACTGAAATAAACAGAAAGTTCTTCAATAGACCTTCCTTCCAAATCCCACTGGCATGAAAAATAAAGTTCTCCTAAGAAAAGGTCAGTAGTTATGCCTTCAGGCTGTTTATGGCTGTCAGTGTGTTGACAGTAGAGAATTTGCATCTCGGCGTATTCAAGTCCCACGCACAAGCCCTCCACAGTGCGATGCCAACCAGTATGTGGATGTAATTAGTGTTTGCAAACAACATTGTTCAAATGACAGTCAGTCACTGCCCGGACAAAAGAGGTGTCAGTTAAGTCTGAAGTGTTATGTTGTCAGGAGACTGCATTAATGTATTCCGACTGACAGACGCTCTTTAAATAAATGTAATTTCTCAGGGTCCTAAGTTTCTGCCTCAGGCCATGGCAGGACTGAATAATTTCTCTGTAATCATTTAACAGTCTGGGATTCTCTTAAGGTATATGTTATCCTGTGAAAGTATCAAAACTTCAGCAAACAGCAAACAGTTGATGTCTGTCTAATTCAGTGTACATCCAGGTGTACATGATTGTCATAATGACAGTGTATGATTTCACATATTGCATCCAAATTAAAACAGTTTTTAGGATCTGTAGTAAACCTAAGAAAAATACATTTTAACGGACTATTTGTTGTAAGTTATCGATGAGTCAATGAATGAGTCAATTCTAATATCAATATAAATGACTTTAAGGTTGGGTCTACAGTCTATATATGTGCATGTCAAGTGCTCCTCAGGAGGCCTACTCAACGGCATGTCCCATTCTATAACACAATATGTATGAGATGTGTTTTCATGTATTTAAAGTTTAGGCAAATCTTATATCCCCTTTCAAACCCCCAGAATCCAGAAATTAGTAGGTGTTTTTTTTTTTACTGCACATCTGCTATTTGCACATTTGGATTTTTGTCATGTGGTATGCCACTCCCGTATCCGAAGAAGTGTTTCTTTTTATATATAACATTCAAAAGCTTCTGTCTGTCTGCCAGTTTCTCTCCGGGTCCATGTGTCTCTCTTGCTCTCCCTTTGTATCTTTCTCAAATACAGAGAGAGAAAGTGATCAAAGGCTCTGCCTTAACCACTCACTGGTTCTGTTTGTTGTGCTCTCACAATGTATGGAAAACACATTTCTACCATTATCGTATTTACAGCCACCTAGTGAACAAAATGGGGGGTGATAGTGAAGGCAGACATGCTTTTGTTTCAGTAGAATGAGGACATAATATAAAGGAATGAAAATGAAATAAAGTCAAGAAATGAAAGAAAAAGTCATCTTCCACACTATAATTCTAGTCTCATGGAGTTTTTCATTATCTATGTTACCATACATTGTGTGGAATCTGTTGATTATTCTAACACCTACAGTATACTTACATAACTGATAGACAATCATGTTCCTCCACAGTTCTCTGAATTGTAACTGGTAACTTCTAGTCCTGTAAAATAATGAAGGCATCTGCAATATCTGTCACACCCTTTGTTCCATCCATTTTTCGGTGCCTCGTAAGCACATGCCAGTCATGCTAATGATGTATGGTACTTGACACACGTCATACACCCCCTTATTTTGTATGATCAAAGTAAATATCTAACCTCATGCCTAGTATGTTGACACAAAAATCCAACTGAGATGTCAACATTATCTCATTTACTGATGTCCATTAATCTATGACTAACACTTACAACTCTTCAGAGGACACGTCAAAACACTGTGCAACATTCCTCCCACGTTTCTGGCACAATAACAGGAAATTGTACTGGTAACAAGAAACATTTTTTAATTGGTGTTTTGATTGGTATAATTTTTCACATGTACACGTCAAGAGGTGTAAATTATGGTAATTTTGTTCCACTTTAAAACACTTCTACATCTGACTTGTGTAGTGCAGATGTGTTTTTGGGAGCTTAATGCCAAGCCTCCTGGATATGCCAACCATCTTTCTTTCCCCTAAAATGTAACATATAGGCTAGGTCTCGCTGTCAAAATGTGTCTTAAATCAGAGCCCTGCATCCTTATGGAACCATGTTCATCCACATTTCATTCACATTGAAATTAATATAAAGCTCTCCCTTGTTTTTTATGTGAAAGCATATCACAATGTTAGCCTCTTGCCCTAGATATCTTCACTTACCTTGATTTCATCCTCATTCACAGTTCGATCCACAGTATGTTCACTTGAGATATCCTTTCTTCCCTGACTCAAAGAAGCCTGATGGATTTTGTATCCTGTATTCTGCCTACTAAAATAGCGCCATTCAGTCCTTTTTCAGTAAAAAGATCACTAATGACCCATAGACACCAGGATTCAGGTAATTCACACAATACCTATTTTTCTGTGAATAATGGACCCTCTTTTTTCCCGCAGCTTTAAGAAACATACTTTGCCTCTAAAGACCCTTGCAGCAGAGTAGAGCAGAACCTAGTTACATCTGTTTTTGCAGTTCATTACTTCCATTTATTATGTTGTTTTCACTAGCTTGGTTTTATAATTTTTCATCTTTTACAGAAAAATTATGAACGACATGAGTGCCGACAAACATTGTGTATGCACCGACACCATTGAGGCATGGCCTTTATCGACCAGCAACAACAAGGCTGCTTGTTGTCGGGTGCTGGTCAAACATTTTCTAAAAGGGTGTAACAGAAATAGGCTATTCAATTCACAACTTGAGATGTAATTTTGCTGGCAAAAAAAAAAATTATTACTCATCTGAACTGTTACTGAATAAAAGACCCTCTTCCTTCCTATACTATAAGGCACATATTAAGCCACAGAGACTGCCACTATTAAAGTATTATTTTGAAAACTGCATAGATATTGTGAAGTTTCACAATCATCATGTGTTGGGCATTATTTAAAGGAACTATGGAATATTAGTGAGTTTATCACTGCAGACTTATTGAAGCTTCTAATGCTTGTTACTTTACAGACACATGCTTTGTGTGCTTTTGTTGGGTTGTGAACATCAGACACTTTATACACTAAATATTTGCCACTTTTTTTTTCATTACAGCTGTCTTCATGATGTTTATTTCTGAATCTCTTTATAAGCTGTACCTTTTCACTGCATTTGATGTTTCTATCATTAATGCATAATGTTACTATTTACTAATAAAAATTACATTTTTCAGGCATGGTATGCATAGTAATATCTTGTGCATGGGCTATTCATTTCAGAGGGTCTTTGTACATACACAATTCACATCTCACATCTCACCAACCCTCCACAACCATCCCTAGTGCCTGACAGAACAAATGAACAGCAGGGGGCTCCTGCTGTATGAATACGCTTTTAAATATATTGATTTTTTATTCACACAGAGTGCATGTTTCAGGCAAGATTAAATGAGAATAAGTGCATCCTTGGTGCATCCACTGCTCCTCAGTTTAAGGCTAGCAGTAATCCCGCTGTCTCTTTCGCTCACATCTCACTTCAGAATCAGAATCAGAATCAGAATTAGGTTTCATGCCAAGTAAGTTTTTACACATACAAGGAATTGGTCTTGGTGCATTGGTGCATAGAATATATAAATCACACAAAAATAAAGTACTTTTTAAAAATATAGATAAATAAAGATAAGCAAACGGGAGTGCACATCTTTCAACAGTCTGGAGGTTAGCAGTGTTGCTTTGATAAAGTCAACAGCATACAAACCTTGTTGCATCCCTTGCATGTATGCGTGTATGCACATTTGATTACGTTTGTTTTTTTGCTTCTATTGCTCTTTGCTCTTCTCTGAAACACATTGTATTTGTGTTGGAATGAAATGTGCTACATAAATAAAGCTTTCACAAGCCAGGAGTGTGAGAAAAAAACACATCCTATAATCACAGAGCAGTGATTGTAGCAGCCCAGCAAGTGCAGAGATGCCCAAACCCATGAAACTGAGCTATTTATTTATTTATTTTTAATTGGCAGACATGCTAACATTGGCTGGCATCTGTCAAGTGACAACGTACACTGACAACAAATGGCAGACACTCTTATCTAGAGTGAATTAAAATGCTCCTAATTTTTCACGATTAAAACAACTAAGCCATCAGATCAGCTAAAGATAGACATTTGGCATCAATCAAGTCATGCTGTGTCAAGCTTGCCATAAGAGTTACTACAAGGAGTTGGCAACATTCATGCAGTTAACAAGCAGCAAGTGATGCACTAGAACTTCCTTTGACACTCCACTTGTCAATGTCTGACTTTCTCCATACAACCATGCAGAAGGTAAGTATGAATATAAATAAATGACAGGAATTAAATTTCACACATCTGCACCACACAAGTCTTTTTTTCTTTTTGGGTGGCAAAAACAACATTAACATTATACTCATTCATTTAAAAATAATTTATATTGGCACTATTAAAGCCCTTGTAGTCAATATTTTTGTATTAAAATGGATATATATGTACACACACACACACACACACACACACATATATATTTATATATATTATATTTTCAGCAAAAAAATCTTCTAATACCACTGTACACTGCCCAGAATCAAATGGCACACAACATTATCTGGTAAACATGTTGGAGCATTTAGCAGCTAAAAAGAAAAATGTGTTGCTCTGCATCTGCTGGCTGCATACATAAGTCACTGTTTGCTAACACGTTCAGCAAATAAACATCATAAGGTGATTTTATGTCAATGTTGTGTTTACATCTTATTGCCCTGGCCCTGAGGGGTCAAAAAACTGTTTTTAATGTATGGGTTTTACACTAACATTGTTGTACAGCGCACTCCATAATGTGTCATGTGTTGCTAACAAAGGAGTGCTGGTTCATTTTCAAGGCACATAATTAATCAGGATTCTTATTGTGAGGATATATAGCATATACAGCATACAGCACATACACAATTTACCATTATAACAGGATGTATTAGAAGTTTAATGGTCTTGCAGGCATATACCTGTGTTGTATCAGCAGTAAACTATATGAACAGCATACTTAGATTTGTTTATTGAGAATAGCTCCTCATCTAAATGCAAGGTCTTGGGTGAGATGAAAAGCATCATAGTGTGAAATAGAAGCAGTTCTGAGACGATATTTCAGTTTGACAACTGGGTTGAATATAGCCCCCAGTGTTGGGATACTGGAGGAGAGTGACAGGTAAATTGACTGTTGGATGATTAATTTTCCCTGGCAAAGATCCAGATCTTGTGTCACTGGAAAGGAGTTTTTATGACAGCAATGAATGACTTTTAATTGCTTAATTTTCATCTCCGCCTCGCTCACTACAAGGCAACAGATTAAAAGATAAAATAAATATATGGAAATGCTCATCAAACTACTGACTGTGTATGATACGTGAGGGCAGCTTTTAATGTCTGGAGGATAGCAGGGAAAAAGTCATTAGGACTTTTTGAATCAGTTGGCATGAAGCTTCACATTTTTGCACCAATATTATGACCCAATATCTGCAGTGTGTAGAAGGGTTGAGTATTTCACATAGACCAGGGTAACTGCAAAATTATGTTTGTATTTTCCACCTGTAGTAATTTTCTGGCTCCAAATAAATTAGACACAGATACAATGAATGGGCTAATTAGCTTTTAGCTTCCTAAATATCTGAATTTTTAAAAACAGTTGATCAAAGAAAAAATAACAAATATATTGAAACAAAAGATATGGAGCCTAATATTCCGATTATAATCAGTTTAAAACACAGAACACAAAATCTCTTCTGTACCATGTACCACAATTTATCATAGTGGAGATCAGTTTTTTTGCATGCCCTCCATCCTCTTGGCATAAATCCGTGGTGAGGTACATTTCTACACTTTTTCAAATGGTGGCTTACAAGCTTAACTGGACCTCTGTGGAAAGGTTGTTTTTGAAACAAACTCGTAATAGCAGCTACTGCCTGGTTGTCATGTCAGTCATCATGACCCAAGCCCCTTAAATGACAATAAGGCTTTAATTACAGACCTTGTTCTTTACTTCTGCTCCAAAAGCAAGCCAGTCAGCTGTGTGCACTATTTGCCAGTGTTCTGTCACACTCTCTTGATTGCTGTGATCCATGTGGCATGGGCTGGTGCTATTTGCAGTCATACCACTCAGTGTTGCGGACACACACAGAAATTGGAGTATAAGTCTGTTTTTTGTGAAAT
This sequence comes from Morone saxatilis, assembly GCF_004916995.1. Lineage (NCBI taxonomy): Eukaryota > Metazoa > Chordata > Actinopteri > Moronidae > Morone > Morone saxatilis. The sequence continues at coordinate 9,476,037 of NW_023339807.1, read as the reverse complement.
TTCTTACTGCATTGCAGTAAAACTGTACTGTTACATTTAGCAGTTGTATACTGTACCATTCCTTTGTCTATTTAAAGAGGTTTAATATATATGATTCATTTTTCTTTCTTTTCAAGAATTGATTTTTATACCTTATGTAAGGGACATTTGGCTCTTTTTAAAAGGTGCTATATAAATGGACTTGCCTTGTATGTCATTAATCTGCCACTGTGTCTCTGCAAACAATCATGTGATATGAAGACTCTATTCAGTTGAGTCAGTTAGACTTGAGTCACATTAGACTCTGTATTAACTGTGAAGAGAATAGACTGTGGTTGATATTTCTGAAAGGCACTTTCAGTCCTCATCACACCGGGTTTATCTTCCATGAGGTTTGCTGACAACCAATAATGTGTTTGTTAATATGGAAAATATAATAAATAAGAATGTCTGAATATTTGAATGTATGATAATGCATTAAATGTAAGGACCCTTTACTGTAAATGTAATGTAATTTACAGTAAAGGTTCCTTGTAATTTTAAATGGAATTGTTTACCTGGAATGAACATCACTCGACCATGAAAAGCAAAGAGAAGCTCACAGCATGGCACTAGTTTGTGTGTGAGCTTGGACTGGCAGAGTAATAGTTTATTTTGTTTAATAGAACTTGTCTGAGCAGTGTCCTCCTACAGAAGGCTGATAAGAATGAAGCCTGGCACAAAGAGATGAGCTCGCCCAGTAATTTCTACCATTCAAGTTAATTCTCCAGAGGACATCTGGACAATGAAGCTCAGAGGCTTAGCAAGATTACTGTACCAAGTGTTTGCTCCTCTGTGGGTTTGAATTAATGTGCCATTTTGAAGGTCATTCACTCTATACTTTCCTAATTTAGCAGTGCCAGGAAAGTGGTTTCATAAACATTCTTGTTTAAAGGTGTTTTCTACTTACTGTCACTTTGTAGCAAATTCAAAATTTGTTTGTTTGTATGTTTGTTGCTGAAACATTGGGTCACAACTCTCAAACAACACACAAGAAAAGTGCTTTGAGCTGATGGTGGGAAAACTGATGACTGAACTATGTTGCCATAGTGCCGCACCGGTCCTCAAAAATCTCTTTCATTGTCTATTGTCTTTTCTTTTCATTATAGCAACTGTCACATTTCTGGGAAAGGTGAGACATATGAATAACTCTTAGTGACAAGCAATTTATTGCCTTGTCTGTGAGATTTGGCATACAGCTACAGCAGGTGGTGCATCAAATGAGATCTTATAATTATATTGTAATACTTATTAGAACCAATGTGTAAGATTTAGTGGTATATAGTGGTGTAGTTGCAGATTGCAACTCCCTCGCTTCACTTTCCCCTGTTTTGTCCATTCTGAGCTCCTGTAAAAACATGGTGGTTCAACACGTCAGACTTCATGGAAGGTGATCTGTGGTGTCTGTATGTTATTATACAACTAATGTTATGCATATTATATTCAATTTCTGCAAATAGTGAAGATGTATCAATTCACTCTCTTTGTTTTGTGACTGTCAAACTGGGCTTACTAAAGGCTTTACTATTTTTGTCAACCACCAGAGAAGATTTAATGTGGAAAATATTAATAATGGAAGACAATTTACATTTACATTTATAATGTCACTCAGTGAAGGAACATTTCTTGGCTTCAGAATATTATATAGTGTAGTTCAGTTATATATTTTAAAAGACCATAAATATGCATACTTAAAACTAAAAAGGATGTATTATTCCCAGCCTAGTCTGCTTTACAAATATTAAAAAGCACACATATTGGTTTCTTTTTCAGGCAATGCCAGGGTGCAAATTACATTCATTGAACAGTACAGATGGTGTACAGACACAGGTGTATGAGTGGGGACTTTTTGTATTGCTTCCATGAAGGCAGATATAATCTCTGTATAATCAGCTAATCAATTAAATGCACCTGTATCTGTAGCCTTCCTTTCCTGTAGGAAGCTCCTTTAGCCATTTTTAGACAATCATAAACAGCAATGTGTTTTATTTTTTATATAATGGAAAGTGTCTGTCTTTTTTATCTCTACATTAAACCATTGATATACGTCCTACTTTTCCAGACCTAGCAGTTCTACCATCAAGAGGATGTGTTTACGTGAGAAGAAGGCTACTTAAGAGGATTTTCTTTTCTTTCATGCCAGAAGGCACAAGCTGGATAGTTTGGATAAAACTTAATTTTTAAGTTGAATAGTAAAAAACTAAATATCAAACACTCTGATTTACCGTTTGATACTTCCAAAAAGATGAAAAACACAGTAATTTTAACCTATCTGACTGGCCTTTCTTTATAAATTTTAATTCTATGGTGATGGGGATTCTTACGATGTGAGTCCTTTCCCCAAATCTACCTTTGGTAGGACCTTCAGTCATATACATTGGCTTTTCTTACATTTAAACACCTGACATTTATTTTTCTACACCTTTTTAATGCACATGTTTCTTTCCCTTCAAGATGGCCATGTAGCAACAATCACAACTATAAATAAACATTGCCAAGGTAACCAGCATATATATCAAAGGTGAGCGTATGTTGTATGTGTGCACTGATAGCATAATCTTAAACAATGCCTTAGAAAAAGGATGCAACCTTAACAACATCACTGTCAGGGCAAAAACACAGACACACAATGGGAATTTGGTTTAGGGTCATTACTTTGCCATTGCAGCAAGAATTTTAGAATACACACCCAAAAGCATATATTGCTGTTGCTTCCATTACCCCGAGCCTTGGCACACAAACGTAGAATAAGTAGTATTATGACACTGAAATCATCATTTTGGAGTTTTTGCAGTAACTGCTCAAAAAATGCTCACCTGTATTTTAAACCTGTTGACCAGAAGGAATAATGATAAGTAATCAATAATTATCAAGCTTTCAATCTCACTGTGTCTACAGTCCACAGAGTTATTACGGACTTTGGTGTACACAAACACAGACAGACATTTTGCAGCTCTGTGCATCTTCGGTGATAAGCATGCTCATACTTGCTGATAACAGAATACATGGCAAAAGGAAAGAGAGAGGCCAGCTGATTGCCTCTTCCTTTGTGCAATGTAATGCAGTAACTGATGGGGGGGCAGGGGGGTGTGTCCCATGACCACACTCAAGCTGTTCTCATTCTGTCAAAGCACACATACACACACACACACACACACACGCATACACATGCAGTGGAGAAGGTACTTCAGGCTGACCCTCTTCCTACTTCAAGAAGCACACACATTCCCTCACTCATTTCTTTTAAATGTGTCACATTTTGCCTTTATTTTTTCCCATATTCATTAATATTGCCACTGGGTAGCGTAATCAAGTCTTGGGGGTGGGCATTGTAAGAAAATTGAGCCCCTGATTAGTTGTTAAGGGTAAATTAGAGAATAAAAGGTGGAACAAGGTTAAGACAGAATGTGTCACACTTTCTGAACTGTGAAGGAAGGCATTTATTCTCCCTCTGACGCCATTGAGAAGCTGTGAATAATTGAAGTCATTTTCAAAGAGAGACAGCAAGAAAAAGAAATCTCCAACCCTGATGTGAAGCTTTCTTGATTCTTTCTTTCCCCTGCTCCGAATTTAAATGCTTGCACCTTGCATATCTTTAGTAAACGAGATATAATTGAGATGTTTCATGCAAATTGGAGGTCTTCTCTTTTCTCCTCTCACTTGGGGACCTTTTACTGGTGAGGCAAAACAAGAAACCTAATTGGTTTGATTCTATTCTACTCTATTCCGTTCTATGTGGAAACCACAAGCTTGGTTGTCTGTGGTAAAACAATGTCAGTGAGTCCCTTGTTAGGTGGCTCCTGCTGCTGCACAAATTCAGTGTACTGACGTTAAGACTTGGTTTTAGGGTTGAGGTTTGATTATGGTTACGGTAGGGGTAAGGCATGTAGTTGTGATGGTTATGGTTTGGGGCTGAATGCATTACATAAATGACCATTCTAAATGTGTACCTGCAGAGCAACATAGGCAGAGTTGGTTCTGTGCCCAGAGCAAAACCTGTCTTGTTTTGGCCCGGTCTTTGAAGAAAGGATGCTAAGTTAAAAAGGACAGGGGCTGCTCCATGCATGTGGGTATGTGTGTGCAAGAATGCATGGATTAGGGCAAGTGGCACATACTGTAAATACAATTTGGGCAGATAAAGATTAAAGATAGTAAATGTGAATAATTGCTATATCAATTGCACCCTTTCCCTCCTTTGATCTTTGCAGGTATTCGTAACAGGTTAAAATAATTTCTACCCAGAGACAATGGATAAAAAGCTTGTGCAGTTAGTTTTCAGTTAGACACATTGACATGAAAACGGTTCTATGCCCAGATATTGAAGGGTTAAAATGATATACTGTAATGACTGAAAATATCCAAGTCTATCTTAAGATCTAGGTTATGCCAGATGAGAATTGGAGACCAGCAGAAAGAGAATAAGATAAGTCTTTGTAGATCCTAGTATGTTGTGGAATCCAAATATATCTAATTGATTACAATAAATCATTATGACAGGTAAAAATGATTCAAAATCTTTTTTGTCTCAAAAATACTATTTTATGGAATATCTGCTTGTATAAATTTTGAAAAAGTGTGCAAGATAGAGAGGCTAGAATAGCAACATTTGCTTTATTAATATGAATGTGTTGCATATTAATCAACAGTATCACATGTCTCAGTGGTTGCTCAAGTCAATGCACAAACGTTGGTAAATCCCTTTATATATATAATAATAATAATACATCCATGCCTACATGTAGGTTTATGGGTTTGCGTCGTGTTTTCACGCAGCATTCGCACAGTTGGCTCAGCCAATTACTGCCTTTTGTTTGTGCGCATGCGCGCCCTCTGTTGGACTGTTCTGGAAAACCGTGTGCTGAACAGAGAAACACCGTAAGTAGTTTTAAAGTCTGTTTTACGCGTCTTAATGTGCATTCACTTGTCTCAAGCGTAAAATAAAGTACGTCGGTGTTTTTAAGACAATAGTGTTCGCTGGAACACAAAAACGTGAATTGTTCTCAGAAGTTTGGGTCGGTCATTGTCGAAGCGATAGCACAGTGAGTAGCTAACTAACGTTAACTAATTAACGTTAACTAATTAACTAACCCAGCCAGCTGCGTAGGTTTTAGCTGTACGGGTGATTATGCAAAGAGCACACAGCGTCCACCTATTCGAGGTAAGATGGTTACTATTTAAATGAAATAAGTGGCTAACTTCTTTCTTCTCTAAACAACTCAAGGTGGTTTAACGTGAGGGGAATATGTTTTGTTCAGTACCACATCCCAAGACTAAATGCCCACAAACATTATTTGTATTTGTTTGTACTTTTTGTTTTTCTTGTGGCCTGTGAAGGGACAGCATGCTAAATGTTGTAACATTACTGTGGGGAAGAATTGATTCAGAGCTTGAGGTTTTTAGGTTTGAAGGTGAACAGACATGCTTTAATGTTGAGGAAAGGTAAGGAACATAGGTGAGTCATGGGGTTCAGTTACTGTTATTGGTTATTTGAATGCTACAATAACTGTAATGACATTAGTCTAAATTTGGGCCCTCAAAGGCCTCACAGCGCCCAAAGACCTCTAGAGTGGCTTTAAATGTAGTTTAGTTTGGCTTTAAACTAGAGCCTGGCAATATTATCGGCTAATACTATCTAATAAACAAGACTTTATAAGTTATAAGTCTTTGTTGCTTTCTTCGTATTATACTTTAATTTCAACATAGCTTTTATATATGTACGTAATACCGATGTTTATGTTTTCCATTCAGTGGACTTCCATTCAATCTAGTTAACCACAGACTGCAGCTGGAACCTGCTGTGTGTTTGAGATATACTGTAAATCTCTAGCGTCGTATTTGTGACCGTTCCCACAATTCATGGTCACCGGAGGGCACTTTGGCTGAACTCGTGTGTTGGCTCCGTGAACTTAGATTCAGCTTGAGCCTCACTGGCATTAGTTAAAAAAAAACCTAACTAAACTACCTTAAAATTGAATCAAGCATCGGGGTTCTTAAAATTCCTGGAAACCTGTCCTGCTGTCAGGCTGCAGTGGCATCAAAGAGATTTACTGATAGATGACACAAGAAAAGACACATGGTTCAATTGGTGGTGGATTGACTGCAGCCCAGAGTACAGCAGCTCGAACACGCTCCGCTGGCAGGCACAGAAGACACCAGGCTCAGTGCCATAGCTTCAGGTACTCGGTCTCATTGCATGGCAGATGATGAGCCCCACTAATCTGGTGACAGACTTTGTTTGTGAAATGGTTTTTGTTTTTAAGCAAAGGCTCCCAGAGGCCCCAACATTAGTTTAAACAGTGTTTTTTTTTTTTTTTTTTCTATCACAGCACTCATGTTTGAACCACTAGTCATTAAAAAAAAAAAATCGCTTCTGTGCCAGAATTCCTCTATCTTAGACGACTTCAAAGGAAAACTAATGGAAAAAAAATAAATAAAAATGGGCTAAAATAAATAAGCCAATAATGATTTAAAGGAAAATAGAAGATACAGATTATGGATCACACTGTTGCAGTTTTGGCTAATATAGATACTATTGTTAACAGAGAGAGCTGATACAATGCTGTACACTGTGCAATGGGACCAAGACAATCCAATCCAGTAATATCCCACTGTAAACATAAACTTACAAAAACCTGTGTGTCCCAGGTAAAGGAGTTAGGACAGCTCTCTTATCACCAGCTCTTCTTGTGGGTAGAGCTTCAGTCTGGGACAATTAATAGGTAAGTAGGAAACTCTCCAGTTATCTTGACTGTACCCCCTGTCCGTAAACAACTGCTGACTAGGTTTTTCTCGGTGGGGGGACGTCTCCCCCTTTGGCTTCTTGGTAATGAAAACACCATTAGAACTGTATCAAACACTGTTACCTAGGGACTTCCCTGTGGAAGTAGTCCCCTGCAGAGAACGGCTAAAGAGAGAAACACAGTGCCCACTGAAATCAAGACTACTTCAGCCTCTTCTTTTCTACATTTTGGGAGGAAGAGGAGGAGGAGGAAGGAGAAGAAGATATACACTTTATTGATCCCCTAGAGGAAAATAGTTTTTTTTTTTAATACACACACACAGGCTGAAAAGCACACTTCATGCACATGTGGACATGCAAAGGGGAGAGATAGTGGAGTGATTAGCAGGATTTGGGACTTGAACCGGCGACCCT
>NW_023339807.1:9466800-9468838 GCF_004916995.1 Morone saxatilis | reverse complement strand
CACACTGAGCTACTGCCGCCTGAAGTGAAGTGAACAAGCACTGCACACAGGGTCAAGCGGGACTTTACCCATCACCACTTTCGTAATGGTAACTGAATTATTGGTATCTTTGTATTCTGTCATCAGCTTACTTTACCTACACTTAGAAAACAACAGAGAGATAGTGGTCAGCTTTGGGTGATGTAATGACTATTGGAAGTTGTTTGGCAATAAATTGTGAATAATCATTGCAAGTGCTTCTGAAATGTGTGTGTATGCATATATGTGTGGGAGGTGTATATAAAATCACACAGACTCTATGGGAAGACAGTGTGTGTCTGTTTGTCTTGACCTCCACTTAACCCCGAATAGGTCAATATCTGCCAGCTGCTTCACTCCCTCTTGTGTGTGCAAATGTGTTTGTATCTCCCTGCCTTCTGCCTCCCTCGCAGTCTATTTTGGACTCTGCTCTTGTCACCTTAGCACAGAAGTGAACCAAAAACAGCCCGTATTTGTATCTCAACATCACACTCCACACAGTAATAAGTATATTGTAGGTATTTTTCTGTGGCTGAATCCTTTGAAGAAAACCTCACATTTTTAAGTTGCTGTTTAGGTTGCAGTCCTTATGGCCGTTTCTGTGGTCTAGTATAAAATAAAATATCTTTTTACAAGCATGGTCATAAATTGACCTTGAACCTGACCTTCAACATGAGATCAACCAGACACAATTATGCACTTGGTTCCACTTATAAGTAAATGAGTGACTTTTGTATTAGGAAAATCATCCAGTGTAGCTCATGTTTAGTAAGCTATATTAGTTTCTCTGTAATGTTCAAATATAGTCATGACTTGACTACGTCATGTAGTTGGACTATTAGCTGCAACTGAGCACATTTCCTGCTGATGATAGGTGGACCTTTTTAAACAGACATTTTGAATGGTCACAGTAGAAAAAGTGCAGTGTTAATAATAACATTATGTCTTGTTCTGTTCAAGCGTTCCAGTAAGCCATGACCGTCGGACAGTGAGCTAGACCCTGAAAAGGCACAGTGAAATGGAATTCAGCCGTCATTCGTTGGATTGTTTACACCTGTGCTTTTCCTACTGTGACATGTCAAAATGTGTGCTGTGGATAATACCTTTTATTATGCAAGTTATAATTAAAACTTCAGCTGTTGTGATTTGAAAATTGCTCTTTTTCAAAATGGAATTTTTAAACGTCTTTCAGCCCTACCTGTTTCTTTCTGTAAAGGTACATTTGTCCTGTTAAATGAATTAATATACCTGATAAAGTTTAATCTCCCAAACAAATTAAAAAAGTGCTGGATATGACACTAAGAGCTGGTGAGAAAGTTAAGTAGTGATATTGTACTATACATACTTGTTTCTCGTGGCATTGTACTGTACATGTGGAAGCAGGGCACAAAAGTAGCACCGGCCACCAGTCAAATGCTGGTAAAATATGCAAGTGGCTGGAAGATTTGCTTCACTCACCGAAAAAAAAGAGAGTTAATCGACTGTGTGGCTGTACTGTATGCTCTGTGGCTTCTAAAAGTCCTTCTGAAAGGTCACTCATTTTCTGTAGCTTTGTGTCTTAATCTGAATAAACTGTTGGTTGTAATCGCCACTTATTGGCAAAGACTAAAGCCGGACTGAGCAAACACACAACACAACGTTAATATTTGTTAAACTACAGCAAGTCAAACCAGCCGGAGTTCTGTCAGAAAGCAGATTATGTTGACAATAATGAGAGCAGAGATAAGACTGATTTGAGTCTATGAAATGAAACAATAGTTGTAGCTAATTATATTCCATTCAAGAGTAACACAATCAGCATCAGTTCCAGTTTAATCGTACCTCATTTAAATAATTGCAAAAAAATATTTATTTAATAATTATCTCTGCATTGTGGTGGTTTACTAGACTATGAATCATTTCTCAGCAACATTAGTCATTAATTGTAGTTTTTAATACACACAGAAGGAGCTCTTGAGTCAATATTCACAATTATGCTATGCTTTTAAGAAAAGTCAAAGATAGAGAGTAACGGTATGTA
>NW_023339807.1:9466628-9466778 GCF_004916995.1 Morone saxatilis | reverse complement strand
TGATGTCTGATATATAATGCTGATTTAAAACTACTGAACGGACCCAAAGAAGCTACAGACAAAACACGTTCGCACCTAATAATATCAAAGTAAAGTCATTGCAGTGTGCTGTGGTGGTCGATTTGTCAGAAAAATACATTGGTTTATGCT
>NW_023339807.1:9456342-9466528 GCF_004916995.1 Morone saxatilis | reverse complement strand
ATGGTTGTCATTTAAGAATGGGAGAAAAGCTGATGGTGACTGAGAAGTTTGGGCAAACTTACAGAGGATGCATGAGAATTATAGTACAGGACTGGACACAGTTTTTTAGGTTGTAATCGCAAGAGCAGATGGTTTGAGCTGTGTCCATGCTTTTGCATTCAGTTCTAAATTGGGTAATAAATCTACAATTTAGATACCCATACTTATTAAAATCAATTAGATCAAGCTGTAAGGATCCCTGGTGGGAATTGGGTTTTTTGATGGAGCAGAGAAAATGATATAGATAAGACGAGAGCCAATGAGACTATGACACACAATAATCACATCAGAATGCATTGAGATACAAATTAATTGACTTAAGTGTGTGTGTATATGTGTGTGTGTGTGTGTGTGTGTGTGTGTGTGTGTGCTTTTGCTGGTGGTCAGCAGCTGTTAATATACCTCTGCAGTATACTTGGCCCGCCCAAGTAAAAACGGTGGGATGAGTCTTTAAAACCCCAAAGCATTCGAATACTGATTTAGACGTGGGTTAGCATGACAACGGTTGAAGCTTCAAAGCATTCTGGTCAGCCCTAATTAAATTTGTGTTTATTGCAGGCTAGTAGGTTTTTAAAGATGTGTTATAAACAGAAGAGGATGTATCGCTACTCTGTAGACAGAAGTTTCTGTCTTCATGTGTTGCTGGACGCAGTGTTAATTATTATTATTATTCTTTTTATTTTATTTGCAGATGCATTTAAGTCTCTGTCTAAAGGACTTTATTTGACAGGAAAGTTAGATATTCTAGTAATATTTCTCACAACCTTGGGAAACGATTCAGAAATAAGATAGCAGTAGGACTAAGTGGGAAAACATTTTATATGGTTATGGGTGTTGAACATGAACACTCCATAAAGGTTTAACTGCCTTCAGTTCCTTGTCTGTTGGTAAAACTGATAAAGCTTCTTGGATAAGTGGAAAATGAACAGTCCTATGCAATGTGTGTAGAATGGTATTAACTGTTCACCTGACAAGTAGTTTACACATATTTTGATAGTGGAATAAAGTCAGTTCAGAACAACAGAACCTCAATGGCAAGTCAAGCTAATTTCAAACACGTCACACAACTCAATGTTTTCAGCTAGCTTGCCTTCATTACAGGAAGTTGCCTTCAAAGCGCTGTAGACCCTGAAGTTTTGACCCAGACTCATTTAAAGACCGTGCCCAAATTTTGTTTTTGGAATAAGGATTTGGAAATAGTCACAGGTTCCAAAGACGCTGACTTATAAGAAATAATGAAAACTTTCTTCACCGTCCATACTCAAATTACAGCTCTGTTTATCTATGATTATTGGCGTATGTGCATTTACGTATATGAATTCATTAATAGGTGCATTTTAAAGGTCCAGCGTGTAACATTTAGGAAGATCTATTGGCCGAAATGGAATATATCATTGTGTTTTCGTTAGCTTAAAAAAAAACATTTTTATTGACAGAGGGAGCGTGTCCTCTTCTACAGAGTCTGCCATGTTTATACCGCAGCCCAGAACGGACAAACACAACGCTAGTTCTAGGTCGGGCCTTTTTCAAGAACTTTGCGTCCATCGCAGGTTCTCCCACACACTTGGTTGAATCAAGGTGTTTCAGATGGTTGCCGTCTGCAATCTCACCACTAGATGCACCTAAATATTACACACTGGTCCTTTTTAAAATGTTTATTTTCGAAAAGTAAAAAAATAACGCTATAAAGATGAAATTTGTTATTTGAAAGGTTATGGCAAATTCAATAGTAAAGGGCAGCCAGGTGGTATTAAAGTATGTTGCAAAAGAAAAACAGTAAACCCATGCTCAGCCTCTCAACTATCCTGATACTAACACATTTGGTGTGCCTGATGGCTTAACTTAACATGAATGCACGCAGCTAAATAAATGTACTGGCCCGGTATGAACTCGCACACACAATTACAACCCTTACAAGCCTTTAAATATTTTTTGAATATTCTTTGATATGAATATGATTTATGGTTTAGTACTTTGTGCTGTGTAGTTTGGCCATTTCAACTCTGTCCTCAAATGAGATAGTTAGTGTTGTGAGGGGATTAGAGGAATCTGGAAGTCGTCATTCATTTATCTTTATAAAAGCAATATTTGGGCCAGCACCACTTTCATCCTATTTTGGTTGGCTCCTGTGTATAAAGTGTCTGTGCTTGTATGTCTTTGCACGTGTGCGTACAGTATATGAGCAAATGCAATATTATGGGTTTTTGTTTGTCCACTTTAATTTGATTTATGTTTTGCTCTGATCTCTGAGCTGCTTATTTGTACAGAAGAACTAAGTAGTCATCATCATTTAGAAGTCAGTTATGACACATCATTGAGGCAGCCAAATTACATCAAGTAGTTTTGATTGGACTTAGTTGAAGTTTTATTATATTTTTCATGTGAAAATCTGTCCTCTATATTCCCAGTTCACCTTCAGAGAGACAGAGAGAGCGAGAGAGAGAGATTCTGAAAATCGTCATAACCGTAAACATGTTTCCTAGTTTTTTTGGTTCAAATAATTACATTACATTAATACTACATAATGCATAAATGTCAGTGGAGTAATTTCTCCTCTTGTTCTTTCATTTTCTTCTCTCTATCTCACTTACTCACGGACTTCTCCCTGCTGCAGCACCTTCTTTTTTTCCCTCCCCTCCCCCTTAGCCCTTTCTCCCTCCCCTTTCCCTTCACTTCCCTCCCACATTTCTCTCTCACTCTAAAGAGCTCCCTGTCTCTGCGCTCCCCTTCATTTCCCGCTTCAACATGTTGGCAGGAGGAGAAAGAGGAGGATGCTGCGCTCTACCCTCGGTGCGTTCTTGCCACCCCTCCGGCCAGCGCACGCTGCCTCCGACTCAGCCTCAGCTTTCAGTTGTCTCCGCCTGAAGGACTTCAGAGAGGAGGTGGAGGAGGAACCGAAGGATTCACTGGAGATCAGGAGCTCTCACACCAGGGTCCCCATTAGGAACAAGACCAGTAGGAGAGTGGAAAAGAGCAAGTGCTCCTCATCTGTGGTGGAAACTACTAATACCTCAACAGTGACCACCTCCTCTCCCTCCTCTTCCTCCTTCTCGGCTCCAAGATCCATGTGGCAAGAGGCAATAAGACGAAAGCGGTATCTCCTGGACCGGGCAGGGGAGTCTGGTGAAGGGGATAAAGGAGGAGGAGGTCAAGAGAAGAGGAACAGGTCCCCGGATTGGCTGTATGAGTCGTACTACTGTATGAGCCAGCAGCATCCTCTGATTGTGTTCCTGCTGCTTATTGTGATGGGAGCCTGCCTGGCTCTGCTGACTGTGTTCTTTGCTTCAGGACTGGTAAGCTGCTCATTCACAACATGCAGAAACACACACGCATGCACGCGCGCACACACAGATGCATTATGCAGATTAAAAAAGTACCAATAAACACACATACAGGATCATACAAACATATGGATGGCATTATATTCCAGCATGATGCGATGCACATCCCTCTGTGTAAGCTGTAAATTACGGTGACGACAGCTGCAAGAAATTCATATCAAATGTAAGCTTGAACAGTGTGGACAGGTGCATCTAGCCACATGTGGTGCACACACACATATTGTAGATGCTCACATTTTCTTTAACCATACGTAGAAATAGGGTCACACAAACTGGCTCGCCAATTGTGCACACAAATATGCATATGTGCATAAACACACACAAAATCCACTGGTTTGTGAAACACAATACATGCACTCCCCTCTCTCATAGACTTAGGCACATGCAAACATGCACAAACATAAAAGCATGCTTGAGCCACACCTATATGCACGCACATGCACACTGTCACAGCATGTGGTCCTCATCGCAGCACTAATGTGAAGAGAAGGGTGAGATAAAAGTGAGGGGGGAATAAGGGGCTTAGTTATTGTCTGACCTCATGGTTGACTAAACTACAGAAAGGAGATCTGTTTCCCTCTGTCACTATTTTTGACAGGGTTAGCTTCGCTCTAAAAACCTGAAAAATGTTATGCAGTTAACGAAAGCCACTCTGTAAAATAAAAAGATATTCATACTAAGGAAAAATCAAAACATGATTTGTAAATCTGTGATTTAACTTTTAAATAACATGCCTGATTATAGGCATCCAAAACAGGAAAGAGTTTTTTACTACATACCAGTAATAATATATGAACACAATTTAATGATTGATTTTAGAAGATATACTAACATAACCTTATTATAGCTTATCACATGTTTGCATTAGAAGAGTGCTTCTCCCATTCCCTGTCACTGCTGAGTCTGCTATTAAGAAGGGATTAGTCTAAAACAAACTGAAAGAGAGAGTGAGACAAAGAGAGCACACACATCACCCTACACATCACCCTGCACATCAGGCATTCACTAAAATACCATTTATAATAAGAGTAGTTATGTATTGTAGCTAAACAGACCAAACTGAATGAAAACAAAGTGAAAGGTTGTGTTGTTGTGTTATCATAAACTGTAACATACAACCAACAGATAGTAAGGCCAGTAACATCAGTGGTTGTAGATCCAGCCGTTGTGTTTCCATCAGTTAAGACAAAACAGAGTCACTAATGCCTAATTAGTCAACAAATGGAATCCCTTATCTAAAAAGATACAAGAATCATATTTAACCCTGCAACTTTTCAGATTGTTGATTGTATTGCAGTTACCTTCTACACACTTATTTTTGTCATTAAAGTGGTTTGCTCATGGTGTTGCACATTGGGGGAGATATTTAAGTTGTTTTAATCAGAGCTGGTAATTGTACCGATAAACATCCTAATTGATAATTTCACTTTAGATTTATTATATGATCCAGCTGGCAGTATTTGTATGAAAGCTGTGGGACAGTGTGAAGGCTAACCAGCAGTCAAAGCATTAAGTATTAATGTAGAGTTAGAAACGGGTGAGTCAGAACTGAAAAGCAGTCTTTTTCTTTATTTCTCTACAATCTGACGCATTGTATGTATATGCAATGGATGGCAGCGCTGGCTCCTTAAAACTTGCTACATTTTTGTTTTAATATGTTTTGTTGTTGTGTTTGTTGCGTAACATAAGTGGCATTGAATGATGTCTGATTGGGTTTGATTTTTAATGGCTATGCAAACATTTTTCAATTCCACTGGAGAAGGAGATTTTCACCATGGCAGCAGCGGCACATCCAGATGCTGCGGCCAGCAGGCTAGCTCCTTCAAACTGCTCTCTTTTTCTTTTAATCTGTTTTTGGCTTTGTTGCTGAAACACTATTCCCTGTGACAGAAATAGCCTACTGTCATTAGAAAAGGAAGTGTTGGGTTTGGATTAAAGAACAGACTTTGAGACAATTCACCCAGCCAGATCAGTGGGACCAGCCCACCACAGTGGGTGCTGTCACTCCACGAGGGGAGGAAAGGGAGTCGGAGAGGAGCCGTGCTGGCCCCGAAACTTAAGGCTGATACAGGCTAATGTCCGATGTGGATGAAATGGGACTCAAGCTGTTGTGCCCACAGCTTTACAGAGACTTGTTCTGTCAACATCCTGGATCATGCACTTGACGGGCGGATTGTGTTCCGAGCTGCAAGTGCAGGATGAGGGGAGGATGTGTTTACATTCATGATGCTTGGTGCTTAAACAAGTCAAAGTGGATGGACACTGTTTCTCAAATTCTAACTTTTATGTGAAGATGAAACCATATTTTTCGCAACATTGTTGTTGCTGCTGCTTATGTTCCCCCAGATGCAAATATAAAAAATGTGCTGCAGAATTATTTCCTCGGTATATGTATATAAGTATATGAATAACTGTATATATTGGTTTATAAAATTGGATTTGTTTTCTATATTATTCTATACATTTAATGATCATTTTTATGTGTGTAGCATGAATGGACTGCAAACCTTCATTATGTTATACAGCCTTGTGTTGTATAATTAGAAATTCATTTCATAGATTACTTGATTTAATTCTGCACATTATGGAAGCAATGAGCAAGCATCTCAGTAAATGCCTTTTCCCATAAGGCCACTGCTCAGTCGCTCTGTCCTACATCCTCGTCATTTTGCTCTATCCCCGTGCTGAATAGGCGTGACTTTTGGTACTCCCTTGTTTTTTCCTCCATCATTCTCCACATTCTCCTGTCTATGTCATCTCTCCCCTCCTCATCTCCTCATATTTCTGTCTCTCTTTCATTTGTATCCCATCATCCCTCCATCCTGCTGGCTGGCTGACCTAAATCCTGTGCTGTTTTGGAGCTTTGCTCTGGGCGAGGCAAACTCTCTGTGGCTCTCTGAAGCCACACATATCCTGTCTTGTCCCAGTGCATTGACTGTGTGCATGAGAAGAAAGAGACAGGGGAAAGGTGGGGGCGGGGGAGCTGGAGAAGGAGAGGAGGGGAACAATTGCGAACAGACGCATCATGAGATAGACTGGCATAAAAACATTTTGACGGTTACGTCACTTCTGAAAACAATGATGAGGAATTAGTTTTAGTGACCAGTGACTGCAATGAATGAAAACAACACATTTCATTGTAATATAACAGATTGTTAATATTTACGATGCTAGTTCAAAAAAGAACTTGAAAATAATCCATTCATTAATTTGGATAATGCAGTGTAGCTTACACAGTGGATATTTGGAGTTTTTGAAGATCAAAAATGTATAGGAGACCTATATGAGGAGGTCTTTATGGATGAGGATACAGTGGCACCAAATTATTAGCCCTGATGTTATTCAGCCAATAACATGACATGCGACTATTTTGGGTTGAATACAAATTCTAGTTTTATTGATAGATATTAGTGTGTTTCACAGGCTTCCTTGCCTACACAGTCAAGTGTGCCAGTCAGGATGTGACACATCTGCCAACAGTACATATCCATAACCTGACCCTTTCCCATCCCCCATCACACTTCTGGAAAAGCAGTGCTGAGATGAAGCCTGGCAAAGGCAAGCAGTACAAACGACTCATTTCACTGTACTAGCCTACATACACCTTGAAGAAACTCCTGAAATTTTTATTACAACTTTCAGATCTAAGTGTGTTTCAGAAAGGCCGCACAGAAAATCCATTATGGATGTGGTTTCAACCAAGCTATTGGTTAACACTCACTTTTTCCTCACTCCATAAGATGTTCTCTCAGAATAAATGTTTTACTATTACAGCCATATATCAAAAATAGAATATGGATCCCTGGTTTGTACATTTAGCCATATGGAAATTATTTTCACCATTTCACCATTTCATCTTATCACTGACTCTTTTTTCAGATTACATCTAGCAAAGAGCAGTATTAGAATGACACCTTGTTTAAAAATGTTTAAAAATGTAGAAAAATCTGTTTTATTCTGTATTTACTGCTTTTCTGCCTTGGTTGTAAATATTTCACCTATCTTCCTTGTTGGTTAATATTTTCAGGACACTAAAGAGGAAAGATGGATCTAGGGGAGTGGCTCTCTCTCTCTCTCTGTCTTCTAAATTAGCTTGTCTATCTCTGTCAGACAAACCTAGTTTTTTCTCTCTTAAATTGCTTGTCCATGTGTCTCAATGTCTCTTTTTTTTATCCTTATACTTTTTTTTTATCTATCTTTTTTCAGAACATTGAGGACCATGTGGCCTTTGTAATCACTGTGCCCACAGCGCTGGCTATCTTCCTGGCTGTGTTTGTACTCGTCTGCATCGAGTCAGTCTTCAAGAAGCTTCTACGTGTTTTCTCCCTGGTCATCTGGGCCTGCTTGGTTGCCATGGGATACCTTTTTATGTTTTCTGGCGGGATCATCTGTCCGTGGGATCAGGTAAGACACAGATGTATTCTGGGGTGAATTTATTTGTTGTAGAAGACCATGTGGTATGATCTGTGATTCATTGGATGTGTTTCTCTTGTTTTAGGAGAGATTTTATGGCTTAGGGAAAAGCCAAGACAACAGATTGTAAATGACAACTTTGAATATACAGTAGAATACACGGTTCACTCCTAAGAAGAACTACCTCTTAAAAATTGAATGCTTTATAGTATCTCAACAAACCGAACATGGGTCAATTGCAAGCACATAAACACTAAAGGATAAGATGGAAATCTAGGCCAGTGGATTTTAGATGTTGCTGATGCGTGTGTCTTCTTTCAATCCCCTGCTCTGTTTTCTCTTAAATTCAGCTGTGATCTCCTGTCGTGCACAATTTGTGAAAGTTAATCATGTAACCCCAGCCATATCCGTACCATGATCATTTCCACTTGTCAGAAGTCTTACAAATATGACTTGTCTAAAAACTTTTCTCTGATTGCCAGAAAACATTGTGAAATCTGGTAGCAGAGGAGCTTGATATTTGACTTGGCTTTTATTCACTTGTTTTTCTGTCATGCTTGAATTGGCTTCTACCTAATACCTAAACATATACAGCTGCTCTCCAGAGCAGAAGGTTTTTTTTTTTTTGAGTCTATGATGAGAGTAGTGTGGAGTGTAGTTACAATGAACATGAACAAATGTAAAACAAGCCAAAAAATCTCCCTCTATAAGCTTTTTTTTTTTCCATCTCTTGTGATATCTGACCTACATTCTAAAACAGGGTGTCTTTTAAGTTTTGGATTGATCACCCACAAGCTTGAGTGCTTCATGAAATGTGGTCTTTTTCTTATGCTTCTGCCTCAGTGGGTGTTTAGGTTATTCTTCTTAAAATGCCCTAGAGATGATATCAAACTCAATTGGCTTGGGCTGCTGCTGGTATTGTCATATCATAGGAGGGCCACTTCGCTGTTCAATCACTACAAGAAAGCACAATATTTTAACAATATTTCCAACACTAACGTAATAATCAACAAACGAATGACACCAGCAGTTCCTATACATTCCATCATCATTTTATATTATCTTTGTTGTTCGCAGCCAAACAACAAATAAAGGTCAGAAACATGCTCTCTTCTTATCAACCCTGTACATATATTTACGGGCAGCTTTGACTTTCATGCCAAACGAAATACATTTTTTAAAATTGAATAGTTTTTTTTATTTTAATTGTATATGAAGGGGTAGTTTAAATTGATATGAAACAACTAGAAAAATAATTAAATGTAGTAATAATTTTGTGGGCCAGATTATGATATACATTTGACATATTTAACAACATGTCATGGCCAGATAAAAACTGCATAATTGAATGTGTTCATATGTTACAATACTAATAATGATGATAATAATAATTGTTGAAATATAAAACATCATGGTTATGTTATGTGCCGGACCTCTTGACTTCCTGTCCACTAAAAACATGATATAGCCCTCACCAATATTATTAAATAAAAGAATATTGATGTTATTGTTATTTAAACAAACCAGTGCCTGATTGTCCTAGACTCTAAACAGACATATTTCAAATTTAATAGTTCTTAATGTTCTATTTAGCATTTTACAACAAGACTTTACTTTTATGAAATTAGTTAATCAAATAAATCCAATCAATTGGTCATAAAATTACATACATAATGGAGAACTAAAAAGAGACACAAGTGGTTTTTATTAAAAAAAGGGGAATACTAAAGATGACAGAAAATTTGAGGTTAGGTTATTTGCAGTAAGAGTTCTTCTAATGGCTTACTGTTGAACCGCATATTTATCTGCAATATGTTTTGTCAAATTTCCTGGATAAACCTAACTACCTTACATTACCATTTATGTATCCATAAATGTCACATCGTAACTGGTTACATAGTTTACATGAATGAATGAATGCAGCCACATGGGATATTATAACTGTTTTATTAGAAAGCCACAAACAGATCATATATCATAAAAAGTGCAATCAGCTGGTATGAAGGAAGCCTAGCAGATGTCCATGCATTTATCAAGCTTCTGAGGGCACTAATGCAAAATTGTTGACTATGTCCCAGTGTCCCCATATGACTCAAGATGCATTAAAATGTTGCTGATCTGAGAACGGTTTGCCTGTAAAGTTTAAATGGAATTTCTGCGCATTTAAACTACGGATTTTATAATGCAGGGATATGGAGAAAAGTCATGTAGTTAGAGTAAGCACATATATATTTCAACAGCCTTCCTTCCCTGCCCCTTGGATTATTCTTAGGCATTGTATTATATTTACCTATAAAGTATGATATATGTATATTACATTCTGTAGCAACTAGGGATGTAACGGTATGAAAATTTAACCTCACGGTTATAGTGACCAAAATTATCACGGTTTT
>NW_023339807.1:9430775-9456242 GCF_004916995.1 Morone saxatilis | reverse complement strand
CGAAAAAGTATCGAAATCGCAATTCTTGACTTGGTATTGGTATCGAAACAATAATTTTGGTATCGTGACAACACTACTTTGTCATATATGATAGTAAATAAAATTTGGGGTTTTGGACTGAAAACAAGACGTTGGAAGGCATCGCCTTGTGCTCAGGGAAATAGGACGTTTAGTAGACAAAACGATTGATTGATTACATGAGAAAATAATCAGCGGATTCGTTAAAATTGGTTAGATGTAGTCCTTCATTCAGGTTCATGTAAATGCTATCATTTACGTAGACCTTAAATTAAAGTAACATAATTTTAGAATGAATGAGTTTATTTTTACATAGCGTGTGTCTTAAGTTTTAACATGTGGAGTAAAATTTGAACACATTGCCCTCTTGTTGTTAAAGTTCTTCCACTGCATTTGCTTATGAGCCAATTATATTAATAACCAAGTCTTTGAATCTGTGGTCACTGTGGTGTTACTGTGCAGTTGGTAAGTGGATGTCTGCTCCAGAAAAGAAACGGAGGGAGGCAAAGTAAAAGTCAGAGTTAATTAAATGCTCTCTGTGCTGTAGCAAGGAAGTAGTCATGAGAAGTAGGGGAATGAAACAGTGATTAGAGGGTTTAGAGTTGATGGCTTTTGTCCCATGTCATTCAAGCAATGTTGCTGTTGCTGTTCAGTGAATGAAACTGTTGCTTCCCATAGTCACAATTTAAAAATCCATATTTAGCATGAGAAAAAAAGCTGAAAACTGAAAATAACTAAAGGACCTGTAGATAAATTGCTAAGATACCAGCAGGTGCAGTAATGTGCTTGAAATAACTAACTTAAATGTCTGAATAATTAACAACATGCCATTGTGGATTGCAAATGTACAGTAGTAAGTGGAGAGAGCAATGTATCTGTATCTGAACACTTTTTCCTTATTGATCCCATACTCGAATATAGTGGTGGGTTTGTGATTTGGATGTAGTGTACCATTTTAATGGAATGTACTGAAAACATTATGTATGAATTTTCTCACTCTCCTTTTTGTGGGTTTGGTCTCATTTAAATTAAGGCTACACAATATGGTAAAAAGAAATCATACTGCCATTCTTTTTTCAGGCGTTACAATTGCAATACATTTTATGATTAGCAGGAATGAAGATTTCTGCATCACCATTTTAGCTTTCACTGAGAAAGCTATTAAAATTATGATGATGTGACATTTGTTGGGGTCTACCAACAAACATGTTTTGTTACATCTAGAGAACAAGATGTCTTGAGCCAGGGCATCTCTGCGGTACTTTATTATAACGCTGGTTTGTCAAACATTTCAAAACCAACAAACCTGTGATTTAGTTGGGTTTTGCACTTTGCCATGTTGTGAATTTTGATAATACTTCGATAAATTTTGCAGCCCTTGTTTAAATTTTGTGTTCTACCAAACACACAAACAAATTTCATATACTTGCAGACAAATATGTAGTCATGACAGTTCTTCCTATGCAATACTTTATTTACACGTGCGTGCGAATAAAAGAGTGAAAAGAAGAATTTAATAGAATAGGGGATTAATAAAGTATATATCTTCATCTTTTTCTAATCTTAAGTATAATCAATTTTGTATCAAAAATCTG
Organism: Morone saxatilis; assembly: GCF_004916995.1. NCBI lineage: Eukaryota > Metazoa > Chordata > Actinopteri > Moronidae > Morone > Morone saxatilis. The sequence goes on along the minus strand of NW_023339807.1, from coordinate 9,454,629 downwards.
CAAATTTGTGTAGACTTTGAAGCGGCTATTTTTTTAAAAGAATTTTCAAATGACACTGTAATGTATGAGGCATCACTCAAAGTGATAAACTCAGACAATTATCACCTGAATCGGCAGCTCCCCTCAGCTTTATGGAGGTTTGTAGCTAGTTTCAACTCATTCAGCTGTCCGGCCAACAACTGTACTGTTTTCAGTAAAATAAAAGTGACTGTACACAATCTGTACAGCAAACTGACAGGAACATTTAGTGACTAGCTGGTGAACACAATGGAGCATTTAGTAGAGCTAGGTATTTCCCAGTTGATAGAGACAAAACAGAGCTAAAAATAAAATGAATTTTGGCCAGGTTGCCAAAAACCTGACTCCAAATGAATGATAATGTTGCTCAGTAACTGTTGGAAGCATAAAGAAGCAACCATTAGCTAACATGTTCTCCATGTCAACTTAAATGGTGATGATAGTCAGTGTTGTGCAGCAGCTTGTTTTTGCTGTCCTCAAAAGCCAAACAGATCATTTATTTCCGTTTTTAAAGTGCTGCTGACAAAATACACACACATTTTTTGCACAATCCATTTTCTGCTGGTGTATGAATTGCTCCACAAGAAAGATGCAGCATTGTTTGCAGTCAGCTAAGGGGCGGAAGTGGATGGTATGAATATGTTCTCTTTATCCAGCTGTGTTAACGTACTGTTAGCATAATGGATTTGATAGACTGTGGAAAGGTAATCATGAAAATCCTATGAAATCCTTGTTGAGATGCTCTTCAAGGGCTCTTCAGATTAACAATTTCTCCCAGACTGGGTGGCTATGTAGGGTTTCTGCATGACATAAAGAGCTTGAAGGAATAATAATGACATACTACTAGATGAAAATGAGAAGACTGGTGGTGTTCTTAAAATGTATTGAACGTTTCATCTTGCATTTATGATAACGGTATGTTGCAGGATTTAATAATTTTTTCCCCCACAACAGATCTACATAGGTTATTTTAGTAGATAAGAAAATGTGTCCTCACTGAAGTCTTTTAAGATAACCTTACCTACAACTTACAACACATGTTGAATATTAAATGTGTTAGTGATTATTCTGTAGAATATAACAAAAGGTATTGCATGTCTGTAATGAGTCAAGTGAAATTGTTCATGTCATACATCTGAGTGAGGCAGTAGGCTTGAAGAGGAGTTGTGGTGGGAGTTTAGAGGGATGGGATGGAATATGGAAGAGCAGATTACCACTGAAGCATCATGACAGGACAGTGCCACAGTTGTGAAAACAGTACATATTGAAGTGTAAATGATACTGTAATTGATACAGTGGTTTTTCTACAGATAAAATCACATCTAACAGTGATAACTCCTTATTAATGGTGGCCTAAAATGACCAAAAATACAAGTTTAGAATGCAATTTGTATAATATTTCAAATCTGCTGACGAGAGTAGTAGACCACATGTTGCATAATATAACATTTTCTTGGCTTTAAGAAGAAATCAGGGCAAGGTCAGTGCGATGCAGATACTCAGTGCTGCCACTTCTTTAATAAGCTCTCCTTACACATAGCTCTTTTCTTTCCTCTGTAACACACTGTTGATGTTCAGTTACAATTGGCAAAACAGTTGTATGGGTTTTTACATAAAAGCTATTACTGTACTCTGCAGAGGGTAAGAATCAGTGACCGTATAGTTTGCTCCTACTTGGAAAACTCAAATTCTATTGCAGCATCATTCTATGTGTTGTATCCCTTCCCCTCCTCCTTTACTCTTTAATGTCAGTGCATATTAGTTTCCACAAAGCCCTGGCACGCTAACAAGCTAACTGGACTTGCTCACTGCAGGAAAAAAACATGATTTGTGTAGCTTAAACTACTTGAGTCAAGAAGCCACTTACAATTTAATATGTTTCAATTACATTTCTGCTCGGATTTAGACTAAAGTAGTTAATTTCCCTGTTGTCCATCATATGTTTTATTTTTTTTATTTTTATTTTTTTTTTAAACTGCAGTGGCATGAAGCAGCTTCCCCATAGTCATCTGTCAAAATAACTGTATTATTTATGTTGACATCCTCATATAGAGACAGTAAGAGAATGAAAGACAGTTACATTACAAACTGCACTGTCAGTACAGTACACTGTCAGGTAAAATAAATATCACAAGGCTCCAAATATTCCCTCAGCTGTGTTGTGCTCACCATCCTCTCTCTCCCCAAGTGAGTTTGTATACAGTACACTTTCCGTTTTCAAACCTGCAATCAATTGGATGCTTATCCTCTCCCCACAAAGTCCTTTGTGTTTGCTGACGGTGTGGAGATGGGCTTATCTGTGTGGTCCAGCCTCTACCCCTCACAGAGAGATGTCTGGACCTTGCCTCATCTCCTGCTTTCCTTCTATCTGTCTCTCTGGATATCTCCCTGTCTCTGAGTCACACACATACACAGATGCACTCACACACTCCTTTTGGAGTATACAGCCAGCCTCATTAAGCTTTAGGACAGAATAGGTAGGGAAAGGGGAGTTGGGGTAAAGGAAGACGTCTGCTGGGTTGGAATAGTAAAGAAGACGGTACATGGGGAAAATAGGACAGGAACTACTGATAGAAAAGAGGGATGGAACAAGGGAGGTAGGAACAGAGAGATATGACACAGAATAAATGGAAAGAGAAGGAGTAATTAAGCCTTTTTTTTTATTCTAGTAAAATGAAAAAATATATTTTTGTGTTAAACATCTTAATTTATCTCAGGCATCAAGGTCGACCTATCCAGACTTATTATTGAAATTACAAACCAAGCACTGTGGCCGAATGTTTATCCTATACTACATATAAAGTGTAACTACACCCTTCAATTGTGCTGGCTCCCTCCCTCTCAGCAAATTTTAAAAAATGCATCGGTGACCTGCAAAGGACATTTTTGGGGGCATGGCCTCCACACTGACAGGAACAGTGAGCTGGTAGTCAGAGCTAACCAAGCATGAGCAGCTGCGTCCGTTGTCCGTGGAGCTTTTACAGTCACTCGAAGCGCTATCACGGCTGTTTGTAAAAATGATACTTGTGTTGTAACGTTAGTGGCAATGTTGTTGCTAAGCTAATGGCTCAGAGGCTCCGTGTCTGTGGGGGGCTGTCAGTGCGTCCGTTTGATTGCAGTCAACCAGTCCGGGGGTGCTTCTACAGCAGTGTAAAGCACAAGCCTGAACCACAGCACCAAAAAACCCAAAGCAGAGGGTTAGCAAAAATAATGCTTCCATACACAAGCAATGGCTGGGGGAGGTGGGCTGCCCTCTTGTGATAAGAGGGCGTTAACATTCTTCTAAAAATGTTATGACGTAGAAAAGCCCCAGATGGTCAACGCTATCTCAGCACTGGACTGACAAGGTTCAGGGGGATTCAAAACAGTAGATGGCGTCATGAGCCATTTTCAACTCACAAAATGCATTGTTTCATAAATTATGAAATATAATATAATGTCAATTTTAAGACCAGCATTAATGTGCTTCATCAAAAGTATGTCATATAATTTGTTTAAGGCCACACAACATGTTTTTACAGTGGAGTACCTCTTTTATGGTGGTGTTTTGGCAAGGATGAATGAGCGAGTATGTCTTTTTTAGGCAGTACACACACACCACACACACACCACACACACACACACAGCGCATGCTCACATAGATACACACACTCTCCCCACATTGTAAATCTAGCCTGTAAACTAATCTCTGCCACAGACTGTAGACTAAAAGCCTCATGTAATCTGACACCCCATCTGTAATGTGTTTTATGAGCCCTCTTCAGTGTCATTATCAAGGAATTGATTCATGGGGCAGAAGCAGAGTTGACTATACCATGATGGACCACAAAAAAGCTTTGTCCACTTAATTGTCAGAGGAGAGGGTCCTTATGTGCTTGCCATAACCATACTAAAGGAAAGTCCTCACTGTTTTATTACTGCATCAAGTATCAAGTATGCAAGAGAGCTCAGTAGGCGTCTTTCCCCCTGCAGCCTTTCCATTATCCCTGGTACAGTTTAATGATTCACTTGCAGCATTGGATTTCAGAGCATTAAGTTAGAAACAAGCTTTCTGGATCCTAAGCAAATTATGTTGCTGTGTTAGATGATATTTGTCAGCAATTAACAGCTCTCTCTTGTATAAGGAAGTAAGTTAATATGTTATTCCTCTTCTGGCATAGTGAATAAATAACACTTTTCTTAATCCTCCACAGAGGGGAAACATCTAAATGAGCTGGTGCTTGTAGATTCACATTTACTGAATTGCAGAGTTTGAGTTGTATAACCTTACATTGTTATTTTCTTAGTTGTTGCAACCCTGCTGCAACGATTTTGCACTGCAAATCTTTTTTCTTTTTCTTTTTTTCTTTTTGATATTGTAGATTTTAAAATTCATTGTGTATTTGGCATCCTGGCATCCAAGATAAAAAGAATCAGGAATATTACAATGGCCACTATATTTTCACCATCCCTCACCACCCTCAGGACTCCTCGCCTGTCCTCTAGTCACATCTGTTTAGTTTTCACACCTCTATGAGTCACCTCTCTACAGCTGTTTTTAGTTTTGTTATTTGCTCCACGCTATAAATAGATGGTTGGTCAACTTCCTTTTTCCCCACATTGTGAGTATTGGTAGATGGTGATTGCATTCCTGCCATTTCTGCATACATTTGTGTTCCTGCAACCATTTCTCAGTAAACTGCCTTAAAAACTTTGCCTTTATGTTTGCATTTGGATCCCAGCTCCTGTTGCCAGCATTATTGAACTGTGACTGTGGGAATAAAATAAGACAGCGCCCAGACTTACCATACTTGCATACGCACGTACAGTGCCATTTTTGTTGGGCTTAAATCTGTTGCATCTGCCTGGGTAAAAAAAAACCAAAAAACTGAACAGACCCTTTTCTCTGGATACTCAAAATAATATTTTCTGTCACGCAAAAGGGATTATTATGGGGAGCTATTGGTTTCTGCAGTCATGTAAACAGCTTAAGTAGTGAAGTGAAAATGGAAATGCCAGACGGCAGATCTATAAAGATGAAAAAGAGACAGTTGGAAAGGTTGGGCAGTTTGGGCGTCATAGTTCAGCCGTGACCAGTAAATTAAACTGGACCTGTATCAGAGAGACAAATCATCACCGACCTTAGGAAGAAATAATCAGATATTTAAGTTAACACCAAGATGCGGGATCTTGTGTCTTGCTAATCTTTAGCTGCATTTCCACTGCAGGAACTTTCCCCAGGGACTATGAACCTTTGGCGGATCTATTTACCACCACAGGGATCAAGGGCTAAATTAAGTTCCAAAGACATTATTTTATATATGGGTTGTGAAAAATTACGTTGTATATTTGTGTGCAAACATGCCATATAAGAACTTTTTCATACGCCAGTGGACTCATTTGCCAATCTTCACAGGTCTTTAGACTGTGGTGAAAACGCAGACAACAACAAGCTGAAGAAACCTTGAAGTAGTTCCTTGAAAAGTAGTTCTTGGGACTAAAGTTCTGGGCACTTTGGGTGGAACCGCAGCTATTGTGTGCTTTTGCCCAAGGTCAGGGGACCTCAGATGTTTCGCAAAAAGTCATTATTATATTTCTTGTGTGCTGGAAATAAATTATACACTTCATGGACTATATGGCTTTTGAAAGAAATGAAAACACTCTTAAAGCCTTCATATGTGTAAGGACTATGAATGTCTTTATTATAAGGCTATATAATTTCATATTGAGTGGAATTATGTAAGGAGGGTAACTAGAACATTAGGATAAATTGTACTATTAAGTCATCAGTGTTTGTCTGCTAGTGTTCATATGTGTTATTTAAATTATAAATATAAATTCAAACTTTTGTACAGTTCCTGTCTTTCAAACCTCTGTTTTGCGGCCACATATCCGACATACCTATGTCTTTTTTTCTTTAGTGCACACATTAAATGTATTTATCGTTGTTTAGGACAGCTTGAGTCATAGCTCCCTGTATAAAGGTCCAGGTTACAGTATGGCCCACTGTTTGTCTCCAGAGCTTTATATTGACTAAGTTCTGAGTCATAATTGGTAGCTCCCTGAGACTTTGAGTCACAATGAGCTTAAAGTTTTTACATCTTTACTCCTGACTGCTACAAGGACTAAATTCAATTCAGGTGGCATGCAGAGTTTATGTGGTCTGTTTTGCCTACTGTACGTAGGCCTAGATCATGCGTAATTATACCCTTGTGTAGTATAATACTACCTCAATAAATTGCCATTTTGTGTAGAAACATGTTTCTAGCAATTATTTGCAACCCTGTATAATTGAAAAATGATTTAAATTGTCCATAAATGATTTTCTTGCAGGGAATAACAAAGAAAAACAAGGTCACCTCTAAGTGTTGCTGTTTGTCAGTTCTTTAAAAGATAATATGTGTAGACTACAGCAGAAAATAATAAACGTGTCACATTTCAGATTGGCTCTTATTTTAACGTGTGGTGTCAGTGGATAATTGTGGGTAACGGGGCGGTTCTGAGCTCTGCGGGTGCCGGTTTGCAAAACTGGACCCTTGCAGGACTCTGGGCTACAGTATATATTTCTGTCTTACATTGCATCAAATTTAAAAAACCATAAACAATACTCCCTGCACAGCCCCTTTAAACATAGACTGCCACAATAAAAAGGTCATTGGTACCATGGTTGTTAGAGCCTGACAGAGTCTTCGTTTGTTAATAAGAAATTGAATATAGCTTCCTGCTCTGTATAGACTGCAGGAAATAACAGTAGGAGCTATTACTACAACTGCTGCTCATCCAGGCATGACATATTGTCACATTCTTTTCTTTAAGTCTGAATTCATACCTTTCATTTTCAGTCACAGGTGGTCTGTTCATTGTACAGACCAGCATTTTTTACACTCCTGACATTCAGTACAGTATTATTGTTGTGTGTTGTTATTGTGTTGGTGTTTAGAACAGACTCGAGTGGCATGCTTTATTTGAAAATATAATGTGCTACTGTGAAAGTTGAGAGACAAAGAAACACCGCAATGTTCCTGCAGACTTCAGAATTTATTTTTGAGGACAGTTAAGTCTTTCAGTATTCCATATTTACTCCATATTACGTATTTGTTGCAATTTTCTGCCCCCAGGTGCATTGTAAATATGTAGAGCTGTACATGTGTATTTGTTATGTTTAAAAACTAGCCAGTCCAAGATTCACTCTTATCCAGTGGCTTCTCTCTCCTTTTCTCTTCTTTCTGTTGTAATTCATTTGTTCAAAAACTGGGCCAACTGATTGTATGAGGGGTTGCCTAACATAATCTTTATTGAAAGGGATTCTTTTTTTCTAATTCCTTCTTCATCCCCATAGTGCAGTAAATTACTGTCAAAAGATTGCACCTATTCTCTAGTGGCAGTCATGCAGGGAATTATGGTTCGTGATATATCGGGTTACCAATATATCAAGATGCTATTGCCTATTTCTGAAAAGACCATACTATACTGACAGTGAGTGACATCCATCTTCAGTATGGCAGATGTGGTACAGCTTGAATGATGGCATTTATAAATTGTATATTGAACTTATACAAAGATGAACTTTTATAAACATATCAATGATGATAAACTGTTAGTTGTTGTATTGCAGGGTTGCCAGTACAACAGGATTAGGAAAGAACTAAAATAAACAAATTTTTGCTGTTAATTTTACACGATATAGCTTAAATCAAATAATATTCAAATGCATTTTTATTTCGCAATAATTCATTATGCTTTCTGACTTTAAACTAAGCTTTGTGGTTGGTGGGGCGCCACAGGTGTGCCCTCTACTGACCGGCTGTCACTGCATGAACATGCAATGTTTTGGCATTTAATTGTTAAATTGTACCTTTTAACTAGGTTGCTAAATACTTTTCTTTGTACAAAAGAAAATGACAGTTTTCATTTATATCATTTATCAGCAGCCAAAAACCTTCACACAAAACACATTTTGCAGGAAGTATCAGTTGGGAAAACACTGATTTATGATCCTATTACAATGCATTTGTAAATTGAATATAATAGCTGGAAAAAGCCATTTATGTATAGTATATATTTACCATATATTATGTCTTGCACTAATATTGAAGTATATTCTGTCTGTTGCTAGTTTAAAACAGATGGTCATCATTAGGCTAATTAGTAAATATATCCTACTTTTATCTGTAGTGTAGCAGCAGGAGGTCTGCAAATGCAGAAGACATATTACTTACTTCAGCACACTTTTAACTTATACATGAATAAAGCATTGTCTTAAAGGTATCAGACCATCCTTTGATATTTGCTACTATTTATATTCACTGCCATAGTCAGCCCTTAAGAAAATGGTTGTGCAAAACCGTATGCTTGTGCCCAGGCTTTAACGGAGGAGATACTGTTTGTCTCATTTTCACTTGCTCTCCCTCTCTCATGCTCTCCTTTCCTCTTTCCATCTCACTTCCCCCCACAAACTAGCCCTGCAAATAGCCAGAGAAAGGTTAACTGGCACCTGGCTGCAGCCTGTAAAAACACTGGCCTCTTTCTATCCATGCATGATAGCAGATGAGCTGCTTTAACCCTGCAGCAGAAGGCGTATTTGAGAAGTGTGTGCGTGTACCTATTTGTATTTGTATGTGTGTGGAGTTTGGGTAAAAAAGGGAGCACTCTACATGCTACATCAGAGGTGTCAGGTTTGAAATGTGAGAGCTGATATTCCCTTTTTCCACTTCCTGCAATCAGTGGAGCTTAGTGCACAACATTGACATATGTTTAATAGCACAAATACATGTTCTTTCCTCCATTTTCCTTTTATGATTTAGTGTCTAGCTTGATATTGAATACCTCCCTGAGCAGACATGATTTTTATATTCGTTATTTTTGGATGCCACTGATGTAGCTGTACATAAATAAACTTCATTTTAGCAAGCAGTGTTGTTGGTGTTCAGACTTAGTGGTCATGTTCTTTTTCCCCCCACAGGGCTGTAAACACTGATACTTTCTGTATTTTTTTTTCTTGTGCATCCATTGCTCTTGCTCTCTTTCTCATTCTCTCTTGATTGCATTCCTCTGCAGGTGTGTCACAAGTGTGTCTCTTTCTCCACAGGTGTCATTCTTCCTGTTCATTGTGTTTGTGGTTTACACCATGCTGCCGTTCTCTATGCGGGATGCCATCATCGCCAGTGTCCTGACCTCTGCATCTCACACCATTGTGTTGAGTGTCTGCCTGTCCACCACAGCTGATCACATGGAGCCAGTAGTTTGGCAGGTAAGGTGATCAAACATACATGTGGGTTAATGGTAGGAGACACACTTGATATGCTAAAGAACAGAGACTAACTACAAAATATGTGCACATCGCTGTGTACTTAAACTCAACGCAATTGATTTAATAAATCGGTATTCATTTGTGATTTGATTTCTTGGTAAAACAGCTAGCCTGGCTCTGTCTAAAGGTAAATCTATCTAGCAGCATCTCAGAAGCTCACTAATGATCATGTTTTATCTTGTTTAAGTAAAAATAAAAACCGAAGTGTAAAACCAACAATTCTCCATTTCATAGGGGGTTATGTGCTGGACTATTTACTGGCTGGGACCAGTAACTTCCAGGATTTGGCCCTGTCCAGGCTGGAAATAGGGATTGTTTCCTTTTATTAATTTACTAACATTCAGTGAACCCTAAGTAGACAAATAATGCTTACAGAATAAATTGGATATTTTTAACCAGGGTTTTTATTTTCCTACTTATTGCCATATATCGCCATAATCAGTTATGCTCAAAATTGTGTCTCACTTGTCTTTACATAACTCACTGAAGGGGTTTGCTGTACCTAAAGCAAATGAACATACAAAGCTGTTTTATATACAAACAGGCATCCTGCTGCCAACAACAGGATTCATACTGTATGAAACATTCAAATTATACTCTGTATGGTGGAGCAAGAAAATCCACTTTAATTAAATTTTAAACTTGTAACCCTTAGACACAGCTTCAAACGGGTATATCCTGCCAAATCCATACTTCAGTGGAAGTGAAACCAATGTTGTTTTGTTTTATTATCCAGATGGAATCCTAATGGAATTGTTTTTCCTTTCCAGACATTTAGTGTTTCTCCATTCTGCTCACAAAATGAGCATTTCTGGTAATTTTAACCATACAGTCTGTATTTTTAGCAAACAAACAAATGTGACCTTTTAAACTAAAACTAAGTTAGCATAGCAGGTGAGCGATAGAAATTCTAATGTGTTTTTTTTATGCTTTGTTAAAAGGTCACCATCTTTCCTGCAGTATTGCTGTTTCAAGTGCAAACTATTCAGGCAGTTGGCACATGCTGAGAAAGACAAAGAAATAACAATATCAGGAAGCCAATTATCTGGTTAATGCAGATGTTAATTATTTTTACTTGTTTAAACCTGATTTGAAAAGTCAGTGACTGCCAATACACCTACGGGTAATTTCAACTAATGCATACAACATTAATTTAACAAGCATGTAACAAAAGCCACACCTCACTGATGGTAATTTCAGACAGGATGCAATTTAACATGTCAGAGCCAAATCACAAAGGGCACTAGCATACAAAAAGGCCAATAATAATAATAATTTTTATAATTATTATCTTCATCACAGTGACTTTCTACATGTAAACTGCCCTTTTTATATCTTTTCTGTGTACTGCTTTTTGTTTGCCCTGTTGCTAAATTACAGTCTGTCTGAATTGTGGCTTCACAATAAACAATTTATCATAAATGGTTATTCATCTTAATGGTACAATTTTCTATCATACAGTCTGACTGCCACGCTCAGATTATTTGCAGGCATCTCTAAAGCATTGATACCCTATGTTCAGAAGTCCGTCTTTTGGAAAGATTGTTGTTTGGGACAGCTTCAAGCATGAGGACAACAATAAACAATAATACTATTTCAAAGGACATATTGTCCAACTATTCTATATTGTCTCTGTGAACTCTGAAGAGCCTACATGTCTTTCATGGGCATACTGGCATCCGGGCAGCCTGAGGCTGTATGCTGCATGGTCACTATCAGCCAGCTCCGCTTGCACATCAGGTCAGTTTGCCTGTCAGCACAATCCCAGTGGAAAATCTGCCAGAGAGAGGTGTTCCTTAATATAAATATAAAATATATAAATATAGGATAGCATCAGTCTAATTTAAAAAATAACACACGACAGCTATTGACTTTATGTATTATTCATGTGCCATGAACGTGAGAGAGGATAATGTTAACAAAATTAGGCTAATTGGCCAGTGCTGTTGTCATTGACAACTGAATAACAGAAAGGCACGAAACATTAGGAAAGTGTAATGGACAAGTGTGACAGACAAACATACTAAGACCGTAAGAGAACTAAATCAAAGAAAGAAACATAGAGGCAAAGTCAAGACAATGGAAATGACAAAACAAAAATAACAGTGATACCAGGATAAAGGAACATATGAGAAATCTCTTTCAGATCTTTGCAAAATACAAAAATGCAGTATACAAAATACATTCGAAGGTCTTCTCCATCTTGTAACTGAAATATATATATATATGAGCTGTAGGCTGTGATAGGTAAAACATTTTTCTATCAGGAATATGGTGAGACAATAGCAAGGGGAGGAGAAATCACAACTGAATCAAAATAAAGTGTGATGCCTTTTCATTCCACCTGCTTATGAAGATATTGTCTTGTTCGTGGCATTTATTTTTCCTGTGACAGACCTATCAGGAAGGCATTCTTAATATTTTCTACGGTCTATGTGTGTGTGTCAAGTTACAGAAGCATTTTTGGAAGGAGACAGATTGCTGCTCATTCGGCAGTCAAGATGACATGCCGGGCTAGATGTGAAATTGCCAAGGAACGAAATGCTTTCTAGTAAACAGAGGCTCCGCCAAATCCTGGCTGCTCTGTCTTCTTATCAGTATTTTATTTGTTGTCACTGATAGTGATGTTGTTTCTATCTGTTTGTTGACTGTGCTTGGGCCAAGTTTGTATTTGTGGTTATGATGATGGTGGGGGAATATTTTGGTGTAATTTAGTGTGGTACAAGTATACACCGATCAGCCATAACATTATGACCACTGACCGGTGAAGTGAATAACACTGATTATCTCGTTATCATGCCAGGGTGCCCAGGTGGTCATAATGTTATGGCTCATCAGTGTATGTATAAAAGAAGGAAAAACACATTTTCCACATTCAGGTTACAAATTGTTATTTTTTTTATTTTTATATTTTTGTAAATTGGTTAAGGACACTTGGCACAGAGTTCCAAAAATGGTGCCTCTTGTAGGAAGAGACTGTCCACATATTTTGTTAAATTGTTAAAAAAATGGTAACGTTAGAGCATTAAAATGCGTATAAATAAACACCAGTTTCAAAAAGCAGAAGTTGCTGAAATTTTCAAAGCTCAATAAATGGCCTTTTTCTACAGTTTAACAGTGATGATACTTAACTTTACACCTGTCACTTGTGCTATGTAACTCTCATTGCTTTGTTCTGTAATCACATGGAAGTACATTCAATGTGATTGGAAACAGCACCCTGAGTGCTTTCTTTGAGGGTACCTGATGATTACTCAGTTTAACACTTATGGTAGTGGGGTGCTGGTTCTCATTATCAGATAAAAGGCAGGCTAAGGTTCTTGGTAGAAATAGGCTGATCTGTCCTTTGGAATTAAACTTTAATTAAACCAGCCAATTTCTGTGGTGTTAACCAGCTTATCACTGCATCTGTGTTTTCACACGTTTTTGAAAAATTTAAAACAGGGTAATAAAAAAAATTCACTGGTATCCATAAACAATATTGCAAGCTTCATTGGTATGAAGTACAACTATGGCTCATTTATTTATTTATTTATTTATTTATTTATTTTTATTTTTTTAATAAGACAAATTAGTAACTCTGTCAGTATTTGGACTGGTGAATATCAGGCAACAATTCGTCAACAATACAAAAATCACAAGGAAAATTGTATTCTAACAATACCAATACCATACCATGCAAAAACCTCTATTAGCATTTTTTTTAAAATATTTTCATTATACTGGTGCAGGACCAGCAGCTTGATGGAACGTTCCCCCGATTTTAAAAGACTTCTATTTGTGATAAAATACTGTGAAGCCACAGCTCACTGACTAGCTTTTCCCAGAACTTTCAACCAATCCCACAGCTCTGACCTAAGTACATAACCAGTGGTTGTTTAAGGGCGCTGAAGTCTGTACTTAGGTCCCGTCATGACACCTGAATAAGTCAAATTTGCTGGAGAGGGCCATGGGATGCAGTTGAAAGCTCTGGACAATGCTAGCAAGTGAACCTCGAGTGAAAATAAAACTTAAAACATTAAGCATTATAAACTAAACAACAGTAGAGAGAGACAGGAAGTCTAATGTGTTGTCCCGGTCATCCTGTAGCTACTTGTGTTTTTACTCTGTGTCAAAAAACAAGCCACTGACTTACAGACCACCATGTGGAATTAAAGGCTCTAATTTTCTTTTTCATCCTACTTTTCTTTTTTCTTTTAAGAGCACACAGCAATGTATTGCAATCTTTCTGAACAGTTAACACTAATAAATCAACTGTTAGCCAACACCAAGTTTGTCATAGATATCCAATTGCATACTGGACTGTGTGTTTCATCCCTGTTAGCCTCACGTCTTAATCCCTCTAGTTATCCTATGAAAATCTGTTGATGTAAACATTTGCTACATTTAGCCCATAACTGTTTCAGTAATGATTCCCTGCCCAATATTTTACAGCTTAGGACTATTTGTACCAGGCAGATTCAGATCATCTTTAACCATGCCAATGGCAACGAAAATGTTGTCTTTGTCTTCTTGCTGCCTAAAAAAGGATAATGGCTAAATAAACCCCTTGCAGACATAAAATAGTACATTGTTGATCAAACAGTCTGGAGGCCCTTAAAAGGAATAAGTGGGTTTTTCTTGACGAGAGTTGGATAATGAAATTGATGCCACTCGCTTTAGAGTCTGCTGGTTGCCAGGCAATCTCACAGTGACAACGAGACTCTAGGAAGTGACTGCACGTGGTCAAGAAATCTGACACCTAACCCCCTCCCAAAACTTTAATTAAGTAAGCTTTGGAGTTCCTGGTAGGAAAATGGCGTTACCCTTGTACAGAGCCAGACTAGCTGTTTTCCCCTTGTTGCAGTCTTCAGACTAAGCTCAGCTAACTGTCTGCTGGCTCTAGCTACATATTTTCCATATAGATGTGAGAATGTAATTGATGTTCTCATCGAACTCTCAACAAGAAAGTGAATAAGCGTGTTTTAAATGTCAATCTATTTCCTCAGAAGCACACACATGCATGCACAGGCACATGTACTTACACACATGGTTACGTCAGTATGCATGCTTTAGTGGTATGTTGGATTTTTTTATTTACTTTTATCTCAGATCATCTAAATTTTTCAGACTTAGCAATTTGTTGAATAAACCGCCAGTCTATCATCCTAGAGATTTGTAAATGTCCCCACTCTTGTGCATTGTTCTACTGTGCATGCAAACTGCCCAGGGGGTATTAAGTGCGAAGGAATCATGCTGACAATTCCACTTTGTCAAGTCCATTAATCTTTACAGTGCTAGCTCATTGGGGTCCTAATGAACCAGCTCATTTATTAAAGAGGTGAAAGCCCTCTGTTGGGTTTAGATAGACATTTAGAAATAATTAGTTCCTCTTTTATTTGCATGGGCTGTGTGCAAGAGTGATGTATTGGTACATTATTATATTGGTAGTTTTCTAAATGTCTATATTCTCTATTACCTAAATGTGTGAAGAATGATCTGAAAACTTAAAATATTTGTGGTCTTTCTACACAGCTCTGATTTACAGCTGATGCTCTCTTTAAAGGGGTATTTTGACGCTGGAAAGATGGCCATAAAACTGGCCTGTCTATGCAGTAGAAAGACGCACATATTTTTGAAATTGTTGCCACATGACCAGAAAACATAGGAAAGGCCTGTGGTATTTCATTTTGCTCAAAAGGTATCACAACCAGAATTCACTGGGCCACACTGGACTGGCTGGTGGGTGACGTACTGCGGGTTGGGTGGTGCTTGGATTAGGCTCTTCCGATTCCAAGCAGAACAAAATGGTGGCCTAGTCACAAACTTTCTTGTATTACAACTAAACAGTTCACTAAAATATGTTTATAAAAACATTGGAGGTGAAAAATAGGCAATGCAGTAACAGAATCTTGATTCATATTTGATAGGCACTCCTAGTTTGACAGTTTGATCCACATTTTTACATGCTAATTTGCATGGTTTGATACAAAGTTGGTTGAAAATCTGCAAAGCTTCCCTTTGAGGATAAAACATGTATAATGTAACAAAGGTCTCTTATTCCAAGTCCGTAACCTTTTTAATGAATGTATCTGTAGAATTTTGCAATAATTTCTATCCAAATTGACTTTAGACTCGGTGCTGTGATTAGCTTCACAGCAATACTGAATATCATTAATGTAAGTCGCCTATCATGCTTTTATTTCACAATCTCCTCTCTCAGACCAAAAACAAACTTCATTTGCATTCTTTGTGAGTGCTGTGATGAATTATTGATGATTCAACACTCAACAATTAATAACTCTATTTGAGCTTTATTTGAAAGACTCTCAGTGATAGCAGCTGTTGCATATTACCTATTTGAGAAGTAAGGCTTCACTTGAATCCAAATGAAGGTTTTTACTTTTGCTGACTTAATATTAAACTTTTATTGGTTTCTTATTTCTTGTCTCTTTAGAGCAGTTAGAGACCACATTTTCATTTTATGTCATACAGGATGTACGTTAGGTTTCCAACAACACTTCTCTCTTGAGAATTGTATTGTTTATTTTTATTTTTCAGTTTCAGTTTTAACAATGAAAACATGTCTGCTGGATGTCTGTTGCCTATAGGTTATTAACACAAGATTCACCTTCACATTGATCTTAGATGGTTGTCTTCCTCTACACATGGTAGTATAATAACAGCCATAATAGCCTGCATAGGGCTTTGCTCTCTGATTTAGATAATCCTAGAATTCACCAGCGGGGCTCAAAGCCCTTTAGAGGCCATCCTCACCTAACCCCGGCGTTATCTGTAATTGGGTACCAGTGAGGTACGGATGGTTCACACAGCCAGTCGATTCACACAGCTGACCTTTGAGATGGTCTGGATCACTGACAGTGTCTTGTCTAACAGATGTCAGCTAATAGAGTAGCACCCAGGTCTAACTGAATGTAATCTGCTGAGAAAATACAAAAGTATACATAAAGGCAACTGTTTACAAGTTGATTTCATGTTTTTTTTGTTTGTTTTATATTATTTGAGGACCCACTGGATGAGGGGTTTGTCAGAACATATTAAAATATTATTTTATTAATATTAAGTTTGTTATGCTTATGCTTTTTGTAGCATACCTTTTTAAACCTCCACCCCCACCAGCCACAAAGAAGTAATTCACATCTATTGTAGGTTTAAGGACTACAAAACTGCAAACAGGTACTTCTGGCTGTTGTTTTTGGTCGTGTAGTGCCGCTAATTTGTAATTGACAGGCTCACAAAGACAGAATGAATGGGTAGCTGAATAGAGTTTCAATTAAATATGATGATGCTTATTCAAAGTGAGATTATAAAATATTGCATGCAATATATGGGCTGCTAAAAACCCTTTTATTAAGCAGCTTACAAAGGCCGCAATAAATCTTGTCGTGTCTGCTTTCAGTCATTCAGTGTACTTGTCTGAACCCGATGGCCTGAACACTATTCTGTAGCACAAAGTTCAGACTGTTTTGTCAGACTTTCTATAGGAAATAAACACACATGCACTAAGCCAGGCTTATAAATGCAATGCCTTTAATTTGGAAAAAATAACTCCGGTTATGTGTCTTCTTTCAGTATTTGGAAATGTGCAAAGAAAAGATAAAAAATTCAGTGGCTAGCAAGAGGGACGTCTGTCTCAAATACAATGAATAAATGTGAACACAGCCAGTACACTCATGCACATGGTCCCTGCCCCTGATGTTTGCTTTTGTCAAATATAAAGGAGAGACTGCTACATTGCTGATGTATTCAGTGTTAAATACATTCATCTGATCTATATTTAAGACAGCTTGTGTGTCTGAACATACAAATCAGATCCTGTTTTCTCAGTAAGGCTACTGTATGCATCTGTGTGATGGCTAATCATTATCTTGTTATTTAAGATGGAACAGCAGGAGGTGTCGTGTCTTTACTGTTAGCAGGTTTGCAACCATATATGAAATAAATGTATGTTCAGATTGTCTGTGAGAGGTACTCGTGTATTTGCCTTTGTCTGGCTTGCAGTTGTAGAATAGATAGACAAATTAGTTTTATATTGTAAAAAAAAAAGATCCACAGATTTATATTTTCTATTTTAAAGTCTTATATAAATCTTTTAACACAATATACAACTACCCTGGTTTTGTACTGCAGTGGACTGAGTACATGAGCTTGTGGGATGAGTAGTTTTTTTTTCTCCATCTGATTATTTTTCCTGAGCAAAATGTCTGTTCTCTGTGCAAAAGGTCACATGCTTATTTTCCTGGTACTGTAATGTAAATCTGTTGGGCACATTTACGTCAGAAAATAGAGAGCAAATTGCAATGGTCCGTGTGACAACAAGGTCAACTGGAAAGAAAGACGAAAAGGAAATTAGAGAGAATGAGACAGGCAAACAAACAAGTGGAAAAAGAATGGGACTGTGCATTCAAATGTAATGGTAGAGAACCATTAAATTGTCCATTTTCTTTAAATTGCAGAATATAAAGGTTTTTGATGCTTCTTGGCCTTTATACATTCACTTTTCATCTCTAGGTCACATCCTATCATAATTGCTCCTGTGTAGTGCTGCCATGAGGGATGCATCAAATGTGAAAGAAAATAAAGCACCGTTTTTTTTTTTCAAAATGAAAATACAGAATAGACTACACTTATCATATTTAATTTGTATAGTCTGGTGTTATAGTGGGATACTAACAATACAATAGCTGTATACAGCAATGTTTGTGGCGCAGTGAGGCTTTACTGCCATGTACACACTGGAAGACAAAATTGTTGAATGGATGGAATATGGAGGCATCTTTCCTAATATTCCATATCCTTAAAGCAAAAAGGGGCATACAATGTTGTGGCCTGAAGGTAATGTCAAAGAAAATGCTTAGTAAAAATAAAAATGAGCAATCTCCCTATAGATGGATAGATGGATAGATGGATGGATAGATGTATTGTACATCATGATGATCCATGTCAGCAGTGAGTGTTACACAAGTATGACTATGATTAAAAGCAGCTTCATCACTTAAGCAACACCATTGTCAAATAGAGCTCGTAGTGGGATGTGGTGTTTGCTATAATAACACTAATCAAGGAACAGACAGGCCTCCTTGTGTGAGATGAACTTGAACTCAAGGGCAAGTCTATTTATATAGACCAGAGGTCCAGACACATCCTTAGCCACTGGATTTATTTCTGATTTAGTTTTCAGTTATACTGTTTTCAGCAGGGTGGAGGGGAGGTTGATCAAGCCACTGTACAGCTGATAAGCAGAATACATAATGCTATTTTTAGGCAATCAACAACTGAGCAGTGGCATCATAGAGTTCACACACATCTAATTCCATTATCTTACCATTGTACTGTATTTCTCTAATAATTCTGAGACCAACAATGGGTGGGAACTGTTACTGACCAATTCACAAGAAAATTAATTAAGCTGTGTTGTTTATGAATGCTACTTTCCCCTTAATACAGTATGTGTTGCTGGACGTCAATGTCTCATCAGGATCTCAGTTGCCAGGGCCTAGTAACCGCAACGAAAAGCCTTTGCCCTATTTTTGAGTGGAGGTTTTTCTTTAGTCTTGGTTACATCTCATTAAAACCCACTGCCTCCTCTGGCCTTAAATTGATGAAAACACATTACTGTTTCCCTGATCTTTGATCTGAGGTGTATAGTTGTCTTTATACGGTGGCCACTTGAGATAAAATGGCTTTTCTGACACTGCCTGTTTCATTTGTGTACTATAAATAACAAACCTACAGATAGTATTGTTGAATGTATTCCATTTTACAGCGCTGTTTTTGTTCTTTCATATAAATTTTACTTACTTACCCATTAATATAAATGACTTTACCCTAACCCAATTATTTTTGTCTGATATTTTTCTAATACCTGTTTTGTCTGTCCCCTGTTCCTGTACAGATTCTGGCCAATATTATCATTTTCATGTGTGGCAACATGGCGGGGGCGTACCACAAGCACCTAATGGAGCTGGCACTTAAACAGACTTATCAGGACACCTGCAACTGCATCAAGTCCCCAATTAAACTGGAGTTTGAGAAGAGACAACAGGTAAAGTGGTGTCAATAAGTCGTAATGACTTGTGAGCCAGTGCAAGTCAGGCAGGCAGCGAGTGATTGAGTACTTGTGGTAGTAATAAAGGTGATGATGATGATGGTGTGGATTACAATAATGAAAATGTTAGGGAGTGAATATGTTTATGAATGAGAAGAGTGTTGCAGTGATGATAATGATGATTATGATGATGATGACAACAAGTAAATAAATTAAAACAACATTATGGCACACCCAGGACTTGAAGAATGATATTTAATCCACAGTAAAATAACTGATGTCGATCCAAAAGGGGTTTTTGTTGATAAAATCCTCACTGCATCTTCAAGCGTCTTAAAGCTATTTTTTGTTTTATCAATGTAGATGTGCATTTCATACTCGCTGTGCCAAATTGGTGTTAAATATTTACTCTGCAGGCATTTACCATTTATCTCTTTGCTGTGCTTGCAGACTTTTACCTAAAATGTGTTATATATTATATATATATAGTTTGTGTGTGGATGGTGTGTGTGTATATATGGACAATAAAACTTAACAATCATAACTTAACAATCATATATATATATATATATATATATATTACACCCCCATTGTGGGGCTATTAAAGGAATATCTTAACTGTCAGTGCCTGAGTCCTTTGTGAAAGGATAGAGTCCACAGAGGATTTGTGTCAGGGGTTGTGTTTTACAGAATGTGGTAATTGTTAATGACCTCAGCTAGTGTGATGATTATGTTGAGTCCCTGGAGCCCACTGCATGTACTAAATTATCTGTAGTAAAAGCTCTTTAGCATCCAAAGACTGCTGGCTGAAATCTTTGCAGTTGATTAACAAGATATAAGAATACCTGCAAGTACATTGTTTAATGTAATGGGGGGCTACACAACATTTGTTAAATATTCTGTTGGTCACATACAATATCTCAAATACTGCATATAAGATTTACACAAAACCTATGATTGTTAAGTTTTATTGTCCCACTGAATCTGTATCCATTTCATTTTATAACCCCATTGACATTCTAAAAACTTACTTGATTACTGTTTGTGAGTGGGTGCCATTTCAAACATTGTATGTGTATATGCATTTGTGCTTGTCTCCATATGCTGTGTTGGAACAGTTGTGTGCAAATAATGCAGGTGAATTTGGTGCTGCTGCACATGAGCAGTGTGGCCTCCTGTGAAAAATGAGCAAGGTGTTGATTAAAGCTTACTTCTGTGTGAGTCTTTGTTGTAGCTAGCTTTTTACTACAGCTGCTGCAGTAGTAGATTTTGGGTAGCTACTCAGTCAGATAAAGGCGAATCCAGCTGCTGTTGTGTAAGCCCAGGCTTGGGGTGGAGCTGGTTATCCCTATGGTGAATGCAGCTTGTGTTGTTACAACTACCATGAGTGAAACTGAAAATGCCTTGGGTGGACTGCTTCGCAGTAGCCCTGGAGTGCTACTGCTGCCTGCGACAGATGGTAGTAACTGTGCAGAGACACATGTCTCTCAGGCGCTCATAATATATGCTGTTTGCTGCATGCTTTTATCCAAAGTGCCCTGCACTGCAGTACAGTGAGTGCATACATTTTCAGATCGAGTGGTCCAAGTGGGACTATGTGAATTTATCATAAAACCAAATCCCTGGCAGTGTTTGTTAGCAGGCACCATAAACCTTCTGAGCCCCAGCAGCGATGTAGGGAGAGGCTCAATGGTGCAGAAAATATGTTAAGTTGGAGGTGACATTGTCTTAATGAAGTGTTTTCTCCAATCCTAAACTTATCCTCACTCTAAGAGGAGTTTTATTTGCTAATTATGAGGCAGGTTAGCTTAGAATAATACCTACATTAACCTCAGAGACTCAGGGAGAGATTGTTAAGTTACCACTAAATAAAAGAAAAGTAGGGAGGCAATAACGGTGGAGTCTGTCTGGTGGCTGGCAATAGAATAATGAGCACTGTGATACAACTTTTTTTACATTCATAGTTATGAGTTACAGGAAGTCAACCTGACACAATATAGTGCCCAATTAACCTTCACTTAGCACTTGAAGCTTTCATTGAGGCCGGCAATGTAATGATGACAGCTTTTTGTCTTCTGTCATCAAAGGTTAATGCTTCAGAATTAGATTAGGACTGAATTCAATTAAATATCCATTTGCTGAAAATGTAAAACTTTTTCAAGTCAAGGTCCCTGGTGATTACACTTTGATTACATAAATATCCAAACTTTGGATCTGAAAGCTTATTTTGGTTCAAAAGGTTTTGCATTTGCATTAATTCTAATTATACTTAATAATGGGTCATGCCACTGACAAACAGGGGGTGATTCCAGCAGTTAATTCTTGTGAGAAAATACTCTCAAGCTAAAACAAATGAATTTACTGTTGGGCATCTTTTCATATTTATATTTTTGCTGTACCTTTGTGTACACAGTGATAAGACTTTATCACTCACATTTAGGTATTAAACTGTAATAGTCTGCTTATTTTCCTTGATTTTCCTGACCATCCATGTATTACTTCTTCTTTTCTCTTCATGTTACTGCCATCAGGAGCGTCTCCTGTTGTCTCTGCTACCAGCTCACATTGCGCGGGTGATGAAAGCTGAGATCATCCAGAGACTGAAGGGCCCAAACTTTGGCCAGATTGAGAACACAAACAATTTTCACAACCTCTATGTCCAGAGACACACTAATGTCAGGCATGTATTATTTATTTGTATTTACATGTACAGGGCACATATGTGACACATACTGTATATGTGAGTACAGATTACATGTAGAACAGCCCAAATATATATTAATGGGTTTGAAAGCTACATTTATCCCTGGAAAATGTATATAATCATTATATTATATTATAGTATGTTGATTAATATATATTGTTCCATCTCTAGTATATTGTATGCTGATATAGTGGGATTCACACGGCTGGCCAGTGACTGCTCACCTGGAGAGCTGGTGCACATGCTGAATGAGCTGTTTGGCAAATTTGATCAAATTGCCAAGGTAAACATTTTCATTATTGAACCAAGCAACACATCCTAACAAAGTGTTGGATGGCTAAACGATGAAACTCATATCCATCTTACTTACTGTCACATCTTGTAAAGTGTAAAATCTATAACAAGTGTAAAAACCCTAAATACATAAGGCTATTATAAACCAGCCTTTTGTGATATATCTTGCATTTATGGCCATTTATTATTGCGACACGATGTGTTCGTCTTATTTCTGCAAATATCTGGTCAAACATAGATGATATGACTTTACATTGAGATATATACAGTGCAGATGCAAACCAATATGTACTGCACATATCTTAATTTCCCCCCACCAATCTTAACTAGGACTGGTAAACGTACTGTTACACATACACAGATTTTGATTTTTACCCTGTCAAAATGAAAGAACAAGAGCTTCATACATCAGTCATACATGTACAAAAATAGAGATTGAAAAAAATATAGAGAGCTTCAAATTTTTCCACTCACTGTAATAATAATAGACCCTAACAGAATGTTGCTGTATGACATGTGGAATTAAAAGGGTGGATATTCACTGAAAGATCAAAATGCTGTGTGTACTGTCTGTCAGGGAGACATTTATCTGACTCTGTGTTACTGAGACTGTGTTCCCCCTATTAATATGCAGGAAAATGAATGTATGCGGATAAAAATCCTTGGCGACTGTTACTACTGTGTGTCCGGCCTGCCGGAGTCTCTGCCGAACCATGCTAAGAACTGTGTGAAAATGGGTCTTGACATGTGTGAGGCCATCAAGTAAGTGCCAATTACTTACAGTGCTGCTAAAGAATGACATTCCCATACAGTATATCTACATTTACAGTATATCTTAGATATATAGCTTTTCCCAACACTGAAGTACTAATGTTGGGTAAACCTTTGGCATCACCAATGTCAAAATGTGATGAAATATCTAACCTGAAATGTCATGGATGTAAACAAATAAAGACATATGCACAGCAGTGGCGTGATACATACATACGTACATACTGCAACCACATGAAAACTGAATGAACAAATTAGATGACTCTCGCATTACAAAAACTTTGCTTCATGCTGACTTTTGTTTGTGTTAACTCAGCTACACCCTGAAGACTCTTTAAGAGTCTCATTACACTACTGGAAATTTTAGGTTTGACAAATTTCATTTCATTTCAAAGATTGTTAGGATATACCTTTAAACAAAGTGCTTTATGAACTACATGTATTGAAACAGCCCTACTTGTAATGATGATTTGTAGCTGCTAACCATTAGATCAGATGTAGAGACTTTTTCTCGATTGCCAATTTAGCTGCATCAGATGCTTATCTCACTTCTAAGGATCAGACTAAGACCAAAGGGAAAGGGCTTGGACAGAATTAATCGAAAGAGAAAGAAAGACCTCAAATAATAAGTTTAATTGAGAAAAATTTTAAAATAAGATGAGCATATTTGTTAAAAGACTTTGTTTAGTCTGAAAACTGAAAATTGTTGCAGGTTTCTATCCCCCCCCGC
>NW_023339807.1:9421640-9430675 GCF_004916995.1 Morone saxatilis | reverse complement strand
ATACATATATATACATATACATATAATATACATATACATATACATATATATACATATACATATATACACACACATATACATATATATACACACATATACATATATACACACATATATATACACACATATATATATACACACATACATATATATACACATTATATATATAAAAAATAAAATGTACAGTTTAAAAATGAAAAGAAAAAGTTAAAAAAATGAATGGTGCACGCTGCAATATAGTTCAAACTGCATGCAAAAACAGCATTACAAAATGAGCACTGCAAGTGATTGCATCACCGACAAAATGATGTAAGCAAACAGCATATACAGCTTCCAACAAACCATTCAGACTGCAGCTAAACTAAAGGGGTTGGTTAACAAGCTTCCACCACCTGCTTTACAAAAAGTTTGTATGTTTTTAAGAGCTGTACACACTGTCCAATCATGCTCTTCATTTTAACCTAGTATTACTCAACAGGTCACACACCATAGTGTTATGATATTAATATGTTCATATACTACATTTTCATTGATGCAAAAATGATATCTTCCCAGGCTTTAGCAAATGCTGGCTGGGGCTGTTACAGTCAATTACTTTTTCCTCTTTGCAGAAATGCCTTCAGCTGAATGTTTTTCATTGCAAGACAATGACAGTGAAAGCCCAAATTATTTGCTTGATCATCTCAAAGCAATATCTGAGCATCACAGGGGCTGAGTGGATGTGACATTTGAATAGCTCAGGGATGTACATTAAAATACATTTAAGTGAGGATGGCAGACTGTATTATGCATCAGCAGGATAACCAAAAAGATAGAGCTAGTGGGACACATCATTTTGTTAATACAAGCCATTTGCATGCAGTTTTCACCTCTAGGTCAGCAGTTTAAATCATTCTATGCATCACTTGAATGATACATATGAATTACAAGACAAAGTAAGAGAACCTGCCATGGATGATTTTAGTAGCAGATATCAATTTACACAGTCATTGAACCAGCAGAATATGCAAGTCAGTTCATTAAATAACCATGTTTGACCTTCCTCAGTTACATTGACAAGGTTTCTCTAAGAAATGCTACGTGGGTTAAAACCTTATTTTGTGACTGGGAATGGAAAAACTAAGTACATGCATAGGGAAGCCAGGTGTGTTTTCACTGCAACTGTGAAAATCCAACTGACTATCTGGTTTCAACTGTCCGATTTTCAAATCTATCTATCCAAATCCAAATCTTACCATCTTCAGCATACAATGATCCAACAGGGACTGTGTGATTGACTTTGAAACTATACAGTCCTATTTTATGATTTTAATGGAAAAATCTTAAGATTTGAGTCACACTGCTGCAGCAACTCCGTACATGGGTCGCCAGCTCTACCAACTGAGCTAACCGGGCATCCGGTCTTTCATTTCTTTACTAGACAAGGACTATCACAGAAGAAAGCTGAAGAAGGATTTGACGCTCTAGACTATCTTCCAGTCGCTAGATATAACTGCAGTTGCAGTATCAACAGACGCCTGCTCTTTTAAAAGGGCTTTTAATGGCACTGTTAGCAACACGCACCAAAGCAGAGGGAAATGAAGAAGCAGCACCTGTTTCATGCACATGGGTCAGGATTCAAGGGCACTTAGGCCAACAACAAGGGTACTTAATGGGCTATAAAGCTGACCAGAGGGGCACTTGGTATGACATCAAGACAAACATTAGGCACAGAAGTGTTCCATTAGAGATCCGGCATGCCTGGTTAAATACAGGTTTTAATATAAAAAGGACACTTCGAAAACAGTGATGTTTGCAGTAAATTGATTTACTCACCAGGAAGTGTCCAATGAAACATATGAAGAGGATCACAGAAAGGATAAGAAAAGCCATTCCAAACGATATTCCCAATACAGTTGTCCTAAAAAAAATAAGTGTTTCAGTTTGTAACTCACTCAAAGTTTAATGTCATTGTGCAAAATATCTTTAGCATTGCCCTTAGCTCAAAATTACTTGTCAAGCCACAGAGACATAAGCAACGTTTAGTTTAGTAATGTATATTGCATAAGAATAAATATACATGCTGTTTTCCATACTAACACAGATTACATTATTATGTTAATTTTATTACCATAATAGTTTGAAATAAAGCACACATACTTTGGAAGGACGAGAATCTGCACAATAAAAATGCAGAAAAAGATCAAACAGGCGCAGGTGACATAGTATTTGAAGGCTGGCAAGGTTGTTGCTCTGTACTAAAAAGATAAAAAGAAGGTTAAGTTTCAACAAAAGGCTTTTAAAAGTGATGTTAAAGTTACTTCAAAAGCTCCTCAACTATGAACACACCACATGTCTCCTTGTAATTTACAAGATTTCGGGGTAAGCTAAGTATAGAAAAAGGAAATGATATGCTCTGTAATTCTCTTTGAAATAACTATTCAGATATATTCTTACAGGGGTGAATGATGCCAGTGTATTTTGACTGCCTCTTACCTCCTTCTCCAAGGATTTGTTGTGAAAGAATAATGATATTCTTTGGATGTCCTCAGATTTGAGCCACTGTCTGGAAGCACAAAGACATAATAGATTAGATAAAAAGGAGAATAAAGGCACCGTTAAAAATAAATTAGATCTTTTATACAAACAAAATGGAAGATTCAAGTATTTGTTCCAAATGTTAAATAGGGCTATGAAGAGGTAGGAATTCAATACAATTTTCATTATACTAAGATATAATCCATGACATCATTTTCTTTAACGTTTGCAGTTTTAGAAAACAGCAAATCTTATTAGTCTTGTAAGTTCCAAAACTTTCTGAACATACTTATTTTTAGCACAATACTAAAACTATTAATATTTGTTTTTTTTTTAAATGTCCCTCACTTTTGCGAATTTATCCCATCAAAGGTCCTGATCATCCTCTCATGAAGTTCCTCCTCAAACCGTTTCTTCTGAGACTTCGTCCTTTAATGGGTTACAAGAAGAAAAAGAGACAGAATATCTTTTAAGTTTATATAATATTAGTCACACACACATCAAAGCCTCTAGCAGAAGTCTAGTCTTATTAAACACCCTGCCGTATGTCTCTGTACTGTTAAGGGATGGGGATAATCTTGCCAAAGAAAATTGTACTGGATCTGTAAAACGAGCAGCTTGCCTTTCTGATCTCCTCTGGAAGTGATACTGCCCCATTGGCACATCCTAGACACAGAGCAAGAGGAGAGAGATGGGTTACAAGCTTCAGCTGAACTTCCTCATTACTTAAATCACAACATATGTGTAGCAAAAATTACACACAGCAGTGTTGATCTTCCCATTCTCATTAGTCATGCTGTCTCTGTGGTGCAGGTTGGCAAAGGGCTTGGCTGCTCCCCAAGACTCCAGGTAGCGGGTCATCCTGACTGAGGCTCTCATTTTTGCTCCGTCTAGAGTGTGCCTGGGACGGTAATGATGCTGTGGGCTCCGACGCTCCACCTGGACAGATATGAAAATAGTGTAATTTCACTGCATTTTATTCATCATCCTATTTGACTGTATGTGACATATGTGACTTTGGGTACCTTTGGGTTGATGACCAGATAAGTGATAACTCCATGTTCCTTCAGGTAGGGGTCTCTTTCTTGTCCATCTCCATCTTCCACCTTATAGGCACCATTCAGGTGCTCCAGTGTCACTGAGGTAATGTGGACTCGCCTGGCAATGAACAATTCAATTAATTAATGGTTTTCTATAAATATAAAAAATACATATGGGTATTCTTCTGGTATCCTTTAGCAATGATTGACAGCAACCAACTAGACAAAACTGATGCACATTAAGTGTGATAAAGGTACCACAAAGAATTTCAAAAAATGACACCACATTATAATGCAATATTACCATATGCAACTGAGACAAGTGCTTCTGTTTTAGCTCCCATTCACTCACCCTGGTACACCTCCTGCCTCCATATGATTGGCCAGTGTGACATCATGTGACCAAACATCATACTGCCATTTCTGGAGTCCTATCACACCACACAGAACATTCCCAGAATGCACGCCGACACGCATGTTGATGTCCACTCCTGTGGCATCTCGCACTTTCCTATTATGCACCAAAAAACAACTCTTACTAATGTGGATCACCCATACCGCACATCTTGTTATAAAATAGAGGAGATGCATGTATGCAAATAATCTGGAACACTGGGGGGGGGGGGGTTCGGTTTGCGGAGCGGGGGATAGAATAGCCTTCAACAATTTCAGTTTTCGAGACATAACAAAGTCTTTTAACAAATATGCTCCATGCTTATTTTGAAAGATCTTTCTCAATTACAAGCTTATTATCTTCGAGTTTCCTCTCTTTCCGATTAACCCTCTGTCCAAGCCCTTTCCCTTTGTCTACTCTGATCCTTGAGAAGTACGATCCACGCCCAGTCTGAATGGCACTGCTAAATTGGCAATCGAGAAAAAGTCTCCTTACACCTCTGATCTAACATGGTTACTAGCGCTACAAATCGATCATTACAAGCTAGGGCTGTTTCAATGACATGGTACGTCACGGTAAAGCACTTCTGTTCAGCTTGCGAAGGTATATCCTACAAATCTCTGAAATGAGATGAAAGGCGTGTCCCAACACTCAAAATCTTCAGCAGTAGTACACCCTCCGAGACTCTTAAAGAGTCTTCAGGTGTAGCTTGCAGTTAACACAAACAAAACTCCACGCCATCAACACCGCAAAGCTTCTTCTGTAATCACGAGTCCACTAATTACTGTTCATACCTGGGGCCTCATTCTTATGTGGCTCCCTCACATGTAACCACTCCCGCCACACACACAACCACCGCATCAGCCGCGCATATGTCTTATCCTCTGTCTTACATCCATCGGAAACTTTAGTTACCGCACTACCCCCTTCCACTCACACTCTTGCAATTGGTGATGCCCAAGCTCCACACATTAGTACTCCAGGTTGGGAAAAGCTATACTCACAGATACTGGTACACATGTAGACTACCAGCCGTGTCATGCCGGCAAATGTAAATCCTCTTAGCCAGCACTCGCCTAAGTAATGTCCGCATCTCATTGATGGCCTCCCACATGCAAACGCACATCTTTCACCACAGTTCTTAGCAATGTCGCATGCCCCCCCACCCCCCCCCCCAGCCAACACCCCCCCGGATACCCACCCCCCGAGACCACCACCCCCCAGACCCGCCAGAAACTCCGGCAGCTCGCCGGACACCCACAGTTATGTCCCAGACCATCCGCCTACAAGATTTTTTATCCAATAACATTCCATTTTTCCTGGCATACTCAATAGGCGCGCGACACACAGTCTCAGTAACACGAGCCCAGATAACATGTTCCCTACCAGACGCACTACCACAGCATTTTGATCTTCAGTGAATATCCACCCTTTTAATTCCACATGTCTCACAGCAACCATTCTGTTAGCGCATTATTATCTACAGGAGCTGGAAAAATTTGAAGCCTCTATATTTTTTTCAATCCTCCTCAGTTGTTGTAAGCATGTATGACTCGATGCTATGAACGCGTCTTGTTCTTTGTCATTTGACAGGGTAGAAACAAATCAAAATCTGTCAATCTGTAACAGGTACGTTTACGCAGCTGGAGTCCTTAAGATTGGTGTGCGCGGGGCGAGGGCGCAATTACAGCATATGGCTGGCATCCTACGATACTTCGTTGCATCTGCAACTTATAGCTCTTATTCTCAATTAATAGGCAAACACTACGAATCAATCTGCTCTACTCTTGATCAACGTCAATATGTGTTCCAGAAATAGAGAACTGAACACGCAGCTCTCGTGGTCGCAAACTTACGATACACTAAGCGTACGGCGCATGAAAGAGCAAGACAATGTTCCGACAAAGCGCCCTCTCATTACCCATAGAGCATTAATAGTGTGTCGAAGCCGGGGCGCGTGTTCTTTACCTAGTTGATTAGGATCGGTTACACTTTTACCCAGTCGAGAAGGACAGTACAACTAAATGAGACTGGACTCCCGATTTCATCGTTATAGGCTCATGCCAACACTTCGTTCAGGAGTGTTGCCTTCGCTCTCCAATAATAACCAATGTTTCACCTTCGCAACTCTTGAGTGCGAAATTGTGCCAACATCAGCCATTCCAGCCATGTGCTGGCAACCAGCTCCTCCCAGATACGCAGCGCGCGTCACTGGCCGAGACCTGTGAATTCCACTATCACAAGCCACTACAATACCATACTAGAAAGTGAACAACATCCCAACGCTAGGCGGCGTCCGCCTTGCAACGGACGGCGCTCAACATACACACCCCATATATAATAATGGGACCGCGACTCCCCACTCTCATGCCCATACAGTTTTCCGCTACGAATGGAGCCTTCCCAAACCATTAATATCAACCCCGGCTTTGGGTTTCGAGGCATGTACCCCCCCTCTGTACTCTACATACAGTCATTTCACATATGTGCTGCGACACCTACACAAGGCACCCTCAAACTCAGGCATCACCATCCTGACAGGTGTAGTCGGCTCCCCGGTCTGCGCTCGGACCATCAGAGGCGTGAAGAGCTGTGTTGTGGCGCTACCACACCTCCCGTCGGGCGCCCTCATGCCGCGGGTCGACCGCGGTCACAGGCCGGCGCTTTTGGACGGCGGCCCGCGACAGGACAACCCACAGGAGAAACGCTCCTGATGCATCAGAGCATGACTACAAACGAAAGAAAGAAGTAAGTCCACGGGATCGTCAGGAACGGATCACACCGGCACAAATAAGCCAAGGACCTCACGGTTACAGTCGTTACATACCTAAATGTTGAGGTGGATACAGAGCTCCGCTTACTCCCCTGTGTATCACAGAAGTCACAGCACGAAAGGTAAACCCGCGACCGAGAGCCCACGGCTAAATTCACTCTGTTTTTCAGCCCCCGCGCGCCACCCCTCCCCTCAACAACGCAGGCATCAGTGCCTGCTGGAGATTCACCGCCCCTGCGTTTGTCAGCCTGAGCAGTGACCCACTCTCCATCGTCCGGTACAATAGAACATCTAATCGCCAACCTGAGAAGGAACATCATATCTGAACCAAAGAAAGCTTTCATATCCCAAAGTTTGATTCCACCCGTAATCAAGCCAGTGTGAATCACCAGGCGCACCTCTCCTGCTTGAACAACCCTCCCCACATTTTCAGCAAATCACTCACCTCCCCTCACCCCCCGCAAATGCAGTCCTACATCAGATTCTGAAAGCATTACCCACCTTTGAATGACCGAAGGACAAGACCCAGCGCGCCCTCCATCCACGTACACCCGCCCCCCGACCGCCCCACGATCAAGTGCAAGTGCCAGAGCCGAGTTCATTGCACCACCCCCTCGGCGCGCCCCGCGAGAGTTGACTTCCTGTAATCATCACCTATGCAACTGTAAGAAAATTTTCCATCACAGGCTGCTCATTATTCTATTGGCTACACCAGACAGAACTCCACCGTTTATGGCCTCCTTATCTTCTCTTTGTTTCATTTAGTGGTAATAGCAATCTCGTCCCGCTGAGCGTCTGAGTTAATGTAGATGAGTTCTAACGACACCTTGCCTCCCATAATTGACGAAATAAAACCCTCTTTAGAGCTGAGGATTATAAGTTCTTGAGGAATGAGAAAACACTTCATTAGGGGGGGGGGGCAAGGGACGGGGGGGTAGGGGGTCACCTCCATAACATTATTCTCTCGCGCAAATTGAGGTCGTCCTAGAGCAGGGCGTCGCGTGGCGGGCCCCGAGAAGGTTTATGGTGCCTCTAACAAACGCTGCCAGTGATTTGGAAGTTTGTTGTTCAAACACGGAATAGATAACTTTCAACTTTACTTAAACAAAACTGCATTTTAATAATATAATGATAATGTACAGTACAATGTACCGCTACAAACTGGGTCCTCTTCCTCATTTCTGCCTTCCTGTTGCTGCCTGAAGTGTTTCTCTCGAGTCAGGTCTGGTTGAGAGCTGTGGAGGATAACAGTACAGGAGTGGATATGGAACCCCTTATAACCCTTAAAGGAATAGTTTTGAAAATATGGTGCCTCAAATGATGAAGCTTAGCTTAGCATAGAACTATGTCAAACATTCATCACTCTATAACTCACTAGATCAACTGTAACATTTACCCAAAAAAAGAAAAAGGAGAGTTGTGGTTTTACAGGGAGTTTTGGTGCTCTGATTTTTTGGAAGAACAGAGGGCAGTGACTTTCTGGAGACATCCAGAGGTTGCGGGCAAAAGCAGAGTTGCTATAATATGATCACATTATTCTCCTGGTCTTAAAGGGTTAAGAGACACGTTAACTGAAACGATATATTATCAGTATCCCATGATCCATCCACAATGGTAAGCCATCTCTCAATACTTTCTCACTTCCCTAACCTGCCCATGGCTCTCAGTCCAGCTGACAAATATATTGTTGTATTTTTAACACCTCAGTAATTTCCTGGCTGGTAATACACTGGTCATTGTAGTCTTTATCAAAAAGGAGGAAGTAGTGCATTTGTTGGGACTATTTCAGCGTCAGATTCCACATTGGGCTCTAGGAGGTATTTTAGCGCAGGAGGTGTATGTGAGTCAAAAAACTACGTGTGTGTGTTCATGGTATGAGGACATGTACCTCTGATGTGCTTTATTGTTTAGACACAGGAGCTCTATGGCACGAGGATAGAGATTATCAGGGTTGGATACAAGAAATGCTTGTTAGTAAGATACATTCATGATTTGTATTGACAGTTAATAATACATTCAAATGAAAAATAACATTCTCAGTAGCTAAACTGTTTAGACCAGTACTCTAAGATAGTGGGCATGAGTGGGGGGCGAAGGTAAAAAGAAAAAACGAGAGACGTCAGAGAAGAACAGCAAGTCGGTACCGCCAGAAACTAATAGAGCAGGAAATAGGACGAAAGCCTACAGCCCTGGGTTACGTGAATACGTCGAAATGAGGAAGACCTGTGTGTGTTTTATGTTTAAAAACTCTTAGTGAGCGCGGGCACAGTAAATAGAAAACGCACCGTTAGCCTCGTACAAACACCGCACA